>NW_006160123.1:2774905-2821127 GCF_000334495.1 Tupaia belangeri chinensis
ATCCCCCCTGGGGGGTGATTTCTCGCTTTCTGTCTCTATGTCTCTCTCTGTCTGTCTGGTGATCGCACGCGCCCTATAGCGAAAATCTCTCCAAAAAAAAAGAGAAGAAATAAAGTTAAATAAAATAATTCTTAAAAAAATGGTTAGGTTTAAAAATAATCTTAGTGCTCATACACCTCTCTATATTTTTTCTTTTTTTTGGGAGAGTTTTCTTTTTTTATTTGCTATAGGGCGCGTGCACTCTCCAGAAAGACAGAGAGAGACAGAGAGACAGAAAGCGAGAAATCACCCCCCAGGGGGGATGGCCACGCCGCAATCCCTTCTCCTCCATTCTCCTCTCGGGAGCACCAGTGCTGACCCGAGATGTACCGTCCCAACCCCCTTCTGCCAGATCACAGCCAAAGCGTTAAGTACCTACTACTGTTCTGATAGGCATTCTTCATTCTTACCATTTGTGGCAGAGGAACTAATAATGTCTTTTTGTTTTTGTTTTTGTTCTTGTTTTTTAAGAGAGATTTTTGCTACAAGATGCATGCACTCGCCAGAGACAGAAAGTGAGACATCACCCCCCCAGGGGGGATGGCCACGCCGCAATCCCTTCTCCTCCATTCTCCTCTCGGGATCTTGGGCACACACGCACACGTGTCCGGCGTTGAGTTTAAGCCACTGGGTCTGGGACTCCAACTGCAATCGATTACATGCGAGTCCAGCCACGTAGCCATTGTGCGAACGCGGGTCCCAGAGGCTTTTTAAAAAAGTTCTTGATGTAGTATGGATGTGTGCGTGTGAGAGAGACAGAGACAGAGACAGAGACAGAGAAATCACCCGTGGGGGATGGCCATGCTGCAGCCCCTTCTCCATTCTGTTGGATTTGGCCACACATACACAGCTGCCTGGAGTCTTCTGTTTGTAAGAAAGTTTTGGATATAGGACGTGTGTGCTTGCAGGGGAAAAGAGAAATCTCACGGCCCCCACCCCCCATGTCACGCCACAATTTCTTCTCCTGGATTTCGGGCACTGCCGCACACTTGCCTGGAGTGATTTTCAAGTCGCTGGGGTCTAGGACTTGACCCAGAGAATCAGCGAAGTGGGATTCAGCACCTTGTCTACATCACCTGCTATTTTGAGGCCTTTTAAAAAAAGTTTCTTTTTGTTTCCGTGAGGGAGAAAGACGGTGTGAGAGAGCACCCCAACAGTCTCTTTGCCACTTCCCACCCCCAGCTTGGCCCGCCCAGCCGCATCGCCCCGGCGCCCTCAGGGCTCAGGGCAGGGAAAACCCGCTACCCCGGGCGCCCGCGTCGCAGAGCCGCACGGTTGACCGCCTGCGCCACCTTCTGGCCCCGGTAAGTCGTGACTGGCGGGCAGCCCCGGCGACTCGGAGACCTCTTGTGGATAACCAACCTTATTCCTGCTCTGATTTGATCTGCCAAAGGCGCTGCTGTCTAGGGCTTAGCAAATGATAAAAAACAAACAAACAAACAAACAAAAAACCAGTAAATTAAGCCGAAGTGAGGTCTGAGCTGTCTGGGGAGTGGGCGGCATTTTCCGGTTAGAAAAAGGGTCGTTTAGGCCGGAGCGCAGGTAGTGAGAGGGAGTGGACTGAGCATTATCTGAGGGCAGCAGTAAGCGCTGTGACCGGCGGGGAATGGAACCCCGCGCGCCCGACGTCCGGCCCCGCAAGTCCCCCAGCTTTCCCAGTCTCCGCGCCCTCCTTCCCCGGCGCGGTTACCTTTTCCCGCTATTTGCTGACTCCGCCCTCTGGCGGCGGCCGCGGGCCCCGCCCCCGATGAAAATCCGAGCAGGAGGCGGAACCTCGTGTCGTCATCTCACCGCGCTTCCCAAGGTGCGCGGAGTTGATGGCGCTGTTTCATGACGTCACGATCATTGACAGCGTGAGGCCCTGGTGGCTGCTGCTATGGTGGCTAGCGGCTGGGTTGGGGTTCTGCTGGTTCCCTTGTAGGCCAGAGCCCTTTTGGGGGCGCGAGGGAAGCCAGGAATTTTCTGCCAGTGTTTGAGGCCGGGGTGGGGGTCGAAGGCCCAGAGCTGGATTCCGGGGTCTGGGTCAGGGAGTGTGTTGGAGGGGAGGTACGTCCAGGCTGAGCGAGAGGCGCGGTGGTCATGCGCAGGGGATTGACGGAGCCTTCGGGTCCGGGTTGGGGCTTGGGTAGTCCGGAGCCCAGGGCCTGGGCAAGGGCCTATCTCCTGGGTTCGCCCCTGTGGGTGAATGGACCAGGCTTATGAATCCCTCTCCCCCTTCCTCCTCGCGCCCGCCCCCGGTGGCTTACGCGGGCTGCAGGTGCAGCATGTCTAGACTGGGGGCTCTGGGCGGCGCCCGCGCGGGGCTGGGACTGTTGCTGGGCACCGCCGCTGGCCTTGGATTCCTGTGCGTCCTTTACAGCCAGCGATGGAAACGGACCCGGCGCCATGGCCCAAGCCAGAGCCTGCCCAACTCCCTGGACTACACGCAGACTTCAGAGTCCGGACGCCAGGGTAGGAGTCGTTCCTTTGAGACCGTGGTCACCTGGGGTCCAGGGTGTCTTTGGCAGAGCCTGTGGGACAGGGCAACAGACGGGGTGGCTGAGGGTTTCATTGTCTTTAGAAAGCTCATTGAAAATGAAAGCAGTCTTCATTTTTAAAAAAAAATCCCCTATATTCATGTATTGTGAAAAAACGATTAGCTTTCACTTTTAATTCTGGTCACAATAGTGCTATGTGTATTAGAGGCACTTACTTAGTATTAGGTGAGGTGTGCAGTAAGTAGAGAGAGTCCAAAAATAAAGGGCAAAAGGAATGACTAATCTTGTTGGAATTAAATTTGAAGTGAAATTGGAGACTAATCCAAGTTTCTTTTTATCCTTATTTGGAAATCAGGATTTTAAAAAATTGTGTAATTTTCCTGAGGTTGTCAAGTCAGCCACAAGGCTGAGTCTAAGTGGACTTTACAGCATGGGGTTGGGAGCACAATGCATGCAACTGAAGCTGAATGTGGCTGGAAGCCAGCCACAGCTGAAATGGATGGTGCTTTTAAGTTTGAACAAAGTAGTGAGGGCTAGTTCAAACCACGCCCCCATCTTTGTGTGAGAGGAGCATTTAGATTCTCACCCTTGTTCATTGGAAATGAGTGTGTTCTCTGATTACCATTGTCAGTGCATTGGAAAAGTTAGTTTTGGAAGAGTTTAATTTGTTGAATACTGTACTAAAAGTGAAAAACAGAATGGTTGTAAGGTAATCACCATAAAGGTACACAACTAAAAGTACATCATAAAGTTGAAAAATCAATTCAGGCACAATCTGTACGAGATATGCTTGTCTTCCCTTCTCTTTATTTTGTTTATTTGTAATTTATTTATTTTATGCCAGAGGGTGTGTGTGCTTGCCAGAGGGAGAGAGCACCCTTGCCCCAGTGGGCCATGGTCATGCCACAGTTGCTTCTCCATTTCTTCCAACAGTCGGAATTTTGGGCACACATGCACACATGCCCAGGTGTTTTACAAGCCAGGGTCAGGACTTGAACCCCAACGTCAGCCATGTGGGGTCTGGTTCTCTTAATCATTAGGACATGGGGCCAGCAACTAAGTGAAGTTCTTGGAAGTGAAGCACGTAGTTTTCTTTATTAATTTAATTTTATTCATCATTATTATTTTCAGTTTTGACCAGAGAGAAACAGAAAGAGAAAGTGAGCCTCCAGGTCCAGGACTTGAACCACAATCAGCCATGTGTGAGTCCAGTGGCTTAACCACCATGCCGCCTGCTGGCTCCCATAATTTTATTCTTTGTGAAGTCAGAGATCAGAATTTGAGCTCACTTTGAGCTGTGGGTTGGTATTATTAACTGCCTGGTATTTGGTACTATGTGGTATGATAAAGGTTTTTCTTTTTCTTTTTTTCCCTTCATTTGCAAAGGGTATGTGTGCTCGCCAGAGACAGACAGACAGACTGACGGGGGAGAGGGAGAAATCACCCCTCAATGGGATGTGGTCACACTGTAATCCCTGTTTCTCCATCCTGTTGGGATTTTGAGTACACACATATGCCTGGCATATTTCTTTCTTTCTTTCTTTCTTTCTTTCTTTCTTTCTTTCTTTCTTTCTTTCTTTCTTTCTTTCTTTCTTTCTTTCTTTCTTTCTTTCCTTCCTCCCTCCCTCCCTCCCTCCCTCCCTCCCTCCCTTCCTCTCTTCCTTCCTCCCTTCCTTCCTTCCTCCCTTCCTCCCTTCCTCCCTTCCTTCCTTCCTCCCTTCCTTCCTTCCCTATAGGGTACGTGTGTTCACCAGAGAGAGACAGAGAAAGAGAGAAAGTGAGAATGCAAGTCACCAGGTCTAGGATTCGAACCACAGTTGGCCATGTACTTTAACCACTATGCCACCTGCTGGCCCTGCTTGGCATGTTTTCAAACTGCCAGGTCCAGGATTCAAACCATGCAGTTGGCCATGTGGGATCTAACTTCCTTAACCACTAGGCCATAGGGCTGGTGCAAAGGCTTGTCATTTACTCTAGCAAGGCAGCTGTCCTGCCTTCTAGGTCCTGCACTCTTATAAACATTTCCATTATCTGCCATTGTGTGCAGCATTGCTGAAGCGTCCTGGTGTGGAAGGTTCTTAGAGCAGAGTTCTTGTTTAGCAGTTGGGGCCTTGCCTTAGTTTTGTTCTACGGTTACCTGGGACTGGAACAGATGCTATCCGAGCCTCCAGGGTATACTCTGTAGATTGAACTTTAATGAGAAACAAGTGTTCTTGAATTCCAGGTATGAGATAATTTCCTCACTATGTTCTGTGTCTCCTGTCCCCCTTCCTTCAGTGATGCTATTGCGCACTGTCCCTGGGGAGGCTGGAGATGCTGCGGTGCTGCCCAGCCTCCCACAGGAAGGGCAGGAGAAGGTACTGGACCGCCTGGACTTTGTGCTGACCAGTCTTGTGGCACTGCGGCGGGAGGTGGAAGAGCTGAGGAGCAGCCTACAAAGGCTTGCTGGGGAGATCGTGGGGGAGGTCCGGTGAGTAATGCTGCTCGTCTCCTGCTTTGTCCCTACCTCTCGACTTTTCCTGCCCCTACGCCCTTTTCCATAGACATGTATTTGGGCCTTTGTTGTCTGTTTCTAAGCAAGAAGCCAGTTTGATAGCTTCTAATTTGGAGGGAAGCTGTGCATTTGGTGCCTTGCACAAGCTCCTTGTTGCTCTTGGGCCCTCATGGTCTGTTGTCGCAGCTGGAGTTTGTTCGGCCCAACCTGCCTCATCTACAGTGCAGGCTGGGCCCAGGGAGCTGCCCTTTTTCTCTCCTGAGGGTTGTGACCCAGGGTTTTCTCTGCACTTGACCCGTTAATGAGGCACAGTAGTAAGAGTCTTCCCCATGGTGAGGGGAAAGACTAGCTGGTTGGGCCCTAAATGGTACCCTCTGGAATGGAGCCTGCTTTTCAGATCCCACATGGAAGAGAACCAGAGAGCAGCTCGGCGGCGAAGGTTCCCATTTACCCGAGAGAGGAGTGACTCTACTGGCTCTAGCTCTGTCTACTTCACAGCCTCCTCGGGAACCACGTTCACAGATGCTGAGAGCGAAGGGGGGTGAGTTGTTTCTCCTGGGCAGCTGTGGCTGCAGTCAGGCTGCATTTGAAAAAGCTCTTCCTCTGAGGCCCAGCCGTGGTGATGCATGTTTCTAAGACATGTTGGGACCACCTGGAGGCCTGTGTTTAGTTCCCTGCCCAACCCGAGGGCTGGGCATGGTGAGTGGGCCTGAATCCCAGTGGCCTGGGGGACTGAGGCTGGAAAATTGTGAGCTCGAGGCCGGCGTAGGTGACATAGCAGGACCCTGTCTGATAGAGCTCGGAGGCTGAGGTAGGAAGATTGTGACATGGTGAGACCCTGTCATGGAAAAGTATTTGTAAGGGTAGCCAGCATGGTGGTAAAGGTGAACGGATC
The DNA here is from genome assembly GCF_000334495.1 of Tupaia belangeri chinensis. Classification (NCBI taxonomy): domain Eukaryota; kingdom Metazoa; phylum Chordata; class Mammalia; order Scandentia; family Tupaiidae; genus Tupaia; species Tupaia belangeri. Next base: position 2,780,811 of record NW_006160123.1, read on the forward strand.
CCAGATGGCCAACTGTGCAATCAAGTCTTGGACCCGGTGCCTTGAAAAACATGTTGGGCATGTCTGCCCAAATCCCGAAAGGAGGGAGAAATGGAGAAGGGATTGTGCAATGTGGGATTCCCCTGGGGGTGGGGGTGCTTTCTCACTTTCTCTCTCTCTCTCTCTCTCTCTCTCTGTTTTTCTCCAGCAAGTGCATGTGCCCTCAGGCAAATTACAAAAATAAAATAAAGAAAAATAAAGTATTTTAAATTAAATATTCAAACCAAGCTGCTACAAAAAATTTTTGGAACAAGGTAAGGTTATAAATAAATATATATAACTACAGGACAGTTGAATAAAACACAAACCTGTCCAGTTTGTATCATTCAGACAAATGAAAATGTTAATAGTGGTTTCTGCTTGCATATGTTATTTTCCTATGAGTCTCTTTACATAGTTATGATGGTATCTTTTTTGTTAGTTTGGGCACTTTTCTGTGTTATCACCAGGACTTTTTAAGTGCCATTTCATGACTTCATGCTTTTCCTTGAGTGGCTGAGCTGGGTATACGGAAACCTCTAAGCACGAAGTGGACTCCTTTCCCTGGGAGCTGCCCTCTTCCCATAGCGAAGCCTTGCTCATGCTCCTGTGGGTCTTTATAGGTGGGGGATGGCTGGCTGAGTTCTCTGTGGTCGGCAGGTCTGATCATAGGCCTTAGTGTAAGGTGGGTTAGCAGACAGGAGGCATGGACAGCTGCTTCCAAGCCTGGTTGGGCCAAGGGCTTTTTTTTTTCTTTTTTGTGAGGTTTTTGCTACAGGGCGCGTGCACTCGCCACACAGACAGAGACAGAAAGCAAGAAATCACCCCCCAGGGAGGATGGCCATGCCAAAATCCCTTCTCCTCCATTCTCCTATCAGGATCTTGGGCACGCACGCACACGCACCCAAGACTCGAACCTTAGTCTATATGGGAGTCCAGCGACATAGCCATTATGCAAACTGCTGGTACCAGGGCTTTTTTATTCATAAATCACTGTAGCATTGCGAGACTTTAGACCCAGGGACAGAGTCTGACACTGTCACGGGCAGAACCTGCACTTGTCTCCTGCTAGCTCATCATCCAGGTGGCTTGTGGGAGGTCTGGAATTTGAATTCTTTTATGGCCTCCACTGACCTTTCTTCTTCCTCAAAAGGTTCATGGAGAAAATGGTCAAGCCTTATGCCAGGCCAGCATGATTGATTCAGCTATAAAACATGCATATAGAAACTATAAGATAAAACCAACCATACCTATGACCTTTGTGGGTTGTCCCTCTTTAGCTGAAACACCTTAATACTAGCTACCTTTTATTCTTTACTTCCTCCGACAGACATTTCAGAGGTATTTCCTTACTTAGTCCTTATTATGGTCCTGTGTTGCAGGTGCTGCTTTTGTTTCCTGGGTAGAGAACTCAAACCAGTTCAGGCTGTCCAACTGCCAGGTGCAGGCTTAGCCTGTCTGATGTGAGGCCCTTTCTGACAGCTGGGCCTATCTGCAGGGATGTGAAGGTGTGAGGGTCTGTGACTTCGGTGGTGGCTTGGTCGTCAGAGAACCCAGGGGCTTTCATGGGAAGACATGTTACACATACTTTGGGAGTTCTTGCCATTCAAGCTGCCGTAGTTCGCTGCCCAAGGAGGGCCTGAGGCATAGTGGTAGGGTTTGTTCAGTGTATCTTACCCAGGTCACTGCAGCCTTGATACCTTGTTTGGACTATTATATATTCTCCTGCTCTGCTCATTTAGTTTTCTAAGTAAAGTAAGAAGATTCCTTCCCTTTCCTTGTCACTGCTTTCCTTGTTCACTAGTGCTGGATTTGATTACTCAGTTTCCTCTTGAAGTAAGCAGTTTGGTAAAGAATTCCAGTCCTCTATTGGAGACTACTGTTCCTGAATTGTCTGATCTCTGTTATCTGTGTTCTTGAGGTTTGGAGAAGCAGATTTTTTTTTTTACTCAGTGTTCCTAATGGCTCTGGACTGAGAGATGCTTGTAGAGGCTGTATTAGAGGAGATGGCGAAAGTGAAATTAATATTTGACACATCTGGATTGAGAGGATGAAGTAGTTGATAGTAGGCACTGAGACTTTTTTCTTTTTAAAATTTGCTATAGGTTGTATGCATTCACTAGAGAGAGAGAGAGAGAAAGCAAGCATCTCCCCCGGGGGAATGGCCATACTGCAATTCCTTCTCCTCCACTCTACTGTTGGCATTTTAGGCATGCATGCATACATGCCTGGTGTGTTTTTCAAGCCACTGGGTCTGGGACCAGAAATGGTGTAGTCAGCCATGTGAGATCCAGCCACCTTAACCACCACACCATTGGCTGGCCTCAAGACTTTTTTCTTATGATGGAGAGGGTGTGCACGTGCACGAGAGGTGGGAGAGGGAAGGGAGGACACCTTTGCAAAGTGGGTCTTGTCATTGTGGGACTCCTTTTCCCAGTCCTCTGGCTCTTTGGGATCCTGGGGACCTGTGCACACCTGATGTGTTTTCCATCCTGACCAGAACCAGCTTGCATTAAAGCACCAGCTCCTCTGGCGAGATTTCCCCAGGCATCCAGCCATGGGGGGTTGACTTAACCTCATCTTCATTTTTACTCCTTCTTGGGCATTTATCACCTCATTCAGGTTGGCTTTTACCTTCCCCGACTGAGTCTCTCAGGGTCAGGGCCCATGCCTGGTCGTCTCTGAATACTTCATGCTTAGTTCTTTTAATGGGTTTAGGAGTTGAAGGACACTTTAGCCAAGAGGGGATGCATGTTCAACTGACTTCATTATGGAATTTTGGGCTGTCCTTAAGGAACAGTAGCGTGCTCCGAGAGAGGGAGACTTGGCCCACTGTGGGAGCAGTGGGTTCTTCCTGAGTACATGGGTCCAAAGGGCTTTTCCAAAGGCCTACAGTGGTCCCTGGCAGATCTCAGAAGCCTCAGAGATGTTAAATAAAAAGGCCACCCCCCATCTGGGTGGTTGGTACTTTTGGAGGTGGATGTTGTGAGAGAATGGCATAAATGTAGGAGCCTTGGCATGTGATAAATCTCTTTTCAGGTCCTAAAATCCCTCAAGACTGAAGGTGGGCAGTGGGGTTTGATTGGTGGGGCAGAGCTCCTTGAAGTGGGGCTGAGGTGAAACCAATGTCCTCCTCACCATGCTGGCTTGGCTGGAGCTTCACTGCCTCACAGTTCTTCTCTGAGCAGCAGCAAGGTCCCTCCTGACCTCTGCTTCTCCTTGGCTGTGTGAGTGCCAGCCTTTAGGACTCAGAGGGATGGCAGCATGGCACTGCCTCCTGATCTCGGCCCAAGGAGACTGAGATGCCTGCACTCTAGCTGCATAAGAGCAGAGTCTCTCCCTGAGTGCTGGAGGCAGAGACACCTGATAGACCAAACAGGGAATAGGGTCTCTTCTTCTTTCTTGCAAAGGGAGACAATGAGAGTAAGCTGTCCACTCCAGATAAACCATTTTGCCTTTGGGGCTGGTTGGGCAGAATAGACCTTGGTCTGATTTTTCTCATTCAGGACAGGTTATTGTCCAAGACTTAAGCTCAGTTGGGAGTTTCAGAAGGTGGTCCCTGTGAGGTCTCATCATTTCCTAGGTTGGTGGTAAAATCTGATGTCACTTTTCCTATGTCTTTAATTTCTTTTTAATTTAATTTTATTTATTCATTCATTTATTTTAATTTTACTAGAGAACTAGAGAGAGACACACATGGAGAGAGAGAGGAAAGTGAGAAAGCAAGCCGCCAGGTCCGAGATTTGAACCGTGGTCAGCCATGTGGGAGTGTCTAGCACCTCAACCACCATGCCACCTGCTGGTCCCATATGTCTTTAATTTCTAATGTTTTTACTGCAAACTGCCAGAGGGGAAAAATACTTGGATAATCTCTTAAAACTACAAGGTCAGGGGGCCAGTAGGTGGCATGGTGGTTAAGGGGCTGGACTCCTACATGGTCGGCCACGACTTGAGTTGCAGAACCAGCAGCCTGAAACTCACACTGGGTACGTGTGCGTGCGTGCCCCAAATCCCAAGGAGAATGGTTTGCAGCATGGCCATTCTCCCTGGGAGGTAATTTCTCATCTTCTCTCTTTATGTCTCTATGTTTCCAGTGAGTGCACACACCCTGTAGCAAAAATCTCTCTCAAAAACAAAAACCAAGAGGATCTGTCTATGGTGACACAGGCCGCACAGACCTCTGCAATGGCTGAGGCCACATGGGAGGCCCAGGTTTGGTTCCTGGCTTAATCTAGGCAGTCTGGTGTGGTGGTGTGTGCCTGTGGGCCTAGCTACTGGGAGGCTGCGGCAGGAAGGATCACAGTGTGGCAACTCCGTCAAAACAAACAAAGGAACATCTTGGGGCCAGCAAGTGGTGTGGTGGTTGGGGTGCTGGAATTCCCACATGGCTGACCATAGTTTGAGTCCTGGACCTGGTGGCTTCCTTTCTCTCTCTCTCTCTCTTGGTCTTTCTCTGTCCTCTGAGGCCCAGCCGTGGTGATGCATGTTTCTAAGACATGTTGGGACCACCTGGAGGCCTGTGTTTAGTTCCCTGCCCAACCCGAGGGCTGGGCATGGTGAGTGGGCCTGAATCCCAGTGGCCTGGGGGACTGAGGCTGGAAAATTGTGAGCTCGAGGCCGGCGTAGGTGACATAGCAGGACCCTGTCTGATAGAGCTCGGAGGCTGAGGTAGGAAGATTGTGACATGGTGAGACCCTGTCATGGAAAAGTATTTGTAAGGGTAGCCAGCATGGTGGTAAAGGTGAACGGATCCCAGATGGCCAACTGTGCAATCAAGTCTTGGACCCGGTGCCTTGAAAAACATGTTGGGCATGTCTGCCCAAATCCCGAAAGGAGGGAGAAATGGAGAAGGGATTGTGCAATGTGGGATTCCCCTGGGGGTGGGGGTGCTTTCTCACTTTCTCTCTCTCTCTCTCTCTCTCTCTCTGTTTTTCTCCAGCAAGTGCATGTGCCCTCAGGCAAATTACAAAAATAAAATAAAGAAAAATAAAGTATTTTAAATTAAATATTCAAACCAAGCTGCTACAAAAAATTTTTGGAACAAGGTAAGGTTATAAATAAATATATATAACTACAGGACAGTTGAATAAAACAGAAACCTGTCCAGTTTGTATCATTCAGACAAATGAAAATGTTAATAGTGGTTTCTGCTTGCATATGTTATTTTCCTATGAGTCTCTTTACATAGTTATGATGGTATCTTTTTTGTTAGTTTGGGCACTTTTCTGTGTTATCACCAGGACTTTTTAAGTGCCATTTCATGACTTCATGCTTTTCCTTGAGTGGCTGAGCTGGGTATACGGAAACCTCTAAGCACGAAGTGGACTCCTTTCCCTGGGAGCTGCCCTCTTCCCATAGCGAAGCCTTGCTCATGCTCCTGTGGGTCTTTATAGGTGGGGGATGGCTGGCTGAGTTCTCTGTGGTCGGCAGGTCTGATCATAGGCCTTAGTGTAAGGTGGGTTAGCAGACAGGAGGCATGGACAGCTGCTTCCAAGCCTGGTTGGGCCAAGGGCTTTTTTTTTTCTTTTTTGTGAGGGTTGTGCTACAGGGCGCGTGCACCCGCCACACAGACAGAGACAGAAAGCAAGAAATCACCCCCCAGGGAGGATGGCCATGCCAAAATCCCTTCTCCTCCATTCTCCTATCAGGATCTTGGGCACGCACGCACACGCACCCAAGACTCGAACCTTAGTCTATATGGGAGTCCAGCGACATAGCCATTATGCAAACTGCTGGTACCAGGGCTTTTTTATTCATAAATCACTGTAGCATTGCGAGACTTTAGACCCAGGGACAGAGTCTGACACTGTCACGGGCAGAACCTGCACTTGTCTCCTGCTAGCTCATCATCCAGGTGGCTTGTGGGAGGTCTGGAATTTGAATTCTTTTATGGCCTCCACTGACCTTTCTTCTTCCTCAAAAGGTTCATGGAGAAAATGGTCAAGCCTTATGCCAGGCCAGCATGATTGATTCAGCTATAAAACATGCATATAGAAACTATAAGATAAAACCAACCATACCTATGACCTTTGTGGGTTGTCCCTCTTTAGCTGAAACACCTTAATACTAGCTACCTTTTATTCTTTACTTCCTCCGACAGACATTTCAGAGGTATTTCCTTACTTAGTCCTTATTATGGTCCTGTGTTGCAGGTGCTGCTTTTGTTTCCTGGGTAGAGAACTCAAACCAGTTCAGGCTGTCCAACTGCCAGGTGCAGGCTTAGCCTGTCTGATGTGAGGCCCTTTCTGACAGCTGGGCCTATCTGCAGGGATGTGAAGGTGTGAGGGTCTGTGACTTCGGTGGTGGCTTGGTCGTCAGAGAACCCAGGGGCTTTCATGGGAAGACATGTTACACATACTTTGGGAGTTCTTGCCATTCAAGCTGCCGTAGTTCGCTGCCCAAGGAGGGCCTGAGGCATAGTGGTAGGGTTTGTTCAGTGTATCTTACCCAGGTCACTGCAGCCTTGATACCTTGTTTGGACTATTATATATTCTCCTGCTCTGCTCATTTAGTTTTCTAAGTAAAGTAAGAAGATTCCTTCCCTTTCCTTGTCACTGCTTTCCTTGTTCACTAGTGCTGGATTTGATTACTCAGTTTCCTCTTGAAGTAAGCAGTTTGGTAAAGAATTCCAGTCCTCTATTGGAGACTACTGTTCCTGAATTGTCTGATCTCTGTTATCTGTGTTCTTGAGGTTTGGAGAAGCAGATTTTTTTTTTTACTCAGTGTTCCTAATGGCTCTGGACTGAGAGATGCTTGTAGAGGCTGTATTAGAGGAGATGGCGAAAGTGAAATTAATATTTGACACATCTGGATTGAGAGGATGAAGTAGTTGATAGTAGGCACTGAGACTTTTTTCTTTTTAAAATTTGCTATAGGTTGTATGCATTCACTAGAGAGAGAGAGAGAGAAAGCAAGCATCTCCCCCGGGGGAATGGCCATACTGCAATTCCTTCTCCTCCACTCTACTGTTGGCATTTTAGGCATGCATGCATACATGCCTGGTGTGTTTTTCAAGCCACTGGGTCTGGGACCAGAAATGGTGTAGTCAGCCATGTGAGATCCAGCCACCTTAACCACCACACCATTGGCTGGCCTCAAGACTTTTTTCTTATGATGGAGAGGGTGTGCACGTGCACGAGAGGTGGGAGAGGGAAGGGAGGACACCTTTGCAAAGTGGGTCTTGTCATTGTGGGACTCCTTTTCCCAGTCCTCTGGCTCTTTGGGATCCTGGGGACCTGTGCACACCTGATGTGTTTTCCATCCTGACCAGAACCAGCTTGCATTAAAGCACCAGCTCCTCTGGCGAGATTTCCCCAGGCATCCAGCCATGGGGGGTTGACTTAACCTCATCTTCATTTTTACTCCTTCTTGGGCATTTATCACCTCATTCAGGTTGGCTTTTACCTTCCCCGACTGAGTCTCTCAGGGTCAGGGCCCATGCCTGGTCGTCTCTGAATACTTCATGCTTAGTTCTTTTAATGGGTTTAGGAGTTGAAGGACACTTTAGCCAAGAGGGGATGCATGTTCAACTGACTTCATTATGGAATTTTGGGCTGTCCTTAAGGAACAGTAGCGTGCTCCGAGAGAGGGAGACTTGGCCCACTGTGGGAGCAGTGGGTTCTTCCTGAGTACATGGGTCCAAAGGGCTTTTCCAAAGGCCTACAGTGGTCCCTGGCAGATCTCAGAAGCCTCAGAGATGTTAAATAAAAAGGCCACCCCCCATCTGGGTGGTTGGTACTTTTGGAGGTGGATGTTGTGAGAGAATGGCATAAATGTAGGAGCCTTGGCATGTGATAAATCTCTTTTCAGGTCCTAAAATCCCTCAAGACTGAAGGTGGGCAGTGGGGTTTGATTGGTGGGGCAGAGCTCCTTGAAGTGGGGCTGAGGTGAAACCAATGTCCTCCTCACCATGCTGGCTTGGCTGGAGCTTCACTGCCTCACAGTTCTTCTCTGAGCAGCAGCAAGGTCCCTCCTGACCTCTGCTTCTCCTTGGCTGTGTGAGTGCCAGCCTTTAGGACTCAGAGGGATGGCAGCATGGCACTGCCTCCTGATCTCGGCCCAAGGAGACTGAGATGCCTGCACTCTAGCTGCATAAGAGCAGAGTCTCTCCCTGAGTGCTGGAGGCAGAGACACCTGATAGACCAAACAGGGAATAGGGTCTCTTCTTCTTTCTTGCAAAGGGAGACAATGAGAGTAAGCTGTCCACTCCAGATAAACCATTTTGCCTTTGGGGCTGGTTGGGCAGAATAGACCTTGGTCTGATTTTTCTCATTCAGGACAGGTTATTGTCCAAGACTTAAGCTCAGTTGGGAGTTTCAGAAGGTGGTCCCTGTGAGGTCTCATCATTTCCTAGGTTGGTGGTAAAATCTGATGTCACTTTTCCTATGTCTTTAATTTCTTTTTAATTTAATTTTATTTATTCATTCATTTATTTTAATTTTACTAGAGAACTAGAGAGAGACACACATGGAGAGAGAGAGGAAAGTGAGAAAGCAAGCCGCCAGGTCCGAGATTCGAACCGTGGTCAGCCATGTGGGAGTGTCTAGCACCTCAACCACCATGCCACCTGCTGGTCCCATATGTCTTTAATTTCTAATGTTTTTACTGCAAACTGCCAGAGGGGAAAAATACTTGGATAATCTCTTAAAACTACAAGGTCAGGGGGCCAGTAGGTGGCATGGTGGTTAAGGGGCTGGACTCCTACATGGTCGGCCACGACTTGAGTTGCAGAACCAGCAGCCTGAAACTCACACTGGGTACGTGTGCGTGCGTGCCCCAAATCCCAAGGAGAATGGTTTGCAGCATGGCCATTCTCCCTGGGAGGTAATTTCTCATCTTCTCTCTTTATGTCTCTATGTTTCCAGTGAGTGCACACACCCTGTAGCAAAAATCTCTCTCAAAAACAAAAACCAAGAGGATCTGTCTATGGTGACACAGGCCGCACAGACCTCTGCAATGGCTGAGGCCACATGGGAGGCCCAGGTTTGGTTCCTGGCTTAATCTAGGCAGTCTGGTGTGGTGGTGTGTGCCTGTGGGCCTAGCTACTGGGAGGCTGCGGCAGGAAGGATCACAGTGTGGCAACTCCGTCAAAACAAACAAAGGAACATCTTGGGGCCAGCAAGTGGTGTGGTGGTTGGGGTGCTGGAATTCCCACATGGCTGACCATAGTTTGAGTCCTGGACCTGGTGGCTTCCTTTCTCTCTCTCTCTCTCTTGGTCTTTCTCTGGCAAAACTCATGTGAAAATAATAATAATAAATAAAGTTAAATAAAAATAATTTTAAAAAAGGAACATCTCTTTCCTTGTATTCACTCTCACTGTTTAAAAATATATATTTAATTCCATTTGTTATTATCACTGTTTTTAGAATTATTTTATTTAACTTTATTTATTTTAATTTGACCAGAGAGGGACAGAAAGAGCCAGGTCTGGGACTGGCAGTTGGTCATGTGGGAGTCCAGCTCCCCTAACCACCACGGAAAAGTGAGAAAGCAAGCTGCCAAGTCCAGGACTTGAACCTCAGTCAGCTATGTGGGAATCTAGTACCCTCAACCACCATGCCATCTGCCAGACCCATCACTCTCATTTAAAAAAAAAAAAAATTAGGTTAGGAAGATTTTAAATACCTCTGAAGTTCTTATAGATGTTCCTAGGGCCGTTTTTAGATGGGACCAAAGTTCCTCTTTAAAGAAATAATTACAGTGCTTGGCCTGTGACATTTAGGCTTTCTTGTATTGGGTTTATTTGTAGGTGTCTCCTGCCTCGCTCATTCATTTCTGTTTTGCTCCAGTGACAGGGAACTTACCCTTATTTTTCATTCCAGGGTGGAGGGCTTATCCTTGAACCACCATAAGATTTTCTCTGAGCTTCTAGGCTTTTTGGGTGACAGACCCTGATTTTCCTCCACTGAGTTTGGAAGGCTTTCTATCTGCTCTGGCCCCTGATATTCATACCTTCTCTCCTGCTGTTTTTGTCTGATTTAGTTGACAGAGAAAACATCCTAATCAGCTGGTGTTGTGGGCCAGGGTCCAAGAGAAACTAAACTCTTGAGTAGGCACATCAGGTTTAGAGCTCCTAGAAGCTACAGAGACATCTTCCTCTTCTTCCAGCTGCAGTGGCTACTTTATACTTTATAAGTGCCGTTTTATGCCCCCAAGGGCTACTTCTGTTGTGGTTTAGATTTGGTTGTTGCCTTGGATGGAAGTACAAGTTTAATTGAGCAAGAAAATGTGGATCTGTGTGGCTATCTATGGCCTCAGAAGCTGACACCCACCCATGTTGGTTCTGGCAGGTGCCTTTGGCTGATAAAGTAGAAATGATCAACAAATTTTTAGTCTTGTGATCTATCAATAAATAGTTCAGGAGATCACCTCCACCTACATCTTCAGGTTTTTATCATAAACGTTTCTCTATAAAAATACATGCTTACTAAAACAATCATATATTAAAAGGTAGAAGGAACCATTGATTCCTCCATTGAGAAATCCACTGGCAACATTTTATACATACCTTTCCAGGCTTTTTCTTGATTTCTTTTAGTTTACCAGACAGTAAGCTAAAAGAAATAAACTACACTTGCCAGAGACAGAAAGCACCCCCATAGGTACGATCACACCGCAATCCCTCTCCTGTTTCTCCACCTTCTCAGGATCTGGGGCATGCATGCATGTGAGCCCAGCATGCTGTTCAAACCACTGGGTTTTTTTTTTTTTTTTTAAACTTTTATCTACATTTATTTTATGCTGACTTTATTCCCGTGCCATAAGTTTTTGTTTTTCCAGTTTCTTCTGGGATATCTTTTTCTTCTGTGTGGCTTCCTCTTCTGGTTTAGGAACAATTTGCTCCTTTTCAGTCAAGATCATCTCTATGTGGCAGGGGGAGCTCACATAGGGGTTAATCCATATGAGCTCTGTACTTATGACAGCGGAGTCTTGGGTGCCTTGTTTACCTGAATGTGCTCAATGACCAGAGAATCTACATTTAACCCCTTAAGTTCAGCATTACTCTGCATTTTTAAGCATGTGCAGCAAAAATGCAGTACTCTTTTTTAGACTACCGACCTTGTGTCCAGCCCCACTGTTTAGCTTACCAATATCTACCAACTCCACCATTGTAACGATGGAATGGCACACACTGCTTCTGTAAAGTGACATCCTTCAGATTCTTGGTGGCTTTTTGGATATGCAACTTTGATGGCCTGGGCAGTTTCAGGAGTGATGTGAACCTCTTGATTTGCATGAATGTGGGGCTCTCTGGGTCAAGTGAATAACAAACCATTTTCAAAGATCACTTTGGGCCCCTTACAAGAAGAGCAAGCCACTGGGTTCTTTTTTTTTTTTTTAATAATTATTTTATTTATTCATTCATTTATTTTTTAATTTGACCAGAGAGAGACAGATGTTGAGAGTGAGAGAGAGAGGAAGCGAGAAAGCAAGCCACCAGATTCAGGACTCAAACCCTGGTCGGCCATGTGGGAGTGTCCAGCGCTTTAACCACCACACCAGCAGCTGGTCCCTGGGTTCTTTTTTTGAGAGATTTTTGCTCTAGGGCGTGTGTACTTACCAGAGACAGAAAGTGAGAAATCACCCCCCAGAAGGGGATGGCCCCATTTCAATCCCTTCTCCTCTAGTCACCTCTTGGGATTTTTAGGCACACACATATGCCCAGCGTGAGTTTTAAGCCACCAGGTCTGGGACTTGAAACATGGTCAACTATGTGGGAGTCCAGCAACATAACCATTTCACCATCTGTGGCTGGTCCCAAGTAGATGGTTTTGAACCATGTGGTTGGCCATATGAGATCCATCTGACTTAACCACCAGGCCATGGAGCCAGCCCTCTAGTCTTTGTTTTTTGGCAAATTTGGTGGTGGCTCCACAGGGGGTTCTCATCTTGGCCCTGTCACAGGGCCCCCAGCTAGTTATTCTTTCCCTCCCAGATCTTGGCCCACAGTTCTCATAGGAGGTTTTTTCTTTTCTTTTTTTGGGAGAGTTTTTTTTTTTTTTTAATAGGATGCATACACTCACCAGAAAGAGAGAGACAGAGAGAAATCACCCCCAAGGGGGATGGCCATGCCGCAATCCTTTCTCCTCCATTCTTCTCTCAGGATCTTGGGCACGCACGCACGCATGCACGCACACGCACACATGTGCCCAGTGTGAGTTTAAGCCAGTGGGTCTGGGACTCGAACTGTAGTCGACTACATGGGAGTCCAGCGACATAGCCATTACGCCAACTACTGGTCCCTCTCATAGAAGTTTTGTCTTGAAGACTAATTTCTGCCCTTAAGAGGGAGGGGTAATTCTTATTTGGTACTTTGGATAACAATGCCAGAGTCCCTCTTTGCCTGTGCGGGATGGACCCCAGGGGCTTTGGGCTATATATTGCCCTCCCTCAAGCCTGTCATTTACATTTTTCTGCCAGTTATACAACAGCCAATGCTGAGTCTGACTATGAGCGAGACTCTGACAAGGAAAGTGAGGACGGGGAAGATGAAGTGAGCTGTGAGACCGTGAAGATGGGGAGAAAAGATTCTCTGGACCTGGACGAGGAGGCAGCTTCTGGTCCAGTACCCAGTGCCTTGGAGGCTGGAGGCTCCTTGGACCTGGAGGATGTGCTGCCTCTCCTGCAGCAGGCGGATGAGCTGCACCAGGGCAGTGAGCAGAGCAAGCGTGAGGGCTTCCAGCTACTGCTCAACAACAAGCTGGCGGTGAGGTTCTAGCTGCCTGTTCCCTCTCCCTCCTCCCTTCCCCTTCAGCTCTTGACCTCCAGGGAATGAAAGCAGACCCATGTGGTTACTTTTCTTATAATATGACACGGGAAGGAAAATGGGTGAGATGGCCAGTTTTACATCTCTCAGGTTGCAGATCCTCTTCCTAGGAAGCCCAGTGTGGGCCCTGGGGCTGGTCTGAGAGTGCCTTCCCTTCTGGAGAGGTGGCAGTCCTCTGCCTCCTGTAAAAGTACTGCAAAGAGCTTGCCTCTCACTGTAGGGGAAAATGTGGAAAAAAGTGGACTTTCCCCTGTTCCTTTCCTGTTTCTGTAGAGGCAGAGCCCAAGCTGCCTGACCCACTTGAAGTTCCTTTTGTGAGTGACTACTGTACAGGTTACCCAACCACACTTCCTGTCTTCTCAGGTTTACTGACAAAATTTATGCTCACCAGGTGTAAATGTCTTCCCAGAGTTAGACTTCCCTTTTCTTGGTCAATTTCATATTTTCATGTTTCAATAAAAGACCTCCCATTACCTCTTCTTGGAGCTGACCTTTTCTCTTGGCAGTATTAGGCAGCCGGAATGCTCTCTGCAATCGTGCAAGCTTTTGGCTAGAGAGATAACCTGCTTTCAGAAACTGCATGTGGGAAGCCATGGGGTGGAGGGAAGGCCAGGGCTCCCATTTAAACAGTCAAGGGAAGAGGGGCCTTATCCTTTTCTGTTTGGTCTGCAGTATGGAAGCCGGCAGGACTTTCTTTGGCGCCTGGCCAGAGCCTACAGTGATATGTGCGAGCTCACTGAGGAGGTGAGCGAGAAGAAGTCATATGCTCTAAATGGTAAGTGCCAACAGGTTCCTTGCAGGAAGGTGACTGATTCTGGGAGTGGAGCTGGCTCATCTGCTTGGGGCCTGAAAACCACCAAGATGTTACTCCTCTTGAGGTAGAAAGCATGGTCTTTGCCTATATGCGAATCACGGTGACTGTAAAACACCAGTGCACGTTTTTAGTTGTATCAAATTAGTGTTCTTTTTTCTTACTCCCCAACCACAAAGAGGGGACAAAGTCTCCTTTCCTAGCCTGAGGCTTTTTTCTGTTACTTGAGAATTTGATTTTAATTATGTAACCTGTGGGGCAGGTGCTCCAAGAAAATGAGTGGAATGTATATAGCAAGAAATGGGTTGCATTCATTGATCACCTCTTAGTGTTAGTAACCAGCATGAGCCTTGAAGCAGAGATGGAGACAGTGGATAGTAGAGTGGTTGCAGCCAGTAGAGTGGTTGGTCTGACTTCCTGAGCTCAGCACCCCTTGGAAAAGTCTGCTGCTCCTGCTAGAGTGTCTTTAAAAGTCCTGCTCTGGGACAATAGCCTTTAGGAACCATGCTTTCTGGGTCTAAAGTTCATTTTGTTCTGTCCCTAAAAGCTGGACCATCAGGCCTGCAGGTGGCATGAGGGTTAAAGGTGTTGGACTCCCACATGACCAACTGCAGTTTGAGTCCTGGGCCTGGAGAATCGAAAATCACACCAGGCACATATGTGTGCATGCCCAAAAATCCCAGGAAGAGAATGGAGAAGAGACTGTGGTGTGGCTATGCCCTCTGGAGGGTGATTTCTCACTTTACCCCTCTCTTTGCAGCAGGTGCAGGTGCCCTGTGGCAAAAACCTAAAAATATATACATAAATAAAAGCTAGACTATTGGGGGCAGGCATCCTGTGGGATCTCAGGCCTTATCTTATCCACCCAACTGTCCTACCTTGTCAGGAACTTGGGGTGGGGGTCACATTATTTGCTGTCATTTTTTTTTTTTTTTTTTAGTGAGATAGTGCTTTGAAGGAAGGTAAAAACCCTTGGAGGCAATGTCCCTCATTGGTGGGGCCCTTGAGGGCCTTCTGTTTGGAAAGGAGGATGTAGAGTTCTTCACAGCCTCAGTTGTCTTAAAGATATACTTGTTGTATAAATACCATTGTACTGTTAACTATCACTCCAAAAAAGGAAACATTTCAGAATTGCTAGCCTACCACCCTAACACATTGCATTTGTTCCATTTCTCCATGTTCTCTCTCCTTTAATTATTTACTTAATTTGGGACCAGCAGATGGTTTAATGGTTACATCATTGGACTCCCACATGACTGACTACAGTTTAGGTCCTGGATTCATGCTAGGCATGTGTACAGGGGTGCCTCAAATCCTGAGAAGTGAATGGAAGAGAAGGGATTGTAGTGTGGCCACCCCCTCAGGGGGTGATTTCTCATTTCTGTCTCTATTTCTCCAGTGAACACATATGTTCTATAGCAAAAATCTCTCTTAAAAATTAAAAAAACAATTATTTACTTAATCTATTATTATTTTTTAGTACCATGAACCAAATTTCCTCACAAGGGGAATTTTATTGATTACTTAATTCCCTCACAAAACAACCAACTGTATTCAAATGAGGTGAACATTCACCTCAAGATTTTATTATCGGGAACCAGCAGTTAGCGTAATGGCTATGTTGCTGGACTCCCATGTAATCAACTGTGGTTCGCGTCCCAAACCCGGTGGCTTCAAACTCACGCCGGGCGTGTGTGCGTGCGTGCGTGCGTGCCCAAGATCCCGAGAGGAGAATAGAGGAGAAGGGATTGTGGCATGACCATCCCCCCTGGGGGGTGATTTCTCATTTTCTGTCTCTCTGTCTCTCTCTGGCTGTCTGGCGAGCGCACGCGCCCTATAGCAAAAACCTCTCCAAAAAAAAAAAAAAAGAAAAGATTTTATTATCTTCATAATACAAAATATGAAATTTAGATCTGTATCACTTGATCTTTCTCATCTTAGCTCCTCACAGTTCAAAATGCTTGTATCTCTTAAGAGCCAGAATTCTCTTAAATCTGCAGTTGGGCTCAATACATTCAAGCTTCAGGACTATCTTCCTTTTTAATTTTTTTAAAGGATTATTTTATGTAACTTAATTTATTTTTTTAATTTGACCAGAGAGGGACAGAGTGAGAGAAAGAGAAGGAAAGTAAAAAAGCGAGCTGCCAGGTCCAGGACTCAAACCGCGGTTGGCCATGTGGGTGTCCAGCACTCTTAGCTACCACGCCACCTACCAGCTCTAGGACAATCTTCTTAGTAGTTTTTGCCTTTTTCCAGAAAATAGGCTTAGACTATCCACCAAGGCCACTGGTTTCCTGTCATAAAGCCACTTTCACTGAGCATACAGAGAATCCTTGCCCTTTTAAATTTTTTTTGGAGAGGTTTTTGCTGTAGGGCACGTGCACTCGCCAGACAGACAGGGAGAGACAGAGAGAAAGCGAGAAATCACCCCCCAGGGGGGGATGGCCATGCTGCAACCCCCCTCTCCTCTATTCTCCTCTTGGGAACGCACGGCCCGGCGTGAGTCTAAGCCACCGGGTCCGGGACTTGAACCAGTCAACTACACAGGAGTCCAGCGACATAGCCATCACGCTAACTGTTGGTCCCAATCCTTGCCCTTTTTGAAGTGTCACGTTGTGAGGTTGGTGCTTGCCATACTTCTTACAGAAAGCTCATCAGGTTTTAGGGACATTCGCCAAGTTTGCAGGTATGCTATCTGCACAGAAAGCTATTACTGTTTTTATAGGTCATATGTGCTCACAAGGAGGGGAAGTGAGAAAGCAAGCTACCAGGTCCAGTACCTTAACCACCACACCACCTGCTGGCTCTCTCCATGTTCTCTTTCACAATTTTAATCAAAAGAGAAGTCCCATTTTGCAGTGCATACTTTTCTCCAGTGCATGGGCATTAAGGTCCTCATCTGAGGTCTATAGGTCGATACTTTAGGGTGAGCCTTGTCAAGAACTTCCATGTGTTTTGCTTTGATTTGTTAATCTTGGTGCATAGAAAACTTGGGTAAGACTAAGTGAAAATCACTTGTGGTAAGACCTCAGTCTTTTTGGCATAGAGCTGTGATTAATGTTTCTGGATCATAGATTTTTTTTAAAGAGATTTTTGCTGGGACCAGCAGGTGGCATGGTGGTTAAGGTGCTGGGTACTTACATATGGCCGACCATGGTTCAAGTCCTGGACCTGGTGGCTTGTCTTTTCACTTTCCCTCCCTCCCTCTCTCTTTCTGTGTGTATGTCTGTCTCTGGTCAAATTAAATGAATGAATAGATAAAATTAAATAAAATAATTAAAAAAGGTTTTTACTTTAGGGTGTGTATACTTGCCAGAGACAAGCACAGTGACAGGGAAAGTGAAAAATCAGCTCCCAGGGGGGAATGGCTACACCGCAATCCCCTTTCCTCTACTTTCCTCCCAGGATCTTGGACACACAGGCACATGTGCCCGGCGTGATTTTCTTTCCTTGTAGATGTTTATGCCTTAGGGTGCATGCACTTGAGAGAGAGACAGAGACAGACAGACAGACAGTGAAAGGGAAAGTGAGAAATCATCCCCCTGGGGGCATGGCCACACTGTAATCCCTTCTCCATTCTCCTGGGATCTTGGGCACGCCCATACGCCCAGAGAGATTGAAGCCACCAGGTCCAGGACTTGAACTGGAGTCAGCCATGTGAGAGTCCAGCAATTTAACTGCTACAATACTATCTGCTGGTCCTGGATCATGAATTCTTTAGAGAATTTGATCAAATGTATGCCTAATAAAATACAGACATACCTAAAATTTTAAATTTTGATTGTTGTTTGATCCTTTTTAAATTTTAGTTTTTGCTACAGGGTGAATGTACTTGTCAGAGAGAGGAGTGAGAAATCAGTCCCCAGGGAGGATGGCTACGCCACAATCCCTTATACTCCATTCTCCTCAGGATTTTGGCACACCTGCACACACGTGCCCAGCATGATTTTCAAGCCACTGGGTCTGGGACTCAAATCACCAAATTGGCCATGTGGGATCCAGCTGCCCTAACCCCTACACCACCTTTTGGCCTCATTGTTGGGTCCTTTCATATTCATATGCAAACATTTGCTTCAAGC
This sequence comes from Tupaia belangeri chinensis, assembly GCF_000334495.1. Lineage (NCBI taxonomy): Eukaryota > Metazoa > Chordata > Mammalia > Scandentia > Tupaiidae > Tupaia > Tupaia belangeri. The sequence continues at coordinate 2,798,486 of NW_006160123.1, forward strand.
ACATTAAGTGAATGTTATAGAAAGGTGGCTGGGGCCATTGATGACAGAGAGATGGGGAGGCCAAGGGAAATCAAAGGTTATCTTTTGAGAAGCTATCTGTGGCTTTTCATCCTACTTAGGTTCAGGGCTATTCCACACAAGTCCAAGTTGGGCAGGGATTGGTGAGAGCTAAAGCAGTCATTCTTCCTGCAACCCTTCATGTAGAAATATGCACAGGAGCCCATGTCAACTCTGAATCTACCTTTGTCCTACAGGAAAAGAAGAAGCAGAAGCTGCTCTGGAGAAGGGGGATGAGAGTGCTGAATGCCACCAGTGGTAATAACACCCTGCAGGATTCTGAAAAGACCCAGCAAGGGCCAGAGAAGAGGAGAGCCCCTTTTTTCTCTGCCCTAGCCACAGGGGCATTTGCAAGAGGAACCAGGAGAGGGAGCTCTGACCTGAATTTCCACATGCCTTACCCTACTACTAGCCAGAGACCAGGGACATTTTTTGCAGGGAGGTGCCTTTGGGGTGAGGCAAGGGGGATAACAGGCTTGTGTCTGTTGAGACTTGGAGAAATGAGTCATATTTTAAGAATCATCCTAGGTATAAAACTTGTAGGTTCTTGGCTCCTCAGGGAGGCTGGGACAGTTTGCAGTTCCCTTGTCCTGCATAAGCACTTTTTCCTAGCTAAGTTGCCTGGCTGGTGGTACTTTGGCTTCTTTGCTTAGTTTGCATGAGGAAAAGTAGATGTTACCTCACCCACAGGAAGTTCAGTGGTCAATTTATTAGCTTACAAAAATATCAGCCCTTTTTGTGGTCTCATGTGAGGCCAACTTGCATGGTTCAGGGCCAGTGCATGACTTGGGGCGTGGTTACACACTCATCTAATGCGAACTGTATTTCTAGAAGGATGTTGGAGGGTAGAGTTTCACTAAAGCCTTGTTTTTGAAGACAGAAAATAGGAAGCTGGCTGGTTTGTTCCCATAGAAGGAGGACATAGAGGGAAGGGCTAAAATAGGTCCCTTTTTCCTCTGCTTCTAAGGCTCCCAAGTTAATATTAGAAACTTACAGTATTCCATCCCAATACGACTGTCCTAAGAGTACAGCTTGCCAGGTCTCAGTGATGCACTTGAATACATCCAAGGCTAATAAGACCCTCTTTAGGGTCCGGCAGGTGGTGTGGTAGTTAAGGGCGCTGGGTTCCCACATGGCTAACCATGGTTTGAGTCCCGGACCTGGTGGCTTGCTTTCTTACCTTCTCTCTCTCTGTCCCTCTCTGGTCATAATGAAATAAGTAATTCTAAAAAAAGAGAGAGACTATTTTAGTGTCTACTCAGAAAACAAAAGCAACATATTCAGATGTCTTCTGCTTTGATATTTATTAGGGTATACCTGCTTTTTATGTTTTTATGATACTCATGGCTATACTCTGAGAAAGGGGTTATTTGGACTGAGACCTTGCCTACATATTAAGTGTAAGGGATATTTACTATGGGGGATGTAGCTTTTCTGTACCTACTTTAGAGAACTGTAAGCCTACCATTGTGTTTACCAAAGAATACTAATTGGGATCACAGGTCTGTGAAGAAGGGGAATTATATACATATGAGAATTTTATTTTCAGGGCTGGTTCTGTGACCTAATGATTAAGGGAGTCAGATCCCACATGGCTGTTCAAGTCCTGGGCCTCATGGTTTGAGAAACATGCCAGGCATGTGTGTATGCTAGCTCAAAATCCTGGAGCAATGGAGAAGGGACTGTAGCATGACCAATCTCCCGTTGGGGAGACTTTCTCAGTCTTCCTCTCTTTGTCTTTGGTGAGCACACATGTCCTTTGGAAAATTAAAACAAAAACAAAGAAACAATTTTATTTCCAGCTCTAGTGGATGGAGGGGCAGAGGATAATGCAATTATGCTGAGAGTGGGAAGCCTGTTCTTGCAGGTATGGTGCCCAGTCTTAGTCCCTGAGCTTGCTGCTGCTTCTTCCCTTAGGTATGCAGTGCTTTGTGGTCAGCTGGCTGAGCATGAGGGCATCCAGAGACGCATTCAGACTGGCTTTAGCTTCAAGGTGAGGCCAGGCTTCTCCTCACTCCCTTGTATGTCTAGTCCAGATTCCCTGCTCTTTCCTAGCTCCTGTAGAAGGGCTTTCCTATTTGCCTCAATGACTTGCCTCTCTTCCCTTACCAACTCCAGTATCTGATGTTGGTTTATATTTACATTTTCCCATCAGGAACATGTGGACAAAGTCATTGCTCTCCAGCCAGAAAACCCCATGGCTCACTTTCTCCTTGGCAGGTGGTGTTACCAGGTAAGCTACATTCCAGGGCTTAATGTAAGTCCTCTGTGTCCTATGACACTGATCTCCTGGCTGAGAGGAGCAGGGTTCTCTTCAGCCTCGTCTGACTCAGGTGCCATTTCCTTTGAAAGCTCATGTTATTGGTGGTTGGACTCAAATCTTGTATTCACACCTTGATCTTTTGGTGGCAGGTCTCTCACCTGAGTTGGCTAGAAAAAAAAACCGCGACAGCCTTGTTTGAAACCCCTCTTGATGCCACTGTACAAGATGCCCTCCAGAGTTTCCTAAAGGTATTCGGGAAAGGAGGGGTAGACAGCAGTCAAAAATACAAGGGCAAATTTGCTTTTCTCAAGAATGTTATTTAGACCCTTAATGAAAGGAGTTTTTGCTATGGGGAAATTTTGTTTATCTGCCCTACGGAAACACCTGGAAAACTTATAAAAAATATAGATTCCTGGGCTGGCAGGTGGCATGGTGGTCGAGGGTGCTGAACTCCCAGATGGCTGACTGCAGTTCCAGTCCTGGACCTGGTGGCTTGGTTTCTCTCTCTCTCTGACCCTCTGGTCAAATTAAAATAAATAAATAGTTAAATAATAAAGTAATTATTAAAAAAAAAATAGATTCCCAGGGCTAGCTTGGTGGCACAGCAGTAGCACACTATTCAAGGGTTGCTAGAGCTGTATGGAAGATCATAGGTTCTGCTCCCTGGTTGACTTGTACATGTTGGGCATGTGCGCCCGTGATCCTGGCTGGCTAGGGGATAGCAGTGTGAGACCTGTTGAGGGTGCTTGTCCCTTCCATTCTCTCATGAAAGAAATAAGCCTTAAAAAAAAAAAAAAACCTAGGAAACCAGCAGTTAGCGTAATGGCTATGTCACTGGACTCCCGCGTAGTCGACCGCGGTTTGCATCCCGGACCCGGTGGCTTAAAACTCACGCCGGGCGCGTGTGTGTGCGTGCCCAAGATCCCGAGAGGAGAATGGAGGAGAAGGGATTGCGGCGTGACCATCCCCCCTGAGGGGTGATTTCTCGCTTTCTGTCTCTATGTCTCTCTCTGTCTGTCTGGCGAGCGCACGTGCCCTACAGTGAAAATCTCTCCAAAAAAAAAAAAAAAAACACCCTATAATTAAATACACACACACACGTGTGCGTGCACTCTCTCTCCCAGACCCACTGAATCAGTCTCCAGGTTAGGGTCTGCAAATCTCTCATAAACTTGAGACTTACTTGAATTTGGGAACCTGTTACTAACCTGTTACCTGTTCTTTTTCTCTCTAGGCTGAAGAACTACAGCCAGGATTTTCCAAAGCAGGAAGAGTACTATAATTAAATACACACATACACGTGTGCGTGCACTCTCTCTCCCAGACCCACTGAATCAGTCTCCAGGTTAGGGTCTGCAAATCTCTCATAAACTTGAGACTTACTTGAATTTGGGAACCTGTTACTAACCTGTTACCTGTTCTTTTTCTCTCTAGGCTGAAGAACTACAGCCAGGATTTTCCAAAGCAGGAAGAGTATATATTTCCAAGGTAAATTTACCTGCCTACTTCAACATAATGAAAATATTTATGTTGATGATTTATCTGGAAACTCCTGAAAGCACACATACTCAACCACTGCTAGTCTTGTATTTCCCACATATTTATACTGTTATGTCTTCTCAGTGCTACAGAGAACTAGGAAAAAATTCTGAAGCTAGAAGGTGGATGAAGTTGGCCCTAGAACTGCCAGATGTCACTAAAGAGGTACTCTTTTAATTACGTTTTTAAAATACTGGGTCACACCATTGTGTCATCAGGTGACCTCTTTTCCCCAGACATCTTATTTCCCTAGGAGAGAAAGCAATGGAGGCAGTCACCCACCCCGACCCCCAGAGGGTATGCGTGCTTGTCAGAGAGAGACAGGAAGAGGAAAAGGCACTCCCTGTGGGGGATAGTCATACAAGTCCTTTCTCCATTTCTCTCTCCTTTTGGAATTTTGGGCATACACGGCAGATACACATGCATGTGTTCCTCAAGCCACCTGGCCAAGACCTAAACCATGAGGTCAGCCATATGGAATTCAGCCGTCTTAACCACCACACCACAGAGCTGGCCCATGCACTTTTGTATACATCTCACCAAGGAAAAGAGAGATTCCATAGGCTCTAGGCTATCCAGAGACAGGAAGAGGAAAAGGCACTCCCTGTGGGGGATAGTCATACAAGTCCTTTCTCCATTTCTCTCTCCTTTTGGAATTTTGGGCATACACGGCAGATACACATGCATGTGTTCCTCAAGCCACCTGGCCAAGACCTAAACCATGAGGTCAGCCATATGGAATTCAGCCGTCTTAACCACCACTCCACAGAGCTGGCCCATGCACATCTCACCAAGGAGAAGAGAGATTCCATAGGCTCTAGGCTATCCTGGAAAATAAGGAAACAATCCAGGAAAAAAAATCAAAGGGGCCCTCTTCTCAGGTACCAGTGGACTGAGAAAATGTTTGGTCCTAGATTTTGAGTCTTAAATTTGTTCTCTTTGTCTCCCTAGGATTCAGCTTTCCATAAAGACCTGGAAGAATTGGAAGTAATTTTAGGAGAATAGTCACATTTCAGTGGCCTTCATGACTGGAGGGATGGCACTACATATGGGGGAAGAATCAGGACTTTTCCCTGTACATCCCCATTGAGATAAGGAACCCAAGCAAGATTGGTTTAAGGAGTATCTGGACTCCTGGGTCAGATTGCTATTCACTACCATTCCACAGCTTAATTTATTCTAATCTCTTAACTAATCTAAAATTGGGGAAGTACTGTGTTCTCTCCCTTAAGTGAATTCTTGAAAAATCAAGAATATTCTAGCATCTGCCATAGGGGTAAGTGTGGGTAGATCCCGCGCTGTGAGAAGTAAGGACTAAGTAAGTAGCAGCACTGCCTACCGACTGCTGGTGAGGTGGATGAACTTGAAAGAGCTACAAGAACAAAGCACAGAATTGGTTACTTTCTCATCTTTTCCACTGAAGAATAATCAGCATGTATATATACGTAGTTCTAAGATCATACCCTACCTACCAGGGTAAAAGGAAGGGGTAGAGCAACCACTGGATATTGCCCTCTTACACCTATCATGTGGATTCTACCTGTGTTCCTGGGCTGAGGGGCTGGACCACTGACTTCTAGAATCCTGGTGCTCTGGAATGACAACAGTGGCATAGGGTTTATGATACTGTGAAACAAGCTGAGGCCTGGAATATATTTTGATACAAAATTTAAATAAACCAAATTTGATTAGAAATTACTGTATTTTCCTTTCTCTTTCAGTTCAAGCTCTTTTTTTTTTTTGAGAGATTTTTGCTATAGGGCGCGTGCGCTCGCCAGAAAGACAGAGACAGAGAGACAGAAAGCAAGAAATCACCCTGGGATGATTTCTTGGCCATGCCAATCTCTTCTCCTCCATTCTCCTTTCAGGATCTTGGGCATGCACGCACACGCACCTGGTGTGAGTCTAAGTCACTGGTTCTGGGACTCGAACTGCTGTCCACTACTTGAGAGTCCAGCGAAATAGCCATTATGCTAACTGCTCGTCCCTCAAGCAATTTATTCTTGCTTGACACTTCCATAACCATTTCTTCCGCAGAAGCTACTGCAGACAAGTAGAAAAACAGGGCCTCAAGGTTTGATTCAACCCCAAGCAAGAGGTTGATCCTCTTGCTAGTGAAAATTTTATAAGAGCTAACCTTTCGCTCCACAATCTATCATTGTGGTTTTAATATGCCATCCCAGGTTTCTTTTGTGGTGTGAAACAAAACACCTAAATGGGGAACCAGCAGTTAGCGTAATGGCTATGTCGCCGGACTCCCACGTAGTTGACTGTGGTTCGCGTCCCAGACCCGGTGGCTTAAAACTCATGCCGGGCGCGTGTGCGTGAGTGCCCAAGATCCCAAGAGGAGAATGGAGAAGGGATTGCGGCATGACCATTCCCCCTGGGGGTTGATTTTTCGCTTTCTGTCTCTCTGTCTGGCGAGCACACACGCCCTATAGCGAAAACCTCCCCCCCACACACCAAAAAAAAACCAAAAAACCCCACCTAAGATGTACTCTCTTCTGAGGGTAAAACAAATTTTGTCTACTGTGTAGTTTTGGATGGTCACTCAGCACTTAGGACTTCTAATCCAGATCTTATCCCAAATAAAGAGCTCAACATAAGAAAAATGGGTAAATAAAAGCTAAGGGTGAAAACTCGAGAAAAGAGAGACCTATAAATTTCATTTGGTACCTAGCATCCAGGCACATTGACAAGGATGTTTTAATGTTTCAAGTTTTAATATTACAAGTTAGAGACTAAGAACTGCTTTTAAAAATAAAGCTGCCTAAAATTGACTTGAGTCTTCCTATCTTCCTAACATACAATGGAACCAATATAAGCAGGAGCAGAGATCTTCTGGGCCTCTTCTCCCAATACTAGCTGAGAGGCCCTTTGAAATGGGAAGAACTAGGTAAAACCCATCCTGAGTAGATGCTCAAAGGGAAGAAACACTTTAAACCTCAGAAGTACAATAATTGTGGCAGGGGCCAGAAGGTGGCATGGCGGTTAAAGGCGCTAGATTCCCACATGGCCAATTACGGTTTGAGTCCTGGACCTGACGGCTTGAAAATCATGTCAGGTGCATGTGTATGCATGTAGAAAATCCCAAGGGAAGAATGGGAAAGGGGCCGTGGCGTGGCCATCCCCTCTGGGGGTGGAGGTGATTTCTCAGTATCTCCCTGGCAAGTGCATGCACCCTATGGCAAAATAAAAAAAAATACTATTCCAGGAACAGACCTCTACAACATGGGACTTATAGAATAAAAACAAAAGCCATAGGAATGCCATGGTATATCTGTCTTGTAATTATTTTTTAAATTTTTTGGAGAGGTTTCTGCTACAGGGCACGTGTACTTGCCAGACAGACAAGAGACAGACAGAAAGCGAGAAATCACCCCCCAGGGGGGATGGCCATGCCGCAGTCCCTTCTTCTCCATTCTCCTCTCGGGATCTTGGGCACGCACGCACACGCACCTGGCATGAGTTTAAGCCACTGGGTCTGGGACTTGAACCGCGGTCAGCTACTTTATTAACAGCCTCACAATCTGTTTACTTAGCCTCTGAAATACTGTAAATTCCAGAATTATCCTGAGTTAGTCTTAGCAATATAGGACAAAGCAAGTAGATGGTGAAGGCCTGATGGTCCATAAGACTTCAAACAAGACTCCTTAAAAACAAATCGCTACAAGAGAGGTCAGACATACAACTTTAAAAATGGCTTCAGGTTGACAGGTAAGTTTTTCTGACAGAGAAAGATAACCTATAAAGAGTCCCATTTCCTTTGTTACACAGTTCAGGCATTTTATTTTACTATTATTCAAAAGTGAGAGAAGAGCTGGGTCTCTCTTGGAGACATATGATTGTCCAATAGGTAGCTGTTAGATCTGAGTCAATTGCAAGGCACTATGTCAAAGGTGTTCCATAATTCTCTTTCAAAAACCAAAGAAATTACATAAAGATTAATACTCTCCAGAAGGAATAAACATTTCAGATTAATTTGTGACTACAAACCTACCTCCTGTTTACACTGTCAGAAAAGCTGATACAATGGCTGTTTTCCCGGAAGCTTCTTCCTATCAGTCATAACAGGAAGAGGCCTGTGAAGAATCTCCTGGGAGCAGTCCTCCCCATTAGGCTGCAGCACTTACATTTTACACAGGAAAAACCCCCAGTGATTCAGTCTTTGGCATCTCCTACTCCATCCGCATTGATAGCAAACATAGCTTCGGCTTCAGGAAGACAAGGAGAGTCATAGATTTTGCAGATTCTTGTTTCCCCTCTTCCTTTCCTCAGGTACAGTCTGACCCAAAGACACAGACCAAAGTACCAAGTTACTATAATTAATTCCATTCCTCTATTTATGATAGAGTTAAACTTTCTTATGCATTTCTTAGAACTCTGAAGATTTTTGTTTGTCTGTTTTTTTTGTTTGTTTTGAGAGTTTTTTTTTTTTTTCTTTTTGCTGTAGGGTGCGTGCGCTCGCCAGAAAGACAGAGACAGAGACAGAAAGCAAGAAATCACCCCCCGGGGGGATGGCCATGCCACAATCCCTTCTCCTTCGTTCTCCTCTTAGGATCTTGGGCATGCACGCACACGTGCCTGGTGTGAGTTTTAAGCCACTGGGTCCGGGACGTGAACCGCGGTCGACTACGTGGGAGTCCAGCGACATAGCCATTATGCTAACTGCTGGTCCCTCTGTTTGTCTGTTTTTAACATTCCTCAGTGTATTTCCAACCTGGAGGAATCCATTTCTGCCCTATCTCCTTTCTTAATGGAGTGTCCACATTGAAACAAAACTTTTAATAATTAAGGAGAAGCAATATCTATTATTATCAATCATTCCTCAACATTTGAACATTTAAAATGAACTTTTTATGAACTAAAACACCTGTACCAACCACAGCATGACAATTAGATTTAGCAAGAATTCCTAAGCTCTCGGTTATACAATAGTAGATTTAATACTGTTCAGATGGAAATGCTATTATCCTCACATCTACTTTAGAGTTAATATGATACTCTAAGCAGCAGCATCTATCCCATTACCTTACCTGGTCGTTGATGCATGAGCGATAATGTTTCCTCCAATAGGTTTTTTGGGATCTGCAGCAAACATGGCCGCACCATCCACTTGGGCTACCACCTGGTTGGTAATTACTACTGCTACACCAAACTGATGGAGAAAGGACATATGTTAGTTTTGTGGCTATACACATTCTGAAAACCTTAATGCTGATACCACTTCCCTAGCAAAGCAAAGAATGAGAGACTAATCTCTCTCTTCTTCCTCCTTTACTAAATGATAGCTTGTTAGTATTAGTCCTGGCCTCTTAGCTAGGCTCTTAGAATTTGTGGCTCCCCAAAGCTGGCATTTTCTGTCCCTACCCCACAGCTTACCTCATCAGCAAGTCGCAGAAGCATCCGCAAAAACCTGGCCAAGTGCATTTGTCTGGCTGAGAGCTCTCCTCGACCTGAGTAGTCTGTTCTATACAAGGCGGTGGCACTGTCTACAATAAGTAGTGCATACCTATAGGGAAAAGGGATTCTCTGAAACTTATTTCTAGTCAATGTCAGATTTTATTCCCCTCACTTTCCTAAAATCTCATATTCATCATTTCACTAGTATACAGATGTTTTAATAAACTATTTGTACAGCATTCATATCTGAGGCACTGCTTAATAAGATTTCCAGCTGGGGACCAGCAGATGGAGTAATGGTTACATCACTGGATTCCCATGTAGTCAACGGTAGTCTGAGTCCCAGACCTGGTGGTTTTAAACTCACACCAGGCAGGGAACCAGCAGTTAGCGTAATGGCTATGTTGCCAGACTCCCACGTAGTCGACCGTGGTTTGCGTCCCGGACCCGGTGGCTTAGAACTCACACCGGGCGCGTGTGTGTGCATGCCCAAGATCCTGAGAGGAGAATGGAGGAGAAGGGATTGCGGCGTGACCATCCCCCCTGGGGGGTGACTTCTCGCTTTCTGTCTCTACGGTGAGCACATGTGCACTATAGCAAAAATCTCTCTCTCAAAAAAAAAAAAAAAAAAAATCCAGCAACTTCAGGCAGATCATGGCGTCATTTTAAATTTCTTATTATTTTAATTCCCCAGAGAGCACATGCATTGGCAAGAGAGAGAGGCAGAGAGACAGAGGGAGAAAGCACTCTCCACTGGACATAGGCACACCACAATCCCTTCTCCATTTCCCTGCCGTGTCAGAACTTTTGAGTATATACACACGCATTCCCAATATATTTGTCAAGCCACTAGGCCAGAGCCAGCCGGATGGCCTATTTTTAAATATTGATTTGCTCTAAACCAAAAAGTGACAGTGTCAAAATATAAACTAATTCAAGCTACTAGCAATATGGTCAGTCTATACAAGACGCAGGGCAAGGGCTTTAGGAACATACCTGGTCTCTTCTAAGCACATACCTGGATTCTACCATCATAGCAGAGGCTTGGTAAAGGAGCTGGGTCTGGTGGTCTGTGTTGAACCCGCGAGCATATGCTACATTATCCAGGACATCACTGCCAGAGAGGCCGTATCTGGAAATGAGGTAAGAACATTTTTAGGCTGCACACAGAATCAGGCAGATGAGAAATTCATCTTTAACCCTTAAATTACTTTGGTAGGTAGATAAGAAGTGTTGCTGATAGTGGTTTCAGGGCCAAGGAATACAACTTCTCTTTGTTAGAAAGTTCAGGCTAATTGGAGAGAGAGAGAGGGAGGGAGAATAAATCCACCCAGCAAAACTTCAGGATAAATCTATCTATGCACTGAGGACTCCTGAACTAGAATGAGAAATTCCCAAGTATAAGGAAATTATTCTCCTGAAAAAAATCAATGGCAACATGATAGAGCAGGGATAAAAACAGTGAAGCACTCAAAGACCAGTTAAATTAATAAACTGTAGCTATATGGGAATAAAACCTTCTAAACAAGGACTCAACTGTAAGAATCTCGAGGACGAAAAATAAGCATATTTCACTTCTCTTATTCTCCCTTTTCTTGCTAGTAACTAGTTGGTTTAAGTACAATATGTGACATCTATGAGTCTAGTATGAGGGATGCCTTAATTCAGTTTATACCTCAAATAATGTTTTTTTCTTTGTGTTAAAAAATGCAAATTCAGTATGTCCTATTTTCATACAATGATCTATATTTTCTCATCTCTGTAACTGCCATCTAAGACATGAGGTTTAAGGTGTACAAGTATGACAGTATCATTTTCGTTAACTATACCACTATGGGGCTCCATTTCTTCAAAAGTAGTTTGACATGGGAACTAGCAGTTAGCGTAATGGCTATGTCGCTGGACTCCCATGTAGTTGACTGCGGTTCGCGTCCTGGACCTGGTGGCTTAGAACTCACGCCGGGCGCGTGTGCGTGCGTGCCCAAAATCCCGAGAGGAGAATGGAGAAGGGATTGCAGCGTGACCATCCCCCCTGGGGGGTGATTTCTCGCTTTCTGTCTCTATGTCTCTCTTTGTCTGTCTGGCGAGTGCACGCGCCCTATAGCAAAAACCTCCCTCCCCCCCCCAAAAAAAAAGTAGTTTGACTTATCTATCTACCATAACTCAATGTCTGTATTTTTTTTTTTTATTAAGAGAGGATTTTTGTTATAGGGCACATATGCTCACCAGAGAGACAGAGGGAGACTGAAGAGACAGAAAGCGAGAAATCACCCCAAGGGGAATGGTCATGCCGTAATCCCTTCTTCTCCATTCCCCTCTCGGAATCTTGGCCACGCACACACATGTGCCTAGCATGAGTTTTAAGCTGCCAGGTCCAGGACTTGAACCATGGTTTACTACATGGGAGTCCAGTGACCATAAGCATTATGTACCTGCTGGTTCCAACGTCTGTATTTTTTTTTAATAATTAATTTTATTCATTCACTTATTTTTTAATCTGACCAGAGACAGACAGAGAGAAAGAGAGGGAAAGTGAGGAAGCAAGCCACCAGGTCAGGGACTCGAACTATGGCTGGCCATGTGGGAGTATCCAGCACCTAAACCACCACGCCACCCGCTGGCCCCCCAATGTCTGTATTTTGAGAAAAGTTTTTTCATACTCTCAAATAGATGTGATTGTCCCTCTTTCACACTTCAAGAAAACTTGGCTATGGCACTTGTGCTGTTCTTTTACTAGACTACAAATCCATTGGAGAAAAGATCTGGGTTCTTTACTTAACCTAGTCTTTTTTTTTTTTTTAAAGAGATTTTTTTGCCATAAAGCACGTGTGCTTGCCAGAGAAACGGAGAGAGAAGGTCAGACATCGCCTCTCCTGGGGGCAATCTCTTCTCCATTCTCTCATTTGGATTTTAGGCACTCATGCACATATGCCCAGCTGGAGTTTTAAGCTGGCAGGATCCAGACTAGAACCACAGCGGAAGTCCAGCAATATAACCACAATGCCATCTGCTGACCCCCTACCTAGTTCATTTTTTAAAAAAGAATTATTTTATTCAACTTTATTTATTTATTTTAATTTTACAGAGAGGGACAGAAAGAGAGAGAGACAGAAAGGGAGAAAGTAAGCTGCCAGGTCCGGGACTTGAACTGTGGTTGGCCATGTGAGAGTCTAGGGCCCTTAACCACTACGCCACCTGCTGGGCCCACCTCGTTTATTTTATATACTAAGTAAATTGTGAATAAATGTTGCCAAATCAAGTTTTTGCCCAAATCCAAACAAAAAGAGAACATATATCATCACTTTTAACCCAAGTAATGTTTTAACATCACTGTCACCAAAAATCACAACAGTACAAAAGTATCATAGTGACTTCCTTAAGAGGATGTTTAAATAAATAAAACCCATTGTGCAGTAATCCTTTAACCTAGGTTCTATGATTATGATTCTAACACAGGGATAAAGAGGTGGACTGAGGATAGTTATTACATTAGGATCCTGACCAAATATAACAGGAATGAGGAGATACACATTTCCTATATTTAAGTCATGGATGTAAGGTAGGAAAAAGACACAATAGACCTAAGTACTACTAAGTACTGCAGAAGTCTTCTGGTTCTGCCTCAAGAAACATTGATTTAATCTATTATTAAGGAAGGGAGATTATTTGCAGTCAGAACATGAAAGGTTTATCAGAAAGTTTTTTTTTTTTTTTAAAGAGAGATTTTTGCTATAGGGCGTGTGTGCTCGCCAGAGACAGAGAGACAGAAACCACCCCCCCCGGGGGGGGATGACCATATGGCAATCCCTTCTCCATTCTTCTCAGAATTTTGGGCAGGCACACACACGTCCCCAGCATGAGTTTAGGTCGCCAGGTATAAGACTCGAATTGTGGTCAACTATGTGGGAGTCCAACGTAATCACTACACCATGTGCTGGTCCCTATTCTAGTTGCTTTTTTTTTTCTCAGCAGACATGCAATTTTCAAATATTACAACTTGGAAAACCTGTTAGAAATAGCATTCTTCCTCATAGTATTCTGTAAACTTCCTTAAAGATAAGAATAGCATGGAATATGGGGATGGCAGGTGGCGTGGTAGTTAGGGCGCTGGACTCACACATGGCTGACTGCAGTTTGAATCCCGGACCTGGCGACTTGCTTTCTCACTGCCCCCAATTTGTCTTTTTCTGGTCAAATTAATAGTTAAATGATAATACACTTTTTTTGAGAGATTTTCACTATAGGGCGCGTGCGCTTGCCAGACAGACAGAGAGAGACATAGAGACAGAAAGCGAGAAATCACCCCCCAGGGGAGATGGTCACGCCGCAATCTCTTCTCCTCCATTCTCCTCTCGGGATCTTGGGCACGCACGCACACACGCCCGGCGTGAGTTCTAAGCCACCGGGTCCGGGACGCGAACTGCAGTCGACTACGTGGGAGTCCAGCGACATAGCCATTATGCTAACTGCTGGTTCCCTGATAATACATTTTTTTTTAAATGAGAAAAAAAGAGAATAACTTGGAATACATGTTAAAAAACAAGTTCCATGGGACCAGCAGTTTGCATAATGGCTGTGTCACTGGACTCCCATACAGGACACATGTGCTTGTGTATCCAAAATCCCTGGAGGATGGGTGAAAGAGGAGGGATCACAGTGTGGCCATTCCCCCGAGGAGGGTGATTTCTCACTTTCCCTCTCAAAGTCTTCCTCTGTTTCTCTCCAGCAAATGAATGCACCCTACGGCAAAAACCTTAAAAAAAAAATTTCCTAAGCCTAACCAAGAGTCAGTGAAACATAATTTTCAGGGAAATTTGTATATTCAACAAATACCTAAAGTTACTCTTTGTTCCCTTTCTCTAGTCCTCCATCCCATTGGGTCTTGAGCACTCATACCCATGCGCAGCATCTTTCAGGCTGACTAAGCCCAGGATTTAAATCATGGCCACCATATGGGAACCAGCTTCTCTGAAGCAGTGCACCACTACTGAGCCAAAGAGCCAGGTCTACCTCAGGTGATTCTTTTCTAAGTTTGTATGAGGGTGTGTGTGTGCTCACCAGAGACATAAAGAGACAAAATAAGAGGAAGAAAGCACTTCCCATAGGCAGTGGTCACGCCATAACCCCTTCTCCATTTCTCCATCCTGTTGGGATTTGGGGTATACACGCACAAATGTCCACCATGTCTTTCAAGTCCTTGGGTCCGGGACTCAAACCACTTGAGTTGGTCAAGTAGGATCTGTCTGCCTTAACCTCTAGGCCATTGAGCTAGCCTTTAAAAAAAGAAAAGCTTCTTTTTAAAAGACAGATTTTTGTATTGGGCACACGCGCTCACTAGAGAGACAGAAAATGATAAATCACCCCTGGGGGGTTGGGCGGACAGCCATACCACAATCCCTTTTCCTCCAATCTCAAGATTTTTGGGCATGCATGCACACATGCCTGGCATGGGTCTGGGACTCAAACTGTGGTTGACTTATGTGGGAGTCCAGTAATGTAACCATTACACCATCTGCAGCCCCCTCATTATTATTATTATTATTTTTTAATTCTGGACAATTTCAAACACATAGTAGCACAGAAAATAAACCCTTATCACCACAATTTTAATTCAGGTCATTCTTTTTCTCTTTCTTTCTTTCTTTTTTTTCAAACCCTTATCACCACAATTTTAATTCAGGTTATTCTTTTTCTCTTTCTTTTTTTTTTTTTTGAGACTTTTTGCTATAGAGAGAGAGACAGAAAGCGAGAAATAACCCTTCTCCCTCAAGGAGATGGCCACGCTGCAATCCCTTCTCCTCCATTCTTCTCTCGGGATCTTGGGCATGCTCGCACATGTGCCTAGCCTGAGTTTAAGCCACTGTGGTCGACTACATGGGAGTCCAGCGACATAGCCATTAGGCCAACTGCTGGTCCCTAACTCAGGTTATTCTGAAAATGTATTATTAAGAAGAAAGAAAGAAAAAGCTCTATTAGTGAATAAAAAAAAAAGGAACAAAAAAAAAAAAAAAGGAAAAAAAAAGAAGAAAAAATAGCTCTATCAACTCAAAAGGGCTCAGTCCTTCTCTTTCAATATATAATGAGTGTCGGGAACCAGCGGTTAGCGTAATGGCTATGTCGCTGGACTCCCACGTAGTCGACCGCAGTTTGCGTCCCGGACCCTGTGGCTTAAAACTCACGCCAGGCACGTGTGCGTGCGTGCCCAAGATCCCGAGAGGAGAATGGAGGAGAAGGGATTGCGGCGTGACCAACCCCCCTGGGGGGTGACTTCTCGCTTTCTGTCTCTATGTCTCTGTCTGTCTGTCTGGCGAGCGCACGCGCCCTATAGCAAAAAAACCTCTCAAACAAACAAAAAAATATATATATAATGAGTGTCAAAGAAGTAGTTATTCTGGCTAGCAATTGTGGCTGTAGTTCTTAAACTCCAGCAAGCATTGGGTTACCTGAGGACTCTGTTGAAACTTTATTCCCAGAGTCTCTATTTCTGATTAAAAAAGTCTGGAACAGGATCAAACAATTTGCATTTCTAAGAAGTTCTTGATGTTATTCCTGTACTTCTAAGCAAATTGAATGCATTTTAACATTTTTCAAGAGGGCATGGCAAAAACTAATCAGGGAGGGCTGTTCTATTATGAAATTATTCATTTATTTATTTATAGAGAGATTTTTGCTATACAGCATGTGCGCTCGCCAGACAGAGAGATAGAAAGTGAAAAACTGCGCCCTGGGGAGATAGCCACGCTGCAATCCCTTCTCCTTCATACTCCTCTTGGGATCTTGGGCATGCACGCACACACGTTTGGCGTGAGTTTTAAGCTGCTAGGTCTGGGACTCAAACCATGGTTGAATATGTGGGAGTCCAGCGCCGTGACCATTACGCCATCTGCTGATCCCCTATTATGAAATTAATAGATAGTAGTTTAAGGAAGCCTTGTAACTTTCTCAGAACTATGAATTTAAACAAAATATATGCAAATTCAATAATTTTTGTCATGATAGGTGTAATATAAAGAGTATATGTGATTAAAATAAATGAATAAAATTTTATTTATTTATTCACTCATTCATGCATGCATGAATGCATGCATGCCATTAGTGTGTATATGCTTGCCACAGAGAAAAAGAGACAGTGAGAGGGAAAATGAGAAATCACCACCTGGGGTGGGGGAAATGGTCACACTGCAATCCCTTCTCCATCCTCCTCCTGGAATTTTGGGCATGCACGTACACATGCCTGGTGTGATTTTCAAGCTGCTGGATCTGGGACTTGCACTGCAGTAGGCCATATGGGAGTCCAGTGCCTTCACTACAACACCTGCTGGCCCCAATAAAATGTCTATTTAAACACATTCTTGTTCTTAAATTAAATCTGCCAGAGGGCATGTGCACTCGCCAGAGAGAGGGAGAAAGCACACCCAGTGGGATGTGGTCATGTTGCATTCCCCTGTCCTTCATTTCTCCAGCCCGCTGGAGTTTTGAGCATAAAGTACATGCACCTACCTGGTATATTTTCCAAGTTACCAAAGCCAGGATTCAAACTCTGCTGTGTGGGATCCGGCTCCCTTAATTTCTAGGTCATGGGGCTGATCCAAACACAGTGTTCTTGCTGGGCAAGCAGCATAAACATGTCCCTAATCAATAAATTTTAATTCATTAACTAATACTGAATGCCTTGTTCTAGGCCTTGGGGGTAGAGTGGAAGACCAAAACTAAGTCCCTGTCCTCATAACCTTTATTCTACAAGATCATCTAGTCTATTTGAATACTCTTTTTTTTTTTAGTTTTTGCTAGAAGGTGTTTGTGCTCACCAGAGGGATGAGAAATCACCCTTCACAGGGGATAGCCACACTGCAATCCCTTCTCCTCTGGGGACTTTGGGCATGCACACACATACACCTGGCGTGATTTATGTCACTGAGTTCAGGACTTGAATTGTGGTTGGCCATGCAGGAGTCCAATATCTTAACTACCATACCACTGACTGGCCCACTCAATATCTTTTTTTTTTTGAGAGTTTTTCTTCTTCTTCTTTTTTTTTTTTTTGGCTATAGGGCGTGTGCACTTGCCAGAAAGAGGGCGACAAAGAAATAGAAAGCGAGAAATCTTTTTTTTTGAGAGTTTTTCTTCTTCTTTTTTTTTTTTGGCTATAGGGCGTGTGCACTTGCCAGAAAGACAGAGAGAGACAGAGACAGAAAGCAAGAAATCACCCCCTGGGGGGATGGCCATGCCGCAACCCCTTCTCTTCCATTCTCCTCTGGTGATCTTGGGCACGTATGCACACATGCCAGGCGTGTGTTTAAGCTACCGGATCCAGGACTAAAACCACGGTTGAGTACATGGGAGTCCAGTGATGTAGCCATTACACCATCTGCAGGTCCCTATTTTTAATTTTTTCCCACAAGGCATGTGCGCTCGCCAGAGACAGTGAGAGGGAAAGTGAGAAATCACTCCCCAGAGGAGATGGCCACACTACAATCCCTTCTCTACCCTTCTCTTCTTGGGACTTTGGCCACAAAAGCACATGTGCCTGGTATGATTTTTCAAGCTGCTAAGTTGGGACTCAAACCACAGTGGAAGTCCAACACCTTAACCACTACACCACCTATTGGCCTCTGAATACTTTAAACCGTTTATTTATTTCCTCTATAAGAAATGAGAGGGTGAGAGACACCCACACAGCACTCCCAACAGGATCTTGACACCTTTACCCACGCTGATATTCGGTCAGGTCCAGATTATGGATATGCACATGCCTAGCATACTCAAGGAGGTATCCAGATGTGAACTTGGCGAGTTCCCATGTGGATCAACCTTACAGAGCATCCCCTATCCGAATACTTATTTATGTTACTGGACAGACTTTCAGTGACGATGTCCATTAGGGAATCCTTAATTCTTAATTTAGTGTACTTAAAAGTGGGGATTCTGGGCCAGCCTGGTGGCCTAATGGTTAAGGGAGAATCTCACATAGTGATTACGGTTTGACTCCCAGCCTTGAAAAATCATGCTGGGGGGTTGGGGAGCAGCAGGTGACGTGGTGGTTAAGGGTGCGGGACTCATGCATGGCTGACTGCAGTTCAAGTCCCAGACCTGGTGGCTTGCTTTCTCACTTTCTCTCTCTTTTGCTCTCTCCCTCTCTGGTCAAATAACACACACACACACACACACAAATACTTATGTACATACATACATACATACATAAAGTTAAAATAAAAATAATTACTTAATAATCATTCTGAGTCTGTGCATGTCTAAAATCCCAATAGAATAGAGGAGAAGGGATTGTGGCATGACTGTGTCCCACTGGGAAGTTCTTTCTCCCTTCTGTTCTTCTTTCTCCCTGGGGAGTGTATATATGGGCAATTAAACACAAAAAGTGCTGGGCCAGCAGGGGCGTGGAGGTTAAGGCAGCTAGATTCCATATGGCTGACTGCATGGTTTGAGTCTTAGAACCATCAGCTAGAAAATTATGCCAGTAGTGTGTGCGTGCATGCCCAAAGTCCCAAAAGGAGAACTGTAGTGTGGCTATCCCCCTTAGGGGTGATTTCTCTCTCACTCTCTCTCTGGTGAGGGCACACACTCTATAGTAAAAAAAATAAATAAAAGACAAACCTTTAATCTGTATAGGATCACTACAGCAACTTTGGGAGGAACAATCTAGTTCAGTATACACATCTTCAGAAAACTAAGATAAGTTTATCAGACAGTAATTATTTCTTCTTGACAGAGATTTTTTAAGAGGCAAAGGCTGCAATTATTATTTCAACCTAATTTTATGCCTCAGTGATGTACACTCAATGGGCTGGGTTCTTCAAATTATAACTAAGAGAGAAGTAAGAGAATTTGACAAAATGAAGAAGATATTCTTCTAAACTTAGCCAAGTACATTCAACTTGAGCCTGACATCTTAATATACAAAGAAATCTATTTAATCACTGGGTTTCATTCAGTAAAACTTGTGGTAGGGACTAAATCACCACATTTGATAAAGTAAGTAGAATAATTTTGACAGTTTATTTGAAAACTATATTAGAAGATGTAGAAACTTTAAAAATTTTTCTCTAGCTCTACTGAGGTATAATTATTATATACCATAAAATAGACCTGTTTTAAGTATAAAATTCAATGAGTTTTAGTGATTTAGCAGGGTTGCACACAATTAAATTTTTAAAAAAGAGTTATTTTATTTAACTTTATTTATTTTAAGTTGACCAGAGCAGGACAGAGAAAGAACAGGAGCAAGAGAGAGAGTGGGAAATTGAGAAAGCAAGCCACCAAGTCTGGGACTCGAACCGCGGTTGCTCAATTCAATTTTAAAACATTTTTTAATAAAGAATTATTAATTTCACGTACTAAATTATTTATTTTAATTTGACCAGAGAGAGAGAGAGAAAGTAAGCCACCAGGTCTGGGACTTGAACCACAGTTGGCCATGTGGGAGTATCCAGTACTTAACCACCATGCCACCTGTGGATCCCTTTTATAAAATTTTTTTTTTTTTTAAGAGATTTTTGTCACCCACCCTGGCGGAGAGAGCTGGCCATACCACAATCTCTTCTCCTCCATTCTCTTCCTAGGATCTTGGGCATGCACGCACACATGCCTGGTGTGATTTTCAAACCACTGGGTCTGGTACTTGTACCACAGTCAGCCATGTGGAAGTCCAGCAACATAATCGCTATGCCATCTTCTGTTCCCTAAATTTTAAAACATTTTCATGACTGCAAAAGATCACTCAAGTCGGGACCAGCAGTTAGTGTAATGGCTATGTTGCTGAACTCCCATGTAGCCAACCGCAGTTCGAATCCTGGACTCGGGTGGCTTAAACTCACACTGGGAGCATGTGCGTGTGTGCCCAAGAGGAGAATGGAAAAGAAGGGATTGCGGTGTGGCCATCCCCCCTGGGGGGTAATTTCTCGCTTTCTCTCTGGCAAACCCACACGCCCTATAGCAAAAACCTCTCTGAAAAAAAAAAAAAGGGAAAAAAAAGATGCCTGGCGTCCATTTACAGAGTTACTTCCTATTCCTACCCAAGTAATTGTCTCTATGTCTCTTTCTGCCTGGCGAGTGCATGCGCCCTATAGTGAAAATTCCAAAAAAAAAAAAAAAAAGGAATTTCGTAATATGGAACCATACAATATATAGTCTTTTGTGTTTCGCTATCATTCAGCATGTTCTGAGGTTCACAATTCAATCTTAAGACATTTCCATGACGACAAAAGAACACTCAAGTCTATTTAGAGTTACTCCCTGTTCCCACCCTAGTAACTTTAATTCTGTCTCTAGATTTTCTCCTTCCAGAAATTTCATATAAATGGAACCATATAATATATGGTCTTTTGTGTTTTGCTTCTATCATTCAGCATGTTTTGAGTTTCACTCATGTTGTAACATGTATCAAGCATGCTAATGTTCTTTTTTTGGAGAGGTTTTTGCTATAGGGCTCCTGTGCTCGCCAGAAAGACAGAGAGACAGAAAGTGAGAAATCATCTGCCAGGGGGTATGGCCACACCACAATCCCTTCTCCTCCATTCTCCTCTTGGAATCTTGGGCACACACACACACACACACGTGCCTGGCGTGAATTTAAGCCACCGGGTCCAGGACTTGAACCATGGTTGACTACATGGGAGTCCAGTGACATAGCCATTACGCCAACGGCTAGTCCCTAAAGTTCTTCTTATTGTTGAAAAATATTGTATGGATAAAAAATGTTAGTTTATTCATCCACTAGCTGATAGATTTTTTAGGTTGTTTCCTATTTTTTTGACTGTTAAGATACTATAAACATCTGTCGGGAACCAGCAGTTAGCGTAATGGCTATGTCGCTGGACTCCCACGTAGTCGACAGCGGTTCGCGTCCCAGACCCGGTGGCTTAAAACTCACGCCGGGCGCGTGTGCGTGCGTGCCCAAGATCCCGAGAGGAGAATGGAGGAGAAGGGATTGCGGCGTGACTATCCCCCCTGGGGGGTGATTTCTCGCTTTCTGTCTCTAATGTCTCTCTCTGTCTGTCTGGCGAGCACACGCGCCCTATAGTGAAAATCTCTCCAAAAAAAAAAAAAAAAAAGATACTATAAACATCTGTGTACAATTCCTTGTATGGATATGTTTTTATTTCTTTTGGGTACATAACTAGAATAAACTGCTGGGTCATATGGTAAATTTATGTTTTTTTTTTTTTTTTTTTTATAGGGCATGTGTGCTCACCAGAGACAAAGAGACAGAGGAAGGGAAAACAAGAAATCACCCCCTAGGGTATCAGGATAGCTACAGTGCAATCCCTTCTCCTCCAGTCTCTTCTTGGGATTTTGGGCATGCATGCACACATGCCCAACATGATTTTCAAGTTGCTTGGTCTAGGACTCAAACTATGTAGTCAGCAATATGGAATTCAGCTAACCTCTGCACCACCTACCATTGACATTTATGTTTAGCTTTTTTTTTTTTGGAGAGTTTTTTGCTATAAGGTGCGTGCGCTCGCCAGAAAGACAAAGACTGAGAGAGACAGGAAGCAAGAAATCACCCCCCAGGGGGGATGGTCACACCGCAATCCCTTCTCCTCCATTCTCCTCTCAGGATCTTGGGCACGCATGCACACGCCCCCAGTGTGAGTCTAAGCCACTGGGTGTGAGACTCGTTCTACGTGGGAGTCCAGCTACATAGCCATTACGTTAACTGCTGGTCCCCAGCTTTTTTGTCTTTTAAATATTTCATTTAACCTTATTTATTTTAAAAATATTTCCAGAGAAAAAGAGAGATAAAGTGAGAAAGCAAGGCTCCAGGTCCAGGACTTGAACTAGTCGGCTATGTGGGAGTCCAGCACCCTTAACCACTATGCCACCTGCTGGCCCTTTATGTTTAACTTTTTAAAAAACTGCCAAACTATTTTGCAAAGAGCACCATTTACACTTTAAGCAGTGATGTGTGGGGGTTCCGGTTTCTCCACATCCTGCACAACGTCTTTTTAATTCTAGTCATAATAGTGAGTGTGAAGTGGCATCTCCTGTGGTTTTACTCTGCATTATCCTGATGACTAATGATGTTAAGCATTTTTTCATGTACTCATTGGCCATCTGTATATGGTCATTGGAGAAATACCTATTGAAATCCTTGGCCTATTTTAATTGGATAATCTTTATGTGCTGCATTTTCTTTTTTAAAGATTTTTTTTTTTTTAAAAGAGGTTTTTCGCTATAGGGCGCGTGCGCTCACCAGACAGAGAGAAAGACAGAGAGACAGAAAGCGAGAAATCACCCCCCCGGGCTTGGGAAGGCACGCACGCACACGTGCCTGGCATGAGTTTAAGTCACCAGGTCCGGGACTCGAACCATGGTCGACTATGTGGGAATCCAGCGACATAGCCATTACGCTAACTGCTG
>NW_006160123.1:2821250-2822075 GCF_000334495.1 Tupaia belangeri chinensis
ACAAATGTACAGATGCCTAGTGTGATGCTCAGCCACTAGATCCAGTTTTGAACCACAGAGTCAGTCATGTGGGATCCTGCACCTTAATAACCACACCACCTATTGGCCCTAAATCTACTCTAATTCCATTTTTCTATGAATTTTTTGAAGTCCCTTACATATGGCGGATTCTAGACTCTTACAGGATATATCATTTGCAAATGTTTTCTTATATTCTTTGGGTTGTCTTTTCTTTCTTTCTTTTTCTATAGGGCATGTGGCCTCGCCAGAAAGACAGAGAGAAGCAGAGACCGAAAGTAAGAAATCACCCTTCAAGGGGATAGCCACGCCATAATCCTTCTCCTCCATTCTCCTCACAGGATCTTGGGCACACATGCACATGTGCCAGCGTGAGTTTTGAGCCACTGGGTCCGGGACTCGAACCACGGTCAACTACATTGGAGTCCAGTGACATAGCCATCACGCCGACTGCTAGTCCCGTTTTCACTTTCTTGATAGTGTCCTCTGAAACAAAATTAGTTTTTAATTTTGAGAGATTTTTGCCATAGTATGCATGCATTTGCTAGAGAGACAGAGAAACAGAACATGAGAAATCACCCAGCAGGGGGATGGCCACACCGCAGTACCTTCTTCTTCATTCTCCTCTTGGGATTTTGGGGTTCATCACTAACCTTCTCATATATACAAATGATGACAAGATATTGTACATGAAGGCATGCATGCACATGCATCCAGTGTGAGTTTTAACTGCCAGGTCTGGGACTCGAACTGTAGCCATCTATGTGGGAGTCCAGTGACCTAACCATTATGCCATCTGCTGGTCCC
>NW_006160123.1:2829749-2830579 GCF_000334495.1 Tupaia belangeri chinensis
CACACCGCAATCCCTTCTCCTCCATTCTCCTCTCAGGATCTTGGGCACGCATGCACACGCCCCCAGTGTGAGTTTAAGCCACTGGGTGTGAGACTCGTTCTACGTGGGAGTCCAGCTACATAGCCATTACGTTAACTGCTGGTCCCCAGCTTTTTTGTCTTTTAAATATTTCATTTAACCTTATTTATTTTAAAAATATTTCCAGAGAAAAAGAGAGATAAAGTGAGAAAGCAAGGCTCCAGGTCCAGGACTTGAACTAGTCGGCTATGTGGGAGTCCAGCACCCTTAACCACTATGCCACCTGCTGGCCCTTTATGTTTAACTTTTTAAAAAACTGCCAAACTATTTTGCAAAGAGCACCATTTACACTTTAAGCAGTGATGTGTGGGGGTTCCGGTTTCTCCACATCCTGCACAACGTCTTTTTAATTCTAGTCATAATAGTGAGTGTGAAGTGGCATCTCCTGTGGTTTTACTCTGCATTATCCTGATGACTAATGATGTTAAGCATTTTTTCATGTACTCATTGGCCATCTGTATATGGTCATTGGAGAAATACCTATTGAAATCCTTGGCCTATTTTGATTGGATAATCTTTATGTGCTGCATTTTCTTTTTTAAAGATTTTTTTTTTTTTAAAAGAGGTTTTTCGCTATAGGGCGCGTGCGCTCACCAGACAGAGAGAAAGACAGAGAGACAGAAAGCGAGAAATCACCCTCCAGGAGGGATGGCCACACTGCAATCCCTTCTCCTCCATTCTCCTCTTGGGATCTTGGGCATGCATGCACACGTGCCCAGCGTGAGTTTAAGCCACTGGGTACAGGACTTGAA
>NW_006160123.1:2830641-2852783 GCF_000334495.1 Tupaia belangeri chinensis
CCATGGTCGACGATGTGGGAATCCAGCGACATAGCCATTACGCTAACTGCTGGTCCCAAAAATGTTTTTTATACTAAAATAAACTTGTACTTTTAAAATTTTGTTTTGGCTACAGGGTATGGACGTTTGTTGGAGAGAGAGAGTGACAGAGAGCAAGGGGAAGCGAGAAATCACATTCTAGAGGGGAGGCCACAACGCAATCCCTCCTCCTTCATTCTACTCTTGGGATTTTGGGCACACATGTACATATGCCTAGTGTGATTCTCTTTTATACTAAAATAAACTTGTACTTTTAAAATTTTGTTTTGGCTACAGGGTATGGACGTTTGTTGGAGAGAGAGAGTGACAGAGAGCAAGGGGAAGCGAGAAATCACATTCTAGAGGGGAGGCCACAACGCAATCCCTCCTCCTTCATTCTACTCTTGGGATTTTGGGCACACATGTACATATGCCTAGTGTGATTCTCAGCCACTAGATCCAGTTTTGAACCACAGAGTCAGTCATGTGGGATCCTGCACCTTAATAACCACACCACCTATTGGCCCTAAATCTGCTTTAATTCCATTTTTCTATGAATTTTTTGAAGTCCCTTACATATGGCGGATTCTAGACTCTTACAGGATATATCATTTGCAAATGTTTTCTTATATTCTTTGGGTTGTCTTTTCTTTCTTTCTTTTTCTATAGGGCATGTGGCCTCGCCAGAAAGACAGAGAGAAGCAGAGACCGAAAGTAAGAAATCACCCTTCAAGGGGATAGCCACGCCATAATCCTTCTCCTCCATTCTCCTCACAGGATCTTGGGCACACATGCACATGTGCCAGCGTGAGTTTTGAGCCACTGGGTCCGGGACTCGAACCACGGTCAACTACATTGGAGTCCAGTGACATAGCCATCACGCCGACTGCTAGTCCCATTTTCACTTTCTTGATAGTGTCCTCTGAAACAAAATTAGTTTTTAATTTTGAGAGATTTTTGCCATAGTATGCATGCATTTGCTAGAGAGACAGAGAAACAGAACATGAGAAATCACCCAGGGAATGGCCATGCCTCAGTCCCTTCTCCTCTGGGGATTTTGGGCGTGCACGTACACAGGTCTGGCATGAGTGTTAAGCTGCTGGGTCTGGAACTCAAATCACAGTGGGAGTCCAGTGACATAATCATTATGCAATCTGTTGATCCCAGTTTTTAATTTTAAAGATAAGAAAACTGGTTGTATTATTAATTTATTCTTTCACAGACTATGCTTTTGATACTAAGAAATTTCTGTTTACCAAAAGATCATAAAGATCTTTTTTATTCCATGGTCGACAGTGGTTCAAATTCTGGCCTGGCAGCTTGAAAAACTTTCCAGGTAGTATTTATATGTAAAATCTTGATAGGATAGAGAAATTGAGAAAGGATTATGATGTGACCACACCCCATTTTGGGGGTGCTATCTCTCTTTCTCTCTCCCTCTGTTTTTCTGGCAAGCACATGCACCCTATGGCAATTCAAAAAAATTAATACCAGAACCTGAGATGGTGTAATGGTTATGCTGCTGGACTCCCACGTATTTGACTGCATTTCGAGTACCAGACCCGGCGGCTTCAAACTCACGCAGGGCGTGTGTGTGTATGTGTCCAAGAGCCTGAGAGGAGGGAACCAGCAGTTAGCGTAATGGCTATGTTGCTGGACTCCCACGTAGTCGACCGTGGTTTGCGTCCCAGACCGGGTGGCTTAGAACTCACGCCAGGCGCGTGTGCGTGTGTGCCCAAGATCCCGAGAGAAGAATGGAGAAGGGATTGCGGCGTGACCATCCCCCCTGGGGGGTGATTTCTCGCTTTCTGTCTCTATGTCTCTCTCTGTCTGTCTGGCGAGCGCACGCGCCCTATAGTGAAAACCTCTCAAAAAATAAAAAGAGCCTGAGAGGAGAACAGAAGAGAAGGGGTTGCAGTGTGGCCACACCCACAGGGGGTGATTTCTTACTTTCTGTCTGTCTCTCTGGTGAGCACATATGCCTTTTAGCAAGAATCATTCAAAAACAAATAAAATAAATAATATTTAGTCTTTTAATCCATGAATGTGGAATGTTTCTCATTATATAGATCTCTAATTTCTCTAAGCAATATTTAAAATTTTTCAATTTGAAAGTCTTATACTTAAGGTTTTTTTTCCAATATTTTGTTTACACTACTGTGAATGAAACTTTAATTCTATTTTTTAATCATTTTCTGTATGTAGAAATATAATGAATTTTTATACATTATATTGTACAGTATAAGGTTGCTTAGCTATTGATAGTTTATTTAGTTCTAGTAGTGTTTTGGGTATGGATTCCTTAGGATTTCTACATACAGCTTCATGTAATCAGCAAATAGGCAGACTTACTACTTTCATTCCACTCTGGATACCTCGTTTTTAAAATATTTATTTATTTAACTTACTTTTTAATTTTTGCTACAGGGCTACACTCATCAGAGAGAGAGAGAAAGAGAAAGTAAGAAAACAAGCCACCAGGTCTAGGACTCAAACCGTGGTTGGCCATGTCCAGCGCCCCAACCACCATGCCACCTGCTGGCCCCCTGGATGCCTTTTTAAAAAATTAACTTTATGTATTTTTTTTTTGTAACACAGAGTGTGTGCAAACTGACCCTTGACAGGGTCTTATTATCCCATGATTACTCTCCCCAGTCCTCCAGAGCTCCTCAGGATCTTGGGTGAGTGTGTCTACATGCGCCCAGTATATCTTAGGTCAACCTGACTAGGATCAGAACCCACAGTTGGCCATGTGGTTTCTAGCTCTACAGTCCAGTATGCTACCAAGGCTGGTCTAGATGTCTTTTATTCCAGTTTGTTTTCTGACTGTACTGGATGGAACCATCACTACACTGTTAAATGTAAATGTTAAGAATGGATATTCTTGCCTTGTTTTGAACCTCAGAGGGGAAAGCATTCAGAATTCCAATAGGCCAGCCTCAAAGTACAGTGCTTCAGGAGCTGGGTCCCATATGGCTGACTGGTTTTAAGCCATGATCTTGACAAACACATGGGCACATGTGTATGCCCAAAATCATGATGGGATGTAAAAATTGAGGAAAAAGGATTGTGATGTGACCACATCTCATTAGAAGGTGCTTTTCCTTTATTTATTTATTCTTTTTTTGGAGAGGTTTTTGCTACAGGGCGCATGCGCTTGCCAGAAAGACAGAGAGACAGACATAGAGAGACAGGAAGTGAGAAATCACCCCCCAGGGGATGGCTACACCGCAATCCCTTCTCTTCCATTCTCCTCTTGGGATCTTGGGCACGCACGCACACGCACCCAGCGTGAGTTTAAGCCACTGGGTCCAGGACTCGAACCACAGTCAACTACGTGGGAGTCCAGCAACATAGCCATTATACTAACTGCTGGTCCCAGAAGGTGCTTTTTCTGATAATCACAAAAGAATTAATGAAAGTTCACCATTAAATATGATGCTACCTGTAGGCTTTTGGTATGATGGTCTCTCCATTATTGAGGGAGCAATTGAAGTCTTCATCCATTATTGAAAGTGAAATTTTGATCCCTGTTATTGTTGAATAGTTTATTTTTCTCTTCAATACTATTGCCCCCCCCCCACCTTATTCATAAAATGTGTGCATGAATGAGAAAGAGAGGGAGGGAGAGAGAGGGAAGCACCTTCTAGAGTCTGGTCACGCTGTAATCCCTCTCCTCCAATTATGTAGCCCACTGGATCTGGGGCATTCATACATGTGCCCAGAATGTTTCAGGCTGATTGGGTTGGGGATTCAAACAAGTCACCATATGGCACCTTGCATCTCTAGAGCACTGCCGTTATTAATTCTATGCCATAAAGGCAGTCCAATGCTGCCTTTTTAAAAAAAAAATCATTGCCATAGGTGTGTATGCTCACCAGGAACAGAGAGAGGGAGAAAGAAGCACTCTGTGCCTCTCCTCCATTTCTCTAACCTATCAGGATGTATGCACACATGCTGGGAGTGTTCTTTAAGCTGCCAAGAGTCAAGATTTAGACCATGGTCAACTATGTGTGGTTCAGTTCCCTATGCATAGTGTTAAATTGTCACACTGGGGGGCTCTCAGTTTTTATTTCATGTATTTTGGGGCTCTGTTGTTAGGTGTGTATGCTCACAATTGTTGTATCTCTCTGATGAGTTGACTTTTTATTTATAAAACGTTCCTCTTAGTTGCTAGTAATTTTTTTTCTTTTTCTTTTCTTTTCTTTTTTATTTTTTAAGTTTTTTGCCATAGGGCATGTGTACCTGCCATGGAGAATAGAGAGACAGAGAGGGAAAAGGAAAAATCACTTCCTAGAGGGGATGGCCATGCCGGAATCCCTTCTGCTCCATTCGCCTCTCGGAATCTTGGCATGCACGCACACATACTCAGCATGATTTTCAAGCCACTGGGTCCAGGACTCAATCACAGTTGGCCATGTGGGAATCCAGCCGCTGGCCCCTCTAGTTGTACCTTTTTGATATTAGCACGGATCAACACTAATTTGGATGGTCTGACTTAACAATTTTTTAACTTAATAATGGGTTTATCAGGGAGTAACACCATCATAAGTCAATCAGCTTTTGGACTTACACTACTCTGATTTTTTTTTTTTTAAACTTAAAATGGATTAAACAGAATACAGCTCCATCATAAGTTGAGGAGCATCTATATAATCATTCAAGTTCTTTTCTGGTTATCATTTACATGTTGTAACTTTTCCATACATTTATTTTCAATCTATTTCTGTCTGGACATAAAGTGTTTCACTGCAGGATAGCATAAAGTTGAATATTGTTTTTTATCTAGTCTGATGGCAACTCATAGTGCCTTTCTCCACTAAGGGAGGTCATTCTTTTGAATCACACAATTTTGGGATATGTGTGAGAGGAGACGGTCTTCGGCCAAACTAACCCTGGCAATCGCTACTGTGACAGGTGAATCCGTCTGTCTCTAACCCAGTAACCTACCTCTCAGCCACTGCTAGCAGCCGTTCTGGCCTAAAGGTGCCCTCGGTGTCAATGTACATGGCCTTTCCTTCACCTCCACCCCGGTCAATAGGAAGCTAGAGAAAATGAAAAGAATAAAGAAAATAAATACTATACTCCTGACATAGCTACCAAGTCCCCCATGACAACTCTGTAATCCCTCCAATCTCTCTAATAAGACAAAAGTAAAAAACACTTTAAAATCAGAGTAGCAGGACTAGAGTGTGGCAGGGTGATTAAGGTGCTAAACTTCCACAAGGCCAACTGTGGTCTAAGTCATAGACCTGGTGGCTTGCCTTCTCATATTTCTTCTCTCTCTTTCTGATATCAAAATTAAATAATAATAGTAAATAAAATAAAATAAATATTTTCCCCCTAAAAATTCCATAATCTTTTTTTTTTTTAAAGAATCCATCCTTTTTTGGGAGGAAGAATTATTTTATTTTAACTTACTTACTTACTTACTTTATTTATTTATTTAAATTTGACCAGAGAGTGACAGAGTGAGAGAGAAAGAGAGAGGGAACGTGAGAAAGCAAGTTGCCAGGTCTGGGACATGAACTGCTGTCAGCCATGTGGGATTCCACCATCCTTAACCAATACGCCAGAAGTTGGCCCCAATATATAATTCTTTAAAAAAATTAAATAATTCTTTTTTTTTTTTTGGAGAGATTTTTGCTATAAGATGCGTGTGCTCACCAGATAGAGACAGAGAGCCAGAAAATGAGAAATCACACTGCAATCCCTTTTCTTCCATTCTCCTCTCGGGATCTTGGGCAAGCACGCACAAGTGCCCGGCGTGAGTTTTAAGCCACCGGGTCCGGGACTCGAACCACGGTCAACTACATGGGAGTCTAGCAACATAGCCATTATGCTAAGTGCTGGTCCCAAAAAATTAAATAATTCTTATTAAGAAAAAAAATCGGAGCACAAGAAGAAAATGGAGAGGGGATTGTGGCCTGGCAGTCCCTCCTGGGAGGCAAGTTCTTACTTTCTTTCCCTCTTTATCTCTATAGAGTACATGTGCCCTATGGCAAAAATATGAAAAACTAATAATATATGGGGCCAAAGGGTAGTGTGGTGGTTAAGGGTCCTAGCTTCTCACATAGTCGACTGAGATTCGAGTCCCAGACCTGAAGGGTTGCTTTCTCATTCTCTCTTTCTCTCTCTCTCACTCTGTCCCTCTCTGGTCTAAATAAATAAATAAATAAATAAATAAATAAATAAAGTTGAATAAAATAATTATAAAAAATAATAATATATGTATTACATAAAAAATAAAAATTCAAACAATATAGGAGTAAAACTTGAAAACTCTTCTTCAGCACTCCTGGAAGTAGCCTTTTACATCATTTTCTATGCAGTCCCATACTTATTTTTGATATATGTGGTTCTGCCCCTGTGACCTTGAGAATATTCTGTAGATAAAGCCCACTTTATGCAATTGTTCTAAAGATTAAATAATTCATGTAAAGTATTTAGCATAGTGGCTGACATACAGAAAGCATCTTGATGACACTATTCTCCCAATCTTCAGGACACTGATTTTACGTATACTCAGTTATGGAAAGCTGTGTTAATTTGGAAAGGTAAAAATTACATATTATTTTTCAGGTTTGCAGATAAAATCTAACATAAACTGGAAGAAAAGACAACAAAAGGTGGTCTTGATAGAGGAAATATTTTGAACCACTGGTCAAGATAACAAAAAGCGGAAGCTGTCTGGGTTTGAAAAGGAGGAAATCTTGACACTCTAGGGGCTGTATCTACAGAAGAGAGATGAACAAGCTTCCTCTGTCTCTCACTTTCTGGGATCTTCAACGCTATCATGAGAGCGAATTCTAATTTTGCCAGAGGGCATGTATACTTGCTAGAAAGAGAAGCGAGGAAAGAGAAAAAAACAAAGCAACTCCCTCTCCTGCCCCAATGGGAATGGTCCTATCACAATTCCCCTCCATTTCCTTCTTTTTCAGCATCTTGGGCATGCATGCACATGTATTCGAAGTGTTTGTTTCAAACTGTCAGATCTGGGACTCAAACAACACAGCCACCTATATGGGATCTAGCTGTCTTAATTATCATGCCACTGCCTGGCCCAAGAGGGGATTCTTTCCCAACTGGTTGGACCTCTTGGGCAGAAGAAAGGTCGTAAGTCACTAGGTATATGCAGGCAGATTAATAGCAGGGTCGTGAACAAGGTCCTACGGTATTCTTGGGATAGGAGTAGCCTATGACAGACTCAGAGGGATGGATGACATGCTCTGTTTTCAGGCCATTTCACCCCTCCCACCTTATTGTCCTAGTGCCACTATACCCATCTCATTACTGGGCTGAGACACCAACAAGGTTAGATTTTTTAAAAATTTAATTAATTAAAAATAATTTGCTCTAAGGTGTGAGCTTGCCATAGACAGAGAAGAGAGAGAGAGAGAGAGAACCCTCCTGGGGGAAACAGTCACATCACAATCTTTCTCCTCCATTCTCCTCTTGGGATTTTGGGTAACATGCACATGCTCCTGGTGTAATTTTCAAGCTGCTGGCTCTGGGACTTGAATCTCAGCCATTTGGGAATCCACCCCTTTAATCATCATGCCACATGCTGGCCCCAGAGTACATGCTTTTAAAAGTTATCTTCTTAAAATTTTTAAATTACACTAAAACTTTTGATAAATATATGGCATCCATTTTAAAACTATAGCTCTCAATTTTATGTTAACTTTACTATTAAACTGAGTCTAACAGTGAAATTTCCCTTCATTAAATTGAGAAAATCTAAATAGTAAATAAGAGCAGATAATGTTAGACTACAGCTATTCAGCCACCTGTGAATGTTATTTTACAGAGAAGCTATGTACACTTGAGAATTTTATTTCAGATTACTGTTGACAGGCATTATCTGACTACTTAATAAACATCCCCAAGCTAGGATTCTATTGTACAATGTTAGAATGTCTGCGGCATATGCTGAGCTGCTATGGCAACGATGTGACTGTTGTGTACTGTACTCTCAATGTTTATTATACATGAATCTCTGCCAAAACATGAAGAAAACACTTCTACCTAAACAGGTCACATATCATAGCAAATGACTCATGTCAGAATCTTTTTTTTGAGAGAGATTTTTAGCTACAGGGCACATGCACTCGCCAGAGACACAGAAAGCGAGAAATCACCCCCCAGAGTAATGGCCATGCCTCAATCCCTTCTCCATTCTCTCAGGATCTTGGGCATGCATGCACACACACCTGGCTGAATTTTAAGCTACCTGGCCCAGGACTTGAACCGCGATCCACCATGTGGGAATCCAGTGATGTATCCATTATGCCATCTGCTGGTCAGGATCTTTTTTTTTTTTTTTCCATTTTTTTTTTTATCTTTTTATTTGTTGGGATTTTAAAAAAGAGGTTTTTGCTATAGGGCACATGCGCTCGCCAGACAGACAGAGAGAGACAGAGAGACAGAAAGCGAGAAATCACCCCACAGGGGGAATGGCCAATCCCTTCTCCTCTGTTCTCCTCTCGGGATCTTGGGCATGCATGCACACACACCTGGCTGAATTTTAAGCTACCTGGCCCAGGACTTGAACCGCGATCCACCATGTGGGAATCCAGTGATTTATCCATTATGCCATCTGCTGGTCAGGATCTTTTTTTTTTTTTTTTCCATTTATTTATTTATCTATTTATTTGTTGGGATTTTCAAGGCACTGGGTCTGGGACATAAACTACAGAGGCCATGCGGGAATCCAGTACCTCAACTACTACGCTGCCTGCTGGTCCCAAATCAGGATCATATTTTAAACAGCCTTATCATTTGTTAGTTATTGAATTTCTAATGGTGCTCAGGCAATAACTATAATGTCCACAGCTTATCACTACTCTTTTAATTGAAAGTTTGCCTACACCCCTACTCTCTCTCTTCCTCAGAATTGTTTATGGGGAGAGTCAATAATGACATATGTCCACTTGATAAATCCTTACTTGGCTGTCTCATAAGACACATGGTAGCGCTCAAAGAAAAGATCAGTCAAGCAATGAAGGAAAGAAGAACAATTAAAATGACATGCGAAGGGCCAGTCGTGCAACTATAAAATATGAGGTCCTGTGAGGTTGACCCATATGAGAAGGTTCTGAGTTCAAGTCCACAGACCTCCCTAAACATAATGGGCCTTGACATGTGAAAGATCCAAGGCTGGCTGCAGCTGCAGCTGGATTGTGGCATCAAGACTTTGCTGGAGGCGGGTCTCTTTGTCTATTTCATGTACAAAATCAATTTTATTCATGAAGAACATGAGTATTTTCTTATCTCAAGAAGTGGCATTCATGGGGCCAGCCAGTGGTGTGGTGGTTACAGCGACTGGATCCCACATGGCGGACTACACAGTTTAAGCCTTGAACCTGGTAGTCTGGAAAATACCCAGAGCACATGTGTAGGTACGTGCATGCACAAAATCCAGAGAGGAGAATGAAGGAGAAGGGACTGCTACATGGCCATCCCTTCCAAGGAAGTGCTTTCTCACTTTTCCTGTCTTTTTGTCTGCTCTCTCCAGGGAACACTCGCACCCTATAGCAAATTAAAAAAAAAAAAGGAAAAAGAAACACTATTCACCACCTCAAGACATTCACTCTGTGGTAAACAATGAAGAATATAGTTTTAAAAAATGAGGTACTGGGACAAGCAGAGGGCATAATGGTTATGTCCCACATGGCTGACTGTAGTTCAAGCCCTGGAACCAGTGGCTTGAAACTCATGCCAGACACATGTACATGCCTGCCCAAAATCCCAAGAGAAAAACAGAGAAGAAGGGACTGTGGTGTGGTCATCCTGCTGGGGTGTAATTTCTCATTTTCTGCCTCTCTCTCTCTCTTTCTTTGTCTCTCCAGAGAACACAAGTACCCTGTGAAAAAAAAAATCTCTCTAAAAGTGAGATTTATTTTTTGGGGGGTGGGTAACTTGAGAAATTGGTCTCAATATATTGGTCTCAGGAGATATAAGTTTTACTAAATGTGTAAGACACAGGGTCCAAAGAAAATCTACATTTTTTAAGGCACACCATCTTTATAACATAGCATTATATCAATGTAGCAAATTTTTCTGATAAAGTACTCTTTAATTTCAGAATAAATTATGAAGGATAATTCTTAAATGGTTCAATAAGAAAAAAACACATGAGAAACATATAGTTGATATATAAATTTATGTAAGAACTCATACCAGGATTAAAAGATACTAGGAAGCCTCCTCTATCATACTGATATAAAGAGGCAAAAGTTTTAGTTGTTTTTGAATTCTTCCAATAATTTGTATATATGGTAGAAATTATCTAGATTAAAATTGGAGGCTGGCAGGTGGTGTGGTGGTTAAGGTGTTGGACTCCCACATGGCCAACCATGGTTCAAGTCTCGGACCATGACTTGCTTTCTCACTTTCCCTAGTGGCTTGCTTTCTCACTTGTCCTCTCCTGTCTCTCTCTCTCTGGTTAAATTAAATACTGATGATAATAAAAAGTAATAATAAATAATTATTAAAAAAATAAAATTACACAACTTTCTGGTCTAGCCATAGTGGCATGGGTGGGAGGGCACCATTGTATAATAGCTGAGGCTACATGGGAGGTCTGGATTCAGTTAAGGAGCCCAACTTAAAGTGGCAGGCTGGGACAGACTACCCCTCTCTCCCCCACACAATATAACCTGATATAAGAAAACATGGGCACAAGGCCAGCAGATGGCGAAATGGTTATGTCACTAGACTCTCAAGTAGTTGACTGTAGTTTGAGTCCCAGGCCTGGCAGCTTAAAACTCACATTGGTCATGTGTACGTGCATGGCTAAGATACTGAAATGAGTATGGATTGCAGTGTGGCCATCCCCCCAGTGGGTGATTTCTTGCTTTCTGTCTCTCTCTCTCTCCAGAGAGCATATATACTCAACAACAAAAATCTCTATTAAAAAAAAAGAAAAGACGGGCACAAATATGGTGGACTTACAAGGCTTGATATGAAGAGCAGTTTAAGTTACTGACTATAGGTCACTAAGACTGAAAGTTGAAGAGGAACATAAAGATATGGGGAAAGTGAACAAAGTTATGAGATCTAACAGAGTAAAAAAAAGAACACTTAGGGAGCCAGCAGGTGGCGTGGTGGATAAGGCGCTGGACACTCCCACATGGCTGACCACGGTTCGAGTCCCAGACCTGGTGGCTTGCTTGCTCACTTTTTCTTTCTGTCTCTGTTTCTCTGTCTCTCTGGTCAAATTAGGATAAATGAATGAATAAATAAAATGAAAATTAAATGAAAAAAAAATTAGATATGCCAACCAGTAATGAATGTAAAGTTTGTCATCTTGAATTTAAAGTAAAGCCTGTCAATTTTATGGTATGATTTTTCTCCAATATTGTCAGATATTTGGGTAAAGGCACTGAGAAGACAGGGGACATCTAAGGTTGGTATCCCTGCAAATATGAACATAAATTGAGAGTATTTGTAAGGTTATTACTTTAATCTAGACTAACAAAGAACAGAGCAGGTAAAGCCAGGAAAGGCCTAGTGGATAAGAAAATATTTGAAATGATCTGCTAGTTTATAGGATGAGGAAGAATTCTGCAATAAGAGTCTTTCTTCTAACTAGCTATACAATTCTCAAGGAGAAAGGAAGTACCTTTTATGTCCATCTTAACATATGCTTGCAAATAGTAGGAAACCATAACTGGGTCATCAGAAAAGTCATGAGGCATTTCGCACAGCAAAACAGAAAAATACCTCATGACTTTCCCAAAGACCCAGTGATTCTTGCCAATTTGCTTAGCTAGAACCCCACTGCTCACCTGGCATGTTACAGCTAGTGTATGACAGATCTGGGTTTTCCCAGTTCGGAATTCTCCAAACATTTCTGTGATAGATCCAGTCTCAATCCCACCTAAAAGAGCAATAAGAAACTCCTCTTAGCACAACACAAATGTTTAGAAACTATAACCATAGAAACTATAACCATAGAGATATTTATGTAATTAGGAAATACAACTTCCAACAAGTAATAATTTCTTTAAAAACAATTACAGATTTTAGAAAGTTGTAAAGAAATGTACAAGTAGGTTCTATGTACTCTTCACTTAGCTTTCCCAAATGTTAACATCTTGCATTACTTCAGTGCACCATTAATATCGGAAAACTGATGCTGGTTCAATCCAAACTTTGTTCAGATTTCTCCAGTTATCTACACGTGCATGTGGATATATTGTTATATACAATTTTATCTTGTGTAGCTTCATGTAACTACTGCCACAAACAAGACACAGAACTGTACAATCACACATCAACAAGCAGCCATTAAAAAAATATGTATTTGGACCAGCAGTTGGCATAATGGCTATATCGCTGGATTCCCATGTAGTCGACTGTGGTTTGAGTCCCAGACCTGGTGGCTTAAACTCATGCCAGCTGCATTTGTGTGTGTGTGTGCCCAAGATCCCAAGAGGAGAATGGAGGAGAAGGGACTGCAGCGTGGCCATCACCCCTGGGGGTGATTTCTAGCTTTCTGTCTCTCTGTCTCTCTTTGTCTTTCTGGCGAGTACACACGCCCTATAGCAAAAACCTCTCAAAAAAAAAAGAGGACCAGCAGTTAGCGTAATGGCTATGTTATAAAGGTTATAAAATGCAAAGCCCCTCCCATGTAGTTGACTGTGGTTCACGTCCCAGACCCGGTGGCTTAAAAACTCATGCCGGGCGCATGTGTGTGCGTGCCCAAGAATCCGAGAGAAGAACAGAGTAGAAGGGATTGCGGCGTGGCCATCCCTCCTGGGGGGGTGATTTCTCGCTTTCTGCCTGTCTGTCTGGCGAGTGCACGCGCCCTATAGCAAAAATCTCTCCAAAAAAAAAAAAAAAGTATTTAACTAATATCACCTAATATTTGTTAAATGTTTCTTTTGTACCTGGAATTGTGCTATGCATTTATATGTATTATTCATTTAATTCCAACTACCTATCCTCATTACGAAGATAATAAACTAGGGCTGAAAGACATTAAAAAAATACATATATATATATAATCAGACTATTACATTTAACAATGAACAGCCTGAGTGAAAAAAAAATCTGCATTAAAACCCTTTGTTGAAATGCTTTATACTTTCCACAGAACAGAAACGAAACCTGTTATATAATTAGTCACATATACAGTCCTCATATTTTTGCCCATACACATGAGTACTATCTAAAACATGTCTTCTTTGTAGCAGCTAGGACTTGCCACCACTGTGCTTGGCTGAGTTCACAAATCTGCTGTAACCTGTAGCTTCTCTGTCACTTCTCTGGCTCTCTTCTCCTGCTAAGCGTTGTTTCCTGGCAGTTAATTAAACCTTCTGCCACTGCCATAGCTACTGCTGCTGCACGAAACGACACAGCCACTTTGATTTCGTGGTTTGGCAAAGTGTTGGCCTCCACTGTCATAATGACCAGAGCTTCTGCCTCCAAAGTTTCAACCCTTCGTGAGTCCAAAATTTGAAGACTGATAGTTATAATTGCCAAAATCATTGTAGCTTCTACCACCTTCAAAATTGCTTTCATCATTACCAAATCTGTTATAGCTATCCCCAATTCTACCATATCCACCACCACCACGGCTGCCACCAAAGCCATCACAACCACTGAAGTTTCTTCCATTACCAGTTGTCTTTACCACCAAAACCACTTCCTTGACCACCACTGAAGTTCCCAGAACCACTTCGACCTCTTGGGCTAGATGAAGCACTAGCCATTTCTTGTTTGGATAGGGCTTCCCTTACTTCACATTGTGGCCATTCACAGTATGGTATTTCTGAATGACAGTCTTATCCACAGAGTCATGATCAACAAAGGTTATAAAATGCAAAGCCCCTCTTCTTGCCACTGCCTCAGTCAGTCATGATTTTAATCACTTCAATTTTCCCATATTGTTCAAAAGAATCTCTTAGGTGATGTCCTTTAGTGTCCTATTTTTTTTTTGGAGAGGTTTTTGCGATAGGGTACATGCGCTCGCCAGAGAGAGAGAGAGACAGGGAGACAGAAGGTGAAAAATCACCCCCCTGGGCAGATGGCACGCCACAATCCCTTCTCCTCCATTCTCCTCTTGAGATCTTGGGCATGCATGCACACGCACCTGGCATGAGTTTAAGCCACTGGGTCTGGGACTCGAACCATGGTTGATTACATGGGAATCCAGCGACATAGCCATTATGCCAACTGCCGGTCCCAGAAAGAAAGAGGGAAAGTGAGAGAGCAAGCCACCAGGTCTAGGACTTGAACCATGGTCAGCCATGTGGGAATGTCCAGCACCTTAACCACCACGACACCCACTGGCCCCCCAGTGTCTTCTTTAATGGCACCAACAAAGATCTTTTTCACAGTTGGTGGGCACCTGGTGTTTGAGAATTTTCTTTTGAGACACCCTTCTTTGGTTCTACAACTCTTTCATCCACCCATGTGGCCTTGCATTCATGGCTACATCCATAGCCCGTGGAGTGCTCAGTGTTTGGATCTTGCACTACCACATAGTCGTTGCTCAAAATGGCTCCTCAAGCTCTCATCAGTTGTTTCAAAGTTCAGCCCTCTGAAAAAGAGTTTCTGCACCTGCCCCGGCTCTTTGGGAGACTCCAACTTAACATGATGGCAGTGGAAAGAGAAACTTTAACAT
The DNA here is from genome assembly GCF_000334495.1 of Tupaia belangeri chinensis. Lineage (NCBI taxonomy): Eukaryota > Metazoa > Chordata > Mammalia > Scandentia > Tupaiidae > Tupaia > Tupaia belangeri. The sequence goes on from NW_006160123.1 coordinate 2,845,295, forward strand.
GCTTCTCTGGCAGTGTCCAGAGAAAGAAAGGAGCAAGCTAATGAACGTATCTCAACATTAAATATTTATCATGACACAGAAGGAAATGTTGGGAAGGGAAAACACAAGAGGGTAACACTTTTATTTTCTATCTACTCTTTTAAAATTTTTAATTATGTATTTTTAAAAAGAATTATTTTCATTTAACTTTATTTATTTGTTTGTTTGTTTATTTAAATTAGATTTAATTTAACCAGAGAGAGAGAGATAGAGTGAGACAGCGAGCAAGAGAAAGTGAAAAAGCAAGCTGGCAGGTCCAGGACTTGAACTGCGGTCAGCCATGTGGAGTCCAGCACCTTAACCACACCACCTACTGGTCCTAACAATTCTTTAAAAATATAAAAAATAGGGGGACCACCAGGTGGTGTGGTGGTTAAGGGCACTGGATTCCCACATGGCCGATCGCAGTTCAAGTCCTGGACATAGTGGTTTGCTTTTTCACTCTCTCTCCCTCTCTTTTGCTGGTCAAACTGAAGAACAATAATAATAAATAAAATTGAATAAGTCTTTAAAAAAATTATTTATTGGGGCAGGTAGCATAGTGGTTAAGGTGCTGAACACCCACATGGCTGACCGCAGTTCAAGTCCTGGACCTGGAGGCTTGAAACTCATGCTGAGCTTGTGTGCATGAGTACCCAAGATCCTGAGAAGAGAATGGAGGAGAGGAGACTATGGCATGGCCATCACTCCTGGAGGGTAAATTTTTACTTTCTGTCACTCTGGTGACTGAACACTCCCTATAGCAAAATTGTCTCTTTAAAAAAAAAATAAAAGCGTTATTGTGGTGGCGTGGTGGTCAAGGCACTGGACATTCCCAAAAGGTCAACCAGGTTTGAGTCCTGGACCTGGTGGCTTGACTTGCTTTCTCACTTTCCTTCTCTCTGTGTGTCTGTCTTTCTCTGGTCAAATTAAGATAAATGGATGAATAAATAAAATTAAATAAATAATTCTATTTTTCAAAAAGGCATTATTTTAAATTTTTTCTTTCATGTGTGTGTGTGTGTGTGTGTGTGTGTGTGTGTGTGTGTGTGTATGTGTCTCTTAACATTTCTTTTTTTGGAGAGGGTTTTGTTACAGGGTATGTGTGCTCGCCAGAAAGACAGAGAGAAAGAGAGAGAGAAAATGAGAAATCACTCCCCGAGGAGGGATGGCCAGGCCGCAATCCCTTCTCCTTCATTCTCCTCTCGGGATCTTGGGCACGCATGCACATGTGTCTGGCATGAGTTTAAGCCACCAGGTCCAGGACTTGAACCGTAGTTGACTACATGGGAGTACAGTGACATAGCCATTACACCAATTGCTGGTCCCTAATTTTTTTTTTTTTTAAGAAAGATTTTTTTTTATAGGGCATGTGCAATCACTGGAGAGAGACATAGAAAGACAGAAAGCAAGAAATCACCCCTGGGGGGATGGCTACGCAGCAATCCCTTCTCTTCCAGGATCTTGAGTACATGCACACATACACCCAGTGTGAGTTTTTTGTTGTTGCTGTTTGTTTTCTAAGAGAGAGATTTTTTGCTATAGGGTGCATGCACTTGCTGGAAAGACAGAGACAGAGAGACAGAAAGCAAGAAATCACTCCCCAGGGGGTTGGCCACACTGTAATCTCCTTTCCTCCATTTTCCTCTCAGGATTTTGGGCACATACAGACAAGCACCCATTGTGAGTTTTACGTTGCCAAGTTTAGGACCTGAACCGAGGCTGACTACATGGGAGTCCAATGACGTAACCATGGTCTCCCAGCATGAGTTTTTAAGTCGCCAGGTCTGGGACTTCAACCACAGACTCAAACAAGGTAACCAATATGCCATCTTCTGGTCCCCCGATCTTTTTTTCCTAAAGAGATTTTTTTTGCTATAGGGTGTGTGCACTTGCCAGAGAGGCATGGTGAGAGAGAAAGTGAGAAATTATACCCCCTGCCCCAAGTGGGGGTGGCCAGGATGCACTCCCTTCTCCATTCTCCTCCCAGGATCTTGGAGACGTATGCACATGCTCCTGGTGTGAGTTTCAAGCCACCAGGTCCAGGACTCCAACTGTGGTTAGCCATGTGGGAGTCCAGCGATGTAACCACTATGCCACCTGTTTGTTGGGTCCCTTAACTGCTAGGCCATGAGCCAGCTCTCAAATTTTCTATCTGTAATAATCACATATGCTGTCTATACCCCCTAAAAAGAGAACATTTGAATAAATATTTTGGGAAGCAGCAAGAACCAAATCTAATTTTATAGCTATTAGAACAGTTATGCTTTCAAAAGTTCAAAAACTTTACAAATGTCCATAAAGTACTAAAGATTAGTGTGTGCTACATAATGAGTAGTATTCAAATATGGAGAGTTTTTTTTTTTGGGGGGGGAGAGGTTTTTCGCTATAGGGCGCATGTGCTCGCTAGCAGAGAGAGACATAGAGACAGAAAGGGAGAAATCACCCTCCAGGGGGGATGGTCACGCCGCAATCCCTTCTTCTCCATTCTCCTCTCGGGATCCTGGGCATGCACGCACATACGCCCGACGTGAGTTTTAAGCCACCGGGTCCAGGACGTGAACCGCAGTCGACTACAAGGGAGTCCAGCGACAGCCATTACACTAACTGCTGGTTCCCTCAAATATGGAGAGTTTTAACCGGTCATCAAATTTTCAACCTTGTAATAGAGGTTAATAATAGTTATTTTCTTAGGAAGAGAGAACATTCTCTCTGAATGCAATCTTAAATAAAGATTAATTTAATTTAGATCATTGTATTAATAGTATTTAAAAGTCAGGGCCCATCCTCCAACAGTCTTACTTCTTCAGGGTAGATGGACACTTTCCTTATCACGTAATTACATCCAGTGTGTAAATCACGCTCAAGTATTTTAGCTTTGTTTTATGACCTAAATGCCTTGCTAATTGAGTTTATAATATAGGATAAGGGATTACTGTACCTTGAAGTAGTTTGTCAAGCTCTTTGGATCCAGTAGTAATCTGTATGATCTCTGATCGCCTTTGGTGGAATTCAGTTGCAGTGGTGAAACCCATTGGAACTAATTTAGCTGCCTCAGCCTGAGAAAAATAAATGTAAAATCAACACATACAATGGGAAGAGAGCACCTAACAAAATTCCCAGAATGATTTATCTTTAAAAAGTAATCAAAGGATAATCTAATTCAGAAACCTGAGGGGCTAGACAATAATATGGCAGTAACCTAATATTCTAAAAGGCTGACCCACACAGGAAAGTTTTCAGTTTGTGTCTCAAGATCTCCCTAAACATGCTAGGGGTACAATGCTGTATGAAGACCCTATTGGGGATGACTATCTCTCTGTCTCTCTTGTTTGTGGAAGAAATAAACTTAAACTCCACGAAGATCGACTTCTCTCTCTCTCTTTTTTTTTTAAGGGGCTTTTGCTATAGGGCATGTGCACTAGCCAGAGAGACACACACACAAAGCAAGAAATTAACCCCCAGGGGGGATGGCCACGCCACAATCCCTTTTCCTCCAGGGATCCTGGGCATATATGCACACAAACATGGCCTGAGTTCTAAGCCATCAGTCCGGGAATTGAACCACAGTTGACTATGTGGGAGTACACCATCTACTGGTCCCAAAGACCAATTTTTTACAAATTACCAATCCGAATAACTTTAAAAAAGAGAGAGAAACTACTGAGTCACCGGGAAAGTCATGATGTATTTTTGCATAGAAAAACATCGAGGGAACCAGCAGTTAGCATAATGGCTATGTTGCTGGACTCCCACCTAGTCGACCGCGGTTCGCATCCTGGACCCAGTGGCTTAAAACTCACGCCGGGCGCGTGTGCATGTGTGCGTGCGTGCCCAAGATCCCGAGAGGAGAATGGAGGAGAAGGGATTGTGGCGTGACCATCCCCTCTGGGGGGTGATTTCTCGCTTTCTGTCTCTATGTCTCTCTCTGTCTGGCGAGCGCACGCGCCCTATAGCGAAAAAAAAAAAATAACCTCTCAAAAAAAAAAGAAAAAGATCGAAAATTATGTCATGACTTTCCTGATTATCTAGGGCTGGCTGAGGCTTGGGGTGAACTGCATTATCAATACCTGGTAGGGAGGCATCTGTCTCTCTTTCTCCTTTCTCTCTCTCTCTCTCCCCGTCATGGAATAAAAAAGAAATGAACTAAAAATATTTTTTCAAAGATTAAAAAAATGTGTTTACAATGATGTTAAAATTAAACAGTGTACACCTAAATAACCAACAAGTTGAAGATGAAATCACACAGGAAATTTAAAAATACTTTGAGATTATTGAAAATGAATATATACATACTGAAACATGGGATATAGCAAAGCAGTGCCTAGAGAAGGATTTATAGTTGCAGATATCTCTATTAGAAAAGAAGATCTCAGGGGGGTGGGGTGGGGCTGGGGGGTTCCATGGTGATTAAGAGCGCTGGACTCCCATATGGTCATCCGCAGTTTGAGTCCTAGACCTGGAGGCTTACGTTCTCACTTTTTCTTTCTCTTTCTCTCATTCTGACCTTCTCTAGTCAAATTAAAATAAAGTAATAAATAAAGTTAAATAAAATAATATTATTTTTAAAATAATAAAAACAGGGGCCAGGGGACCAGTAGTTGGTATAATGGCTATGTCGCTGGGCTCCCATATAGTCGACTGCTGTTCGAGTCCCAGACCTGGTGATTTAAACTCACTCCAGGCGTGTGTGCATGCATGCCCAAGATCCCAAGAGGAGAATGGAGGAGAAGGGATTGCGGCGTGGCCATCCCCCCTGGGGAGTGATTTCTCGTTTTCTCTCTCTCTTGTCTCTCTCTGGCTTTCTGGTGAACACACACACCCTATAGCAAAAATCTCTCCAAAAAAAAAAGAAAAAGAGAAAGAAAGAGAGAGAGAGAGAGAGAGAGAGAGACTAATGGCTATATCACTGGACTCCTATGTAGTTGACCACAGTTTGAGTCCTGGACCTGGTGGCTTAAACTCATGCTGGGTGCATGTACGTGTGTGCCCAAGATCCCAAGAGGAGAATGGAGAAGGGATTAAGGCGTGGCCATGGGGGGGGGGAGGGTGATTTTTTGCTTTCTGTCTCTGTCTCTCTTTCTGGTGAGCGCACACGCCCTATAGCAAAAACCTCTTCAAAAAAAAAAAAAACAAACAAATAACAAAAATAGTTCTTAAAAAATTATAATAGTAGGGGCTGGCAGTTGTTGGTTGTTAAGGGTCCTGGACTCCCACATGGCCAACCATGGTTCAAGTCCCGGACTAATGGCTGGCTTTCTCACTTTCTCCCTCTCTGGTCAAATTACAGTAAATAAATAAATAAAGTTAAATAAAATAATTGGAAAAAAAAAAAAAGAAAAGAAAGCAAAGAAGATCTCTAGGGACCAGCAGATGGCATAATGGTAACATCGGTGGACTCCCACATGGGTGACTGCAGTTCAAATCCTGGACCTGGAAGATTGAAACTCACATTGGGTGCATGTGCATGCGTGCCCAAAATCCATAGAGAATGGAGGAGAAGGGGCTGGGGCACAGCCATCTCCCCAGGGGTGATTCTGGCTTTCTGTCTCTCTGGCAAGAGCATGTGCCCTATAGCATGTGCATGCCCAAAACCCTGACAGTGGAAAGGAGGAGAAAAGATTGTAGCATGGCCATCTCCCCATGGGGGTGATTTCTCACTTTCTTTCTTTCTCTTTCTGTCTCTATGGTGAGTACATGTGCCCTACAGCAAAAATCTCTGTATGTATGTATATATATATCTTTTAAAAGCTTAATTGCAATGTTTACATTAAAATTTTGTAAGTTTAATTCATTGTAGAACCAAATGGTATGCTAGAAATACAATCATTTCTCTAAGATTCCGAAACTACCGGTGCTTTCACACGTTTCTGCATGTTGAATTCAAATGAATTTTCTTACATATGCCACCAGTTTCAAATCATACCCTATCTTACTTTGCTTTATACTTGTACAATGTCTTTTTCTCTAGCATCCCCTGATTTTATCACTTGTCAAGTTTTCCTAACTTCTCAATCTTTCTACCTATTCCACTATATCCGTTTTTCCATCTAAAAATCCTCTTTCCTTCTCCAAACTGGGCCAGTCCGTTTTTCAAAAAAAATCCTCTTTCCTTCTCCAAACTGGGCCATAGCTTTTTAGGATACGTATTTTCCTGGGCCTTCCTTCACTATGTACCTCGAGTTAAAGCCACTCTGACCAAGACCTGATGTTTCCTGGTCTCATTTAGGTGATAATAAATTATATCTTCAAGTAATTTCCTAAGAATAATAGATGAATAGAAAGTGTTGTGAATTCTTGCTATCCTGACAATGTTTCATTCTGCTTAATATTTTACTAATAATATTGTTACAGGGCCAGCTGGTGACACAATGGTTAAGGCAGCTGCATCCTACTGGCCAACTGCAGTTCAAGTCCTGGACCTGGCAGCTTGTAAGACATGCGGGGCATGTGTACATGCTTGCCCAGAGCTCCTAAAGGAGGCAGAAATGGAGAAGAAATTGTGGCACGACAATCCCCCATATGGGGTGCTTTCTTAGTTTCTTTCTCTCTCTTGTCTCTAGTGTATACCCACTCTGGCAAGATTTTTTAAACTGCATACTGCTACAAATAGAATTATAGAGTTAAAATATTTTCCCTCAGAACTTTAATGGCATTGCTCTACTAGCTTCTACCATCCAGGTATCTGATGGGACTAATTTTCGTTCCTCTAGAAATCACTTCTTTTGCTCTCTGAATCTTTCAGAATCTTCTCTTTACGACTGGCATACTGAAACTTTAAAACTGAGGTGCCTAGGGGCCAGCAGGTGGCGTGGTGGTTACGGCGCTGGACTCCCACATGGCTGACTATAGTTTGAATCTCAAACCAGGAGGCTTGCTTTCTTACTTTTTCTCTCTCTAGTCAAATTAAAAAATAATAATAGGCCCTCTTTAAGAGACACCTGCGATCTAGCCATTTTGGGGGAAACGGAGAAATGAAGAGGTCCCACTGATAATTCGGCCTCCAGCATACAAAACTCGTGTGGAGAGGCGGAAGGGAACAGAACAGGCCCTCTTCAAGAGAGCTCCATGGCTCCTGCGATCTAGTGCCGTGCGGTTTTCTAATTTTTGGGTTTTATTAAATTTTTTTGAATGTTAATTTTTTTTTTTAGTTTTATTTAAAAGTTTTTCTCTTCATTTTTTTTCCTCTTTTTCTTTGTTTCTTGTCTGTTTTTTTGCTCTTATTGCTATTGTTTCCCTCTCTGTTTCCTTTTCTACACACTCAACTCTCAGATCAAACTTCTAAGTTTGGGAAGAAACCGATCATACACCACATGACTAGAAATCGCTGCAGGACCACAAGAAATATGGGGAAGCAGGAAAATACCTCTCCTCCAAGGGAAAAGGATAACTCCTCTTCATCCACACACAGTTCAATGGAAATCATGGAAATGTCTGATAAAGAATTCAGAACATTCATAATGGCAAAGCT
>NW_006160123.1:2852857-2853950 GCF_000334495.1 Tupaia belangeri chinensis
CATCTTAGGCTCAGAGAGCAAACAATTACAAAAATCCACAATTGGCTCCCCTTCAAAAACCTCACCTTCGACACCACACTCTGATTGGCCACTTCCCATAGCAAATCAGTGAGCTTAGACTCCATCAGATTTGCATATCCGGGTACCTCATGATTGGTCCACAAAGCAACCTATCATAACCTACCTTTTGCTATCCTTCATTCAACCAATCATGACCCACCAATGTGTATATAAGCACGATCTCTGGCCCGTAATCGCCAGACAACCAGGAAGACGACACAGACAGCCAGGAAGAAGACGACCTTGAGCTACGACACCACGCCGTCTCCAGACGACCCTGAGCTGCAACACTGCGTCGTCTCCGGACGACCCTGAGCTGTGACGCTGCGTCGTCTCTGGACGACCCTGAGCTATGGCGACATCGTGTTGGCTCCGGATGATCCTGAACACTGTGTCGTCTCCGTGCTGCCTACAATAAAGAGACGACCCTGAAGAGACACTGCGTCGTCTCAGTGCTGTGATAGTGCGCTGTTCGTCCCGTCTCTCACTCCTTCCCTCAGGAAACCTGTTCTGTTGTCCAGTGGGCCGGGACAGAAGAGAAGAGAGAGAGACAAGGAACTGCTGAAGAGGAAGGAGAAAGGAGCTGAAGAGTTCCAGGAGAAGAGGAAATTCATGCAAGATCTAAAAGAGGAATTTCATACTTTACAAAAGAATCAGATGGAACTGTTAGAGATGAAGGCTATAATACAAGAAGTCAAAATTTCCCTTGAAAGTATTAAAAGCAGACTAAATCATACAGAAAATAGAATCTCAGATGTAGAAGAGAAAATTGCTGGCCTAGAAAAATCCACCACAAAGACTGAGAAAATGGCCCAAAAATTTGAGAATAATATACGAGAAATACTAGATACAATTAAACGTATGAACATCCGGATAACAGGCATCCCAGAAGGTGAAGAAACTCATAAGGGCATTGATAATCTAGTCCATGAAATCCTGTAAGAAAACTTTCCAAACCTGGAGAGACACTCAAAGATTCAGTCCCAAGAAATACAGAGGACCCCAAATAGAATCAACCCTAGAAGATCTTCTC
>NW_006160123.1:2856171-2857612 GCF_000334495.1 Tupaia belangeri chinensis
CCCCCCCGACCGCTCCCCTTTACCCTGACCACTTACTGTTAATTACAGCACTTCATTGGGCACAATAGAGGGTGTGCTAAGTTCTTCTTGATCTTTGGAAGGCGCTTCAAGACACATTTAATATAAATAACCTTTTCACGTACAATAGGACTAGGCCAAAACTGGCCCAGGACGCTCTCGTCCCATGGTAACTAATGTTCTAACAAAATACATAATAGTGGTGCCATAGGCTACACAAGTGTATCCACAACACCACAAACCCATTTTAAAGTTTTTCATTAACTTATTAGTCGCTTTATCGCCAGTTGAAAAAACTGTCCCCGCCCTCACCAAGTGAATAATAACTTCACCCCTTCAAGATAGGTAAATGTAACAGGATTTCTTAGGTTTTAGATCCCAATAGAATTATATAAGTATCGTTCTTTATGAAAATCCATAAGAACTAATATCTATGCTTGAGATTTTCTTTTAGTAATCATAAGATGGCTGCTGCTGAACATCAGCTGATAGTTAACTCTGCTTGCTGGAAATGTTTCCTAAAATTGCACTGCTTGAAGTTACCGGGAACCTGCTTTCATCAATCAAACAATTGTTGAACTGTATCGATGATTAATAGACCTGCCCTTAATCAAACCCTGAATGGTTTCTATTGTTAAAACTTTATGAATTGATCATTAGAACACGTAGCCCCTCTCCCATTTACTTGCACGTATCACATTTTCAATAAAAAGGCACGATGATTCCTAACAGTTGTCACTCCTCAGAGAGCAATCTCTGGGAGTGTCCGGCTGAGGACGTGCATGAAAAGGCACTGAGATCTTAGTCTTCCTTTCTTTCCAGCGTTGCCTCCATCAAGTCAACCCACCCCCGCTGAGGCTGGTCCCTGGCATCATTCGAGTCCTGGACTTCGTGGCTTGCTTTCTCACTTTCCCTCTCTCTCTGATCAAATTAAAATAAGTAAGAAAATAAAACTAAAGTTAAATAAAATAATAAAATTTTAAGAGTTCTTAAAAAAATCAATGTATCTAGGTCTCAGCCTTTGGAATTTAATGGGTTCCTTCTATTTAAGACCTCTGCTTTCCTTCAGCTCTGGGAAATTTTCTTGTATTATTTGAGACTGTCTTCCCTTCACTTTTTTATAATTTCTTTTCCTGTGACTTCTATTAAGCTCCAGAGTGAATGAAAAAGAATGAAAATTAGGAAATAAAAATACCAAGGGGGTACAAAAACTATAAATCAATATTGGGAACCAGCAGTTAGCGTAATGGCTATGTCGCTGGATTCCCATGTAGTCGACCGCGGTTCGTGTCCCAGACCCGGTGGCTTAAAACTCACGCCGGGCACGTGTGCGTGCGTGCCCAAGATCCCGAGAGGAGAATGGAGGAGAAGGGATTGCGGCGTGACCATCCCCCCTGGGGGGGTGATTTCTCGCTTTCTGTCT
>NW_006160123.1:2858487-2866895 GCF_000334495.1 Tupaia belangeri chinensis
CGACTACGTGGGAGTCCAGCGACATAGCCATTACGCTAACTGCTGGTTCCCAAGTTAAATAAATTTTAAAAAAGATCTAAGAGGGCTGATTGCTGGATAGATACATTAGATACATAGATGATAAAGTACTGTATATTAAAATACTAATGATAAGAGTCTAGGTGGTTGGTATGAGGTTCATTACAAAATTTTTTGCTATCTAGTAAGTTCAAAAGTTTTAATAACAAAATACTGAGGGAAAAAAAAAACTTATAGCCGATGCTTTCCCTTCTTATCACTTTAATCCCCTAAATTTTCTAGTCTATGAGCTCTTAAAGGAGCAGAATATTCTAACCGAAGTGAGGCCTGACATAAAAACCATGCATCTACTTAATGTACCAGAGTTCTACTGTTTTTTGGCTCCCCCTTTGTGTGTGTGTGTGTGTGTGTGTGTGTCTGTGTGTGTGTGTGTGTATGTAGGGGGTTGGGGATGATTTTTCACTTCATTTTCTCCCTCTTTTTTACTCCAGTAGCAAACTATAATAAATAAATGAATATTTGTTTTATATAATATAAAATTTCAAAAGTAAATAAAGCTAATCAAACTATATAACTACTAATACCAAAGAAATAATAAGTATATAAAATAAAACAATGATGGGAAATTATGGGTGCTAAACAAATACATGAAGAAATAAAAATAAATAGTTCTAGGACACTGGAGGGGGATGAAGAAGGGTCAGTAGTATAACAGGATGGGGGTAGCAGGTGGTATGGTGGTTAAGGGTGCTGGACTCCCACATGGCCGACCTCAGATCAAGTCTCAGACCTGGTGGCTTGCTTTCTCACCACTCCCACCCTGTCCCTCTCTGGTCAAATAAAACATAAGTAAATAAAGCTAAATAAAATAATTCTCTTTTTCAAACGGGATGAAAATAATTGGATTCTTTTATTAAAAATAAGTGATTTTTTGCTTTAGGGCACATGTGCTTGCCAGAGAGAAAGAGACAGTGAGAGAGAAAGTAAAAGATCCTCCAGGGGGGATGGCCACACCTCAATCCCTTCTCCTCTATACTCCTTAGTTCTTGGGCATGCACACACTTACACCTAGCATAAATTTCAAGCCACTAGGTATGGGACTTCAAGCATGATCAGCCATGTGGGAATACAGCAACATAATCGCTATGCCATCTGCTGGTCCTGAAAATAACTGGATTCTAACCTCAGTAGTGGAATTACCTATATAAGCTTGCATTAATAATTAAACCTTGGCCTAGCAGGTGGTATAGCAGTTAAGGCACTAGACTCCTACATGGATGACTATGTTTCAAGTGCCGAACTCAGCGGCCTGAAAAATCACACTGGGCACGTGTGTGTGCATGCCCATAATCCAAGGAGGGTAAGGGATTGCAGTGTGGCCATACCGGTTGAATTATTAAAGTAATATCTCTTATTAAGGTGAGCTAATAAAATCACTTTATGTCATTTATTAAGGTAAACATGTAAGTACATGATTTGGAATCAAATTTTCTTGCCATTCAGAAATAACAGTGCTAATACTGTGTTTATCTCCAGCATTTGCTCTATACATATATACATACAAATAGACATTTGTTTCTTCTCTTTTTGAGATTTTTGCTATAGGGAGTGTGCTCGCCAGAGAGACAGAGACATACAGAAAGTGAGAAATCACCCCCCAGGGGGATAGCTATGCCACAATTCCTTCTCCTCTATTCTTCTCTTAGGATTTTGGACCCATGTGCACATGCACCTGGTATGAGTTTCAAGTCACTGGGTCCGGGACTTGAACCATGGTCAACCAAATCAGAGTCCAGCACCTTAATCACAATGGCACCTATTGGTCCTATGCATTTACTTTTTCTAGAGTGATCATCTTTCCCTCCTGCTGTTGCCACAAAGCAACTCAAATACAAATTTTTAAAAAACGAAAATCAAACATGAGGCCCATCAGTGGCATGGTAGTAAAGGCATCTAGAGAAAACTTAAAATTCATGTAAAGCACAAAGATAAGAAATTGATAACATAGTCACTTCTGGAAAAGGGAACAGAATGATGGGAAAATAAAGGATAAAGGAGAGACAATCACCTTTCACTAGACTCTTTATACTATTCCCACTAATGCCTCCCTAGGTCATGTGTGATGTACTTACCAGAATTTTATCAGCTTTGGCTTCACTAATTCCCTTAATATTTATTAGCTCCTTCTTTGGTGCATAGGCAACAGCCTCTACAGTATGGAATCCGGCTTCTTCTAGTTTTTTCACATCGTTAGCATTTATGCCACATTGCTGCAAGTAAAGAAAAAACCACAGATAAAGTTAAGCTTCAGTTCTCTCATCTAATGTGTATGGTACAAGGATTTCAGAACATTTATAAAAAGAATTAAAGTAAAAATTTATTTTGATGCAAAAAATTTTGAAATCCAGACATAGTTTTTCACAATACATATTTTTCATGAACTTTCTAAAGACCCTGTATATGAAACCTACCAAATTCACAGAGGTGTTATGAAGATGGGCAAGCAGGTGGCTTTGGTGATTAAGGCAGCTGATCCCATATGATCAACCATGCTGTTTGATTCCCAGACTCTGAGGCTCGAAAATCACACCAGGTGTATGTGTGTGTGTCCCAAATCCCAAGAGGAGAATAGAGAAGAGACTGTATCAAAGCCACCCAGAGGGTCATTTCTTTTTTCAAAGAATTTTTTAAATTTAATTTTATTTATTCATTAATTTTATTTTAATTTGATGAGAGAGAGAGAGAGAGAAAGAAAGTGAAAAAGCAAGCTGCCAGGTTCTGGATTTGAACCATGGTCAGCCAAGTGGGAATGTCCAGTGCCTTAACCACCATACCACCTGCTTTGCTGGTCCCCCAGAAGTCATTTCTCACCACCGATCTTTCTGTCTCCTGTGAGTACATGTTTTTTAAATTTTCCCCATAGCAAACTTAAAAAAAAGATAATACATGTAAAAGCTGAGAAGAGTGCTCTACATATGAATTATTTAATAACAAATTATCAATATTTTCATGGTCAAAACCAGTCATTTTATCTTTTTGAAAAAATTTCTATAATTGCCAGATGATATTTGTGTGAGACATTGAGACAGGGAGAAAGAGAAAGCACCCCCTAATGGGGTGTGGTCATGCCACAATTCCTTCTCTCCCATCCTGTTGGAAATTTGGACATAAATGCATACATGGCTGGTATGTTTTTCTAAAGCCATTGGAGCTGGTACTCAAATCACAGGTTTAGTCATGTGGGATCTGGCTCCCTTAACCACTAACCCAGCCCTCAAAACCAGTAGTTTTAAACTATTGTAACACTGGGCCATATATATATAAACACACATACACACACACATACACACACACACACACACACACATATATATATATATATAAATATTTTTTTTAATTTGCTAGAGGGCACATGTACTTATCAGAGAAAGACAGAGAGAAAAAGAAATCACTCCCAATGGGGCACAGTCACACACCTACTTTTCCTCCATTCCTTTTGAGATTTTTTGAGCATGCATACATATATGCCTGGTATGTTTCTCAAGTCATCAGCTCAGGGACTTGAACCACACAGTAGGTCACATGGGATCCAGCCACCTTCCACACATCAACAGCTGGTCTGCCACATATATTAATATGAACTTTAGGAATAGAGATCAAATTAGTAATTCCCAATCTTTAATGACTTTGTCTCTCACTTAGGCACTGAAAGGCTGTTTTAAACCAGTGTTTCCCAACCCTTTCCACATCAAGAACACAGAGAAAATGATATTTTTATACTACATGAGCATGAAAAGATAAAGCTACCCCAGAGCTAAGTGAAGCACTATCTTGGCCTGTTAACATCTTTCTTATAAAACAATGGAAAGCTCTGTTCTAACAACTGACATTAAGTATGGGAAAACTGACGCTAGATCCTTTGTGCAGTGGTAATGTGCTGCTCACCACTCTGCCCCCCCAATAAAAAGCTGGATCTCATGTGGAGACTGAGGTTCAAATCCCCACCTGGTCAGCCTGAAACATGCCATGCATATGTGCCAATGCCCAGGATGTTGAGCCAGAGGACTGGAAAGGAAAGGGATTTTAGTGTGACCAAACTCTATGGAGGGTGCTTGCCCCTCTCTCTATACCCTCCCGCCTGTGTGCACAAGTCCTACATCATGAATAAAGGGAGAAAAACTTATATGTAAGAAGGGGGAAAATTATTTTTGGGTCAGGGACCTATATACTATTTCTCAGAAGAAATCACCCAAAAGTATCTCTTTCTCTCTGTATATACAGTCAGCCTTGGTTTATTAATTACTGAAATCATGACTCTAGGGAGAACATTAGTTCACAGTGGGATATGTATTTAGGTGTTAGGAAGGACAGGAGACATTAGTACTTGCAAACAGAAACCATGTCTGGGGGCCAGTAGGTGGCATGGTGGTTAAGGGCGCTGTACTCCCACTTGACCAACCACATTTTGAGGTCCAGACCTGGCAGCTTACTTTCTTACTCACTCTCTTTCTCTCTCTCACTCTGTCCCTCTGGTCACATTAAAATAAATAAAGAAATAAAGTTTAAAATAAAAATAATTGTTTTTAAAAAGATAACAAAAAAACATGTCTGTGGGCCAGCCAATGGTATGTTGTTAAGGTGGCTGGATCCCACATGGCTAATTGTGAGGTTTGAGTCCCAGACCCAGTGGCTTGAAAAATATACCAGCAGAGAGTATGGAGGTATAGGTGCATATGTGATCAAAATTCCAAAAGGGACCTACAGAGAAGGGACTGTAGGGTGACTGTCCTCCTGGGGATACTTTCTCTCTCTTTCTGGGAGTGCTTTCTCTCTCTTTCTGGGAGTTCTCTCTCTCTCTCTTTCTCTGTTTCTCACCAGCAAGCACATGTGCCCTCTAACAAATTAAAAAAAGAAAAAAGAAAAAGAAATATTTGCTATTCATAATTAAACAACACACATGTATAAGGAAGCACAAAACACCAAGTTATGACTCTGAATCTCAAATATCTCTTAGCCCTGGTGCTTAATGTTCTTTTGCTAAGTACTATATTGAAGCTTCACTTTTATATCTCAACAACTCTAAGCCTTTCCTACTGCCTAGTACAGCTGTCTTGCTAGTAACTTCAGCATAGATGTGGATTAATGAAGGGAAGTTGTTTTCCTCTCCTCCCTATATAACTGGTCTAGGATACTGTAATTTCCTGAACAGTACTTTCATATTTAGTGTAGATAGTACAGAGACTCCACCACCGGATGCTAGTATTTAGTTTCTGAAAACCCAACTAAGAGAAAAATGTTGGGTACCAGCAGGTGGCATGGTGGTTAAGGTACTGGACACTCCCACATGGCTGACCACAGTTCAAGTCCTGGACCTGGTGGCTTGCTTTCTTGCTTTCCCTCTGTATGTGTGTGTCTCTGGTCAAATTAAATAAATAAATGAATAAATAAAATTAAATAAATAATTAAAAAAAAAAAAGATTAAAAAAAGAAAGAAAGAAAAATGTCTGGAGCCAACAGAGAGCATGGAGGATAACATAGCTAGATCCCACATAACCAACTGTGTGGTTCAAGTCCTAGAACCAGTGGCTTGAAAATCATGCCAGCTGTGTGTGCATGGGTGTCCAATGTCCTGAAAGAAAAATGGAAGGGGGCTGGCAGGTGGCACGGTGGTTAAGGGCACTGGACCTCCACACGGCCAGCCATAGTTTGAGTCCTGGACCCGGGGGCTTGCTTTCTTGCTTTCTCTCTCTAGTTCAATTAAAATAAATAAATAAATAAGGTTAAATAAAATAATTCTTTAAAAAAAAAAAAGTAAAAAAGAACAGAGGAAAGGGGATTATGAAGTGGCCATACCCCCTGAGGGGGGAGAACTTCTCACTTTCTCTTTTTCTCTCTCTGAGGAATGTGCATGTGCCCTATATCAAATTAAAAAAAAAAGAAAGAAAGAAAAATAGTGTAATAGGAGAGCTGTTGACAAGAGACCTGTTTTGGCAGATATATTTAGTAACAATTTTAAGCCTTTCCATAGAATCCTTGATAATCCTCCTGAAAACGAATTTAGGTCTTAACCTTAATAACAAACCTAGAGTTTATGTAAAGATTATGATCTCGAGAAGACGATTCCTCATGGCTCCTGCAAACTAGGTATTTCAGGGTACAGTTGAGAGAAATGAAGATTTTCTACCCATAATTCAGCCTCCAGCAAACAAGCTAGCATGGCAGGAGAAGTGAAGCCTTCAGAAGAAGATTCCTCATGGCTCCTGCAAACTAGGTATTTCAGGGTACAGTTGAAAAAAATGAAGATTTTCTGATAATTCAGCCTCCAGCAAACAAGCTAGCACGACTGAACTTCATGAATTAGAAAGAAACACACCATCGATCAGATGACAAGAAATCACCACAGGACCACAAGAAATATGGGAAAGCAGGAAAATACCTCTCCTCCAAGGGAAAAGAATAATTCCTCTTCATCCACAAGCAGTTCAATGAAAATCATGGAAATGTCTGGTAAAGAATTTAGAACATTCATAATGGCATAACTAACAGAGATGGAAGAGAAGAGAGACAAGGAACTACTAAAGAGAAAGGAGAAAGAAGTTGATGAGTTCCAGGAGGTGAGGAAATTCTTGCAAGATCTAAAAGAGGAACTACACACTTTACAAAAGAATCAAACGGAACTGTTAGAGATGAAGTCTATAATACAGGAAGTCAAAATCTCCCTTGAAAGTATTAAAAGCAGACTAAATCATACAGAAAATAGAATCTCAGACATAGAAGAGAAAATTGCTGGCCTAGAAAAATCCACCACAAAGACTGAGGAAATGGCCCCAAAATTTGAGAATGATATACGAGAAGTACTCGATACCATCAAACCTCCAAACATCCAGATAATTTTCATTCCAGAAGGTGAAGAGACCCATTAAGGGCATTGATAATCTATTCCATGAAATCCTGCAAGAAAACTTTCCAAACCTAGAGAGGCATTCAAAGATCCAGTCCCAAGAAATACAAAGAACCCCAAATAGAATCAACCCAAGAAGATCTTCTCCAAGACACCTTATAGCCAGGTTGACCAAAACCACAGACAAAGAGGGACTAGCAGTTAGCGTAATGGCTATGTTGCTGGACTCCCACGTAGTTGACCATGGTTAGAGTCCCGGATCTGGTGGCTTAAAACTCATGCCAGGCGCGTGTGCATCCGTGCCCAAGATCCCAAGAGGATAAAGCAGGAGAAGGGACTGCAGCGTGGCCATCCCCCCCCCAGGGAGTGATTTCTCACTTTCTCTCTCTCTCTCTCTCTGTCTGTCTGTCGGGCAAGCGCCCTATAGCAAATAACTCAATAACTCTAAAAAAAACAAAAAACAAAAAACAAAAAAAAAAAACCTCTCCATAAAAAGAAAAAAATATATTTATGCATCCAATCCCACAGCACCCAAATATGTAAAAGAAAGACTACTAGATCTAAAGGGAGTTATATACCAGGCAAGATTATCATTCACGTGGGAAGAAAAGACAAGAACATTCTCAGATAAACAAAACCTGAAAGAATTTACCAGCACCAGACCAGATCTATAAGAAGTTCTCAAGGATGTGTTATATCAAGAAAATTAAATACAGTCACACAGAAATAAGAGTTCAAAAACTAAGAAAGTGGCCAACTTAATCGTAGGGACAAATCTGGAGTTGAATATTATATCCCAGAATTTAATCGGGAAAATTGAACCAAAACAGAAGATACATGAGACTGATAGGTTCATGCACCTACCATTTGAACAGAATCCTAACCTGTTTCCTGGTTTTAAGCAAAGTTCCTTAGCATTTCTTTGATTTAAATTAAAACCGGTCTTTTTTTTTTTTTTGGAGAGGTTTTTGCTATAAGGGCGCGTGCGCTCGCCAGACAGACAGAGAGAGGGACAGAGAGACAGAAAGCGAGAAATCAAAAAAAAATGGTCACACCGCAATCCCTTCTCCTCCATTCTCCTCTCAGGATCTTGGGCACGCATGCACACACGCCCGGTGTGAGTTTTAAGCCACCGCGTTCGGGATGTGAACTGCGGTCGACTACATGGGAGTTCAGCGACATAGCCATTACACTAACTGCTGGTCCCTGGTTTTCTTAATAATACCAAGTGAACTTGCTATTGAAAGTAGTTAAGATTATTTAAGAAATTGTGTGATCAATACAATGTGGGTGGGAAAGGAATGGGAGACAATTGTAGACATCAGAGATAGTGTGAGAAGAGGGTGGGAAAGAGAGGTAAAAATAAAAAATTCTAGAAACTAGAAATGGAAAATTTTTGCTAATAATATGCATAATTAAATCACTATGCAGTATATTCTGGATGGGAAATCACATTTTGTATACTGTGATGATGCTTAGGGCATAAATG
>NW_006160123.1:2866947-2872472 GCF_000334495.1 Tupaia belangeri chinensis
TGCAGTAAGATATATAGCCCCAGCTAGGTGCTACTTTAAAGGATGCCTAAAGTTAGATTTGTGCTCATGGAAATGTATATATCAGCTGTGCTTGCTATGAAAATATTTAGATTAATTAAGATCTTTAGTAATTCAATAAAATGTGGGGGAAAAACAGTATAGAAAGCAAACATAGATACCAGAGACAGTGTGGGAGGAGAGAGGGAGATGGCAGAGGGTAAGAGATAGGGAATCAAGGATGGGGGAAAAAAGGCAAAACATACAGGAAACAAGAAATGGAAAATTATTTGCTGACAATGACATGTATGTTGATGTGCTTGATTGAGACAATATAGAGTGTACTCTGGATGGACAATCTCATTTTGTATGCTGTAATGATGTACAGTGAATGAATGTAAATAAAAATATTAAATAAAAAAAAAGATTATGTTCTCTCCCATTAGGTAGAAGAATCTAATACAACATTATAATCATAAAATTAGCAACCAAGGACATACCTCTAACCGTGAAATAGGTTGTGGGCCAAAGCTTTCCTCTTCCACAGATGTATCTGCATTTGCTTCAAGCTGCATTTGCATAGCCATTACTGAAAAACACAGATAGCCCTCAGTTTGAACACTAGGGAAATACTACGGGTAAGTACAGTTATCAGAAAGACTTTAGGAAGGAGGATTTCTACTTAAGAATTCACATGTGTGGGACCAGCAGATGGTGTAATGGTTACATTGCTGAACTCCCACATGGTTGATGGCAGTTTGAATTCCAGACCCAGAAGTTTGAAACTCATGCCAGGTATTTGTGCATGAGCCTAAAATCCTGAGAGAAGAATGGAGAAGGGAATGCGGCATGGCCATTCCCCCAGCGGGTGATTTCTCACTTTCTGTCACTTTGGTGAGTGCACATGCCCTGTAGCAAAAATCTCTCTTATAAAAAAAGAACGCACATGTGAATTAGAACAATGATATCCTCCTGTTCTCCTCTTTTACAGCCCTAAAGAATTAGGGCCAAGTCCTATTTTTATAAATCCCATTATACATTGTAAATGTTATTAGAAGTTTGGAAAGTGATTGCAGATTTCAGAGGCTACTACTTAAAAAAATAAAATTTTAAGGCCCAGCCATAGTGGCACAGGCACTGGAACACTGCTGCGCAATACCGGAGCTACAGGGGAGGAACAAGGTTCACATGATGAGTCATCCCTGGGCATGCCCATGCACCCATGATCCTGGCTGGCTGGAAGACTGAGGAGAAAGCAGGGTGAAACCCCATCAAGGGTACTGTTCCTCTCTCACAACAGAAAGAAACTTAAAGAAGAAAAGTTAAACTAAATCAGTTCCAGTGATCTTTCCAGCAAAAAGGGACTTGGGGTAGGGAAACTGAAATGAAGGCATAGAAGTCCAGCTCAGTGGCACAGCGATGATGTGCTCATATGATGCTGGATTCAAACAGAAGATTATGGGCTAAGTTCCCTGGTTGACTTGTACATACTGGTGTTTATACCCATGATCCTGGCTGGCTAGGAGGACTAGAAGGGTTATGGCATGGGACCCTATTGTAGTGCTTGTCTGTTTGTCTGTTTCTCTCTCAGAAGAAATTAAAAAAAAAAAAAAAAAAAAAAAGTAGGGCCAGCAGGTGGTATGGTGGTTAAAAGCACTGGATTCCCACGTGGCCCATAGCAGTCCAAGTCCTGAATCTGATGGCTTGCTTTCTTGCTTTCCCTCTCTCTCTCATCAAATTAAAAAGAAATAATAGTAACAAATGGAATTAAATAAATATGTAAATATAAAAAAGTAATTAAAGAATGGTTGCCTATAAGTCTCCATTCTTGACAGAGAAATGGAGGACTGGGATGAACAAAGTACTTCCTATCAAAGTTTGTAGCTTATAATCACACACTTTGCTTCCAATAGCATTGAATGAAATTTTTATTTTTAAATTTATTTATTATTATTTTTAAACTTCCTTTAGGGCATATGTGCTCACCACAAAGAGACAGAGAGCGAGCGAGAAAGTGAGAAAGCAAGCAGCCAAGTCTGGGACTCAAATTGCAGCTGGCTATGTGGGAGTCCAGCACCTAACCACCATACCACTTGCTGGCCTCAGTGTATGAAATTTAAGGATCACTGTTTTAGTCAATTCCAGACTTTGGTAAAAACACAAATGAATAAAACATATGGAAGTACCCCACTAAATCTGGCATCTTCCATAAGTGTAAGTATAGGCCTATACCTAGTCAAGTTAGTTTGACAGAGTTAAGACTGCTCAGCTTCAAAAGAACTGAAAACAAAAACTTTTAAATTATTTTCAAGGTGTATCAGTGAATGTAAATACGTCTTTTATGTCCACAATAATATTGGGTCATTGAAAAAGTCATAACATATTTTTGCATAGAAAATCACAGAAAAATATGTTGACTTTTCCGACGACCCAATAAAAGGACTTAAACACATCAAAAGATCCTAGACAAGGCCAGCCTATGGCTTTGTAGTTAGGAAAGATGGTTTCCATATGACCAACCATGAGGTTTCAGTTCTGGATCTGGTGGCTTGAAAAACACACTGTTATGTGTGTCTGTGCATGCACACATGCACATACACCCAAAAATCCTAAAATGAGCAAGAAATTGAGAATAGATTGTGGTGTGACCAGGACCCATGGGTGGTACTTTCTCCCTCTCCCTCTGCGCGCATGCCCTCTGACAAACTTTAAAATATAATAAGGACAGAGCAGGCTCCATTGCCTGGTGGATAAGCAGCTGGATCCCCCATTGAGTCCTGAACCAGTGGCTGGGGAAATATGTTCAGCACAGTTGTGTGCATGTCCAAAATCCCAAAAGGGAGAAATGGTGAAGGGATTGTGGCATGACTGTTCCCCATGGGGTACCTTCTCTCTCTGGTGAGCACACAGACCCTCTACCTATCAATCAATCAATCTGGACAAATGTGAGGACAAATTTAACACCGAAGATAATAGATATGAAGTCCATTATTGGAGATTTGATAGATGATAAGATGTCCATTTGATACTGATTGGTTTAGGTACAGATCTTTTTTTTTTTTTTTCCTTTTAGAGATATTTTTGCTGTAGGGAGTATGTGCTTGCCAGAGAGACAAAGAGTGAGAAATCATCCCCCTGGGGAATGACCACACCACAATTCCTTCTCCTCTTGGGATTTAGGGAATGCACAAACATACACCTGCCATGAGTTTTAAGCCGCTGGATCCAGGACTCAAATTGTGGTGAACTGCAATGTAATCATTACACCATCTGTTGGTCCCTAGGTACCGCTATCTTAAATGGCAGATTTAGCATACAGTGAGTCAACAATAACTCCATATATCAGAATCTGCTAAAAATAAATACCTCCCTTCATAATTTATGAAGAAGATGGCTTATAGGGAACCAGCAGTTAGCGTAATGGCTATGTCGCTGGACTACCACGTAGTCGACAGCGGTTCGCGTCCTGGACCCGGTGGCTTAAAACTCACGCCGGGCGCGTGTGCGTGCGTGCCCAAGATCCCGAGAGGAGAATGGAGGAGAAGGGATTGTGGCGTGACCATCCCCTCTGGGGGGTGATTTCTCGCTTTCTGTCTCTATGTCTCTCTCTATCTGGCGAGTGCACGCGCCCTATAGCGAAAACCTCTCAAAAAAAAAAAAAAGATGGCTTATAGAGCAAAAGGATGGTCATTTCAATAAATAGTGCTGATTTATTGTACAGCCTTACAGAATAAAATGAACTTGATATATCTCTATTCGCAGGGGGGAAAAAATCAACAGATCAGGATGTAAAACAGTTTTCAGGGGCAGGGAGGTGGTATAGATGTAACATAACTGGATTTAAATGGAAGGGATCATGGTCTGCAGGTATATGAATATGCTGCTTGTGGATGAAATTGGGGTGGATCATGACAGGAAAATCCTGTCAGGGAAGCCTATCTTTCTTTCATGAAAGAAAATTAAAAGAAAAATGTTTACAGAACATATATTTCCATAACCTTGGATCAGAGAAAGATTTCTTGAACTGGATATATAATGCAATAACCAAAAAAGAAAAGACTGGGGCTGGCACGTGGTATGGTGGTTAAAGGAGCTGGATTACTACATGGCCAACTGTGGTTTGAGCCTAGACCTGGCAGCCTGCTTTCTCCCTTTCTCTCTCTGATGAAATAAAAAGAAATAAGAAATGGAAGAGGACCAGCAGGCAGTATGGTGGTTAAGGTAATGGACACTCCCACATGGCCGACTACAGTTGGAGTCCCAGATGTGGTGGCTTTGTTTCTCACTTTCTCATTTTCTTTCTCTCCTTTCTCTCTCAGGGGAGTGCGCCCTACAGCAAAACTCTTTTTTTTAGAGAGAGATTTTTGCTATAGGGTGCTAGCACTCCCGAGAGAGAGAGAGAGAGAGAGAGAGAGAGAGAAAGCAAGAAATCACAGCCCCAGAGGGGATGGCCACACCTTAATCCCTTCTCCTTCAATCTCCTCTCAGGATTTTGGGTACACATGCACAGGTACCTGGCTTGACTTTTAAGCCACTGGGTCCAGCTGTTGACTCTGTGGCAGTCCAGCACCATAACCACTACACTACCTGCTGGTCCTCGCAAAAGTCTCTTTAAAAATAAAGTATGGGTTTACTTGGTGCAAATAATGGATGTATACATACTTTTACATAATTCAAATTTTCCACGGACTTTTCGAAGACCGGACTCCCCTAGTGTCTTTCTTGACCTAAGCAGAGATTACACAGGCTATTGTGTAAAAATTTATAGAGATCTATAGACTTCTGTTCATTGTTAAGTACGTGCATCACACTTCACTTTACAAGTTTTCAAAAACTTTCACGGCCTGTCATTCCCTAGATGTCACGTACACGGTTTTCCACACTGGATAATACAACTATCTTTTCAGCACACGGAGGTTGGTACTTCGTAAGCAAAACATGGTGCAGTGGAAAGACCGACCCCGGCTGTGATAGTAAACAGCTATGACTACACCTGGAACTCGGCCGCCTCGCCCGAACCCACAAAGGGGGTGCTGGGTATGAACTTCTGCAGCGTCTGTCCCTCCACAACCAGCTCAGAGGGTCGGTTGGCCCGGGCATGCCCCTGCTCCGCCCGCCACCTTCCGGTTTCTCAGTAGGGCGGAGGGGCCTGAAAGTCGGCTGCGGGGCACAGGCCGGGTCCCGATCCCGCTGGTAACGCAGGGACGAGGCGGGCAAAGGAAGTGGCCCGGCCTAGGCTGCCACACTCACCTGGGCCTACAGCGACGCTCTCTGCGTCCGCTGCCCTGGCGCGCGCCCCCGGATGGACCCCAAGACCCCGGCTGAGTCCCACTTCTCTACTCCGTGGTCCTGGCCTTCTGCGCACCACCTAGGCGAGTGTCTGATCCCAAAGACGCGGCTCGGCGCACCCCTCAGCTCTCCTCAGAGCTGGACCTCCGCCCGCTGCGCGCGCTCCGCTCCGCAGCTTTCAGAACTCCCGCCAAACCCTCGCAGGCGGGCCACGCCCGCGTCAACGGAACGTCTCCCCC
>NW_006160123.1:2873885-2879583 GCF_000334495.1 Tupaia belangeri chinensis
CCGCCCGCCCCTGCCACACTCACCTGGGCCTACAGCGACGCTCTCTGCGTCCGCTGCCCTGGCGCGCGCCCCCGGATGGACCCCAAGACCCCGGCTGAGTCCCACTTCTCTACTCCGTGGTCCTGGCCTTCTGCGCACCACCTAGGCGAGTGTCTGATCCCAAAGACGCGGCTCGGCGCACCCCTCAGCTCTCCTCAGAGCTGGACCTCCGCCCGCTGCGCGCGCTCCGCTCCGCAGCTTTCAGAACTCCCGCCAAACCCTCGCAGGCGGGCCACGCCCGCGTCAACGGAACGTCTCCCCGCTCTTCGCGGCCCCGCCTTCTAGGAGCTTCCGCCGTCGCTGGCGGGCTCGCTCCGAAATAGGCCCAAGCGACCTGAATCCACACAGAGTTAGGGACTGTTCTCTGTCCCTTCTTCCCCAGGGACCGATCTAAACTTTTGGAGCGGCTGCCCCGTTCTCTTTACCAGACGGAGGACTACAACTCCCAAGAGGACGCGGGTCGGCCCGGGACTACGGCTCCCAGCATGCACCGTCGGCGGAGGCCCGACTTCCGGGGGAGGAGCCTGGCTGCGGGGAAGGTGTGGTTTGTTTCCGTAGTGTGCCCAGGTGGGCTTTGGGCCCTTCGGGTCGCTTTGCGCCTCGGGCTGAAATTACCGGAGACAGGCGTTTTCCAGCCCTTTGAAGATGGTGGAGCTGAGGAAGCTTGAGAAAATGGATGAAACTGGGAAATGGATCTAGCAGGAGGCAGAAATGCCTGCAGTATTAGTCAATCTGTGGTGCTTTAGTGGCGACTCGGACTGCAGAGGCGTTGAATTTGGTAAGGTAAACCTATGGTTTACCGTAAAGTTTAAGTCCAGTTTTAAAGGCGGAGTAGGGTTTCTCTGACGTAGCAGAGACGGAAGGCAATATAAGCAGAGCGTGGACCTAGATACTAACAAAATTCACGGAATACTGTTACATGACAAGGGAAGGAAAGCGCCATAGCAGGTGCTAAGATGAGAAAGCTACCTTTAGTTTGGTTTATAAAGGAGCCCGTGTGTGTGTATGGGACCAGCAGAACGGAGAAGAAGGGATTGTGGCGTGGTCATCCTCCCTGGGGGGTGATTTCTCGCTTTCTGTCTCTGTCTCTGTCTGCCTGGCGAGCGCTCGCGCCCTCTCAAAAAAATAGCAAACAAAGGAGCCTGTGTAAGGAGTTTTGGTCTTTAATTCCGTAGGTAATTAGGAAATAGGAGTTTTTAAGAAGACAAATGATATAATGAGACCTCTTTTTTCCCACGGTTATTACAATACTTTGTATTTGTGAGATGCCTTAAACTTGAGAAAGTTTGGGACCAGCAGATGGCATGATGGTTACGCTGCTGGACTCCCACTCAGTTGAACCATGGTTCCAGTCCTGGCCCTGGGGGGCTTAAAACATACCAGACGCGTGTGTGCCAAAAATTCCAGGAGAGGGGGGGTCGGCAGGTGGCGTGGTGGTTAAGAGCGCTGGATTCCGCTCATGGCCAGCCATGGTTCCAGTGTCGGACCTGGAGGCTCGCTTTCCTTCTCTCTCTCTCTCTGTCTCTCTCTGGTCAAAATTTTAAAATGATAATAACAAATGGAATTAAATAAATAATTCTTAAAAAATTCCAAGTGAGGAACCAACAGTTTGTGTAATGGCAATGTTGCTGGACTCCCATGTAGTAGACCGTGGTTCCAGACCCTGACCCCCCCTGGCTTAAACTCAACGCCAGGCGCGTGTGAGTTGACCCCCCTGGCTTAAACTCAACGCCCGCGCGTGTGAGTACGTGCCCAAGATCCCGAGAAGAGAATGGAGAAAAAGGGATTGCAGCAGGGCCATCCCTACTAGGGGGTGATTTCTCGCTTTCTGTCCCTCTGTCTTTCTGGCCAGCTCATAGGCCCTATAGCAAAAAAAATTTCTCATATAAAAAGAAAGTTGACTAAGGTGTTGTTTTTTTTGTTTTTTTTGGTTTTTTTTTTGTTTTTTGTAAAGGTTATTTTTAATTATCATTATTACTTTTTTTTTTTTTTTTTTAATTTGCTACAGAGCATGTGCACTCACCAGGGAGAAAGAGAGAGCCAGAGAAATTGAGAACGCAAGGGGCCGGGTCCTGGACTCAGAACCATGGTCAAACACCTGCTGACCCCTTAACAAAGTTTTTATTTAATCCTCAAAGCATTACCTGTGGCATTGAAGGACAGGTGTCAGGAGAGTGAGTGAAGACAGAAAAAAAAAAAGAAATTCTTGCAATATTTCAGGCATGAAGTGAAGGCTCCAGTTAGAGCAATGATGAAACAAATTCAGGAAACATTCTGGATGTAAAAACAACCCAACTTAATAATTATAATAGATAATACCTTAAATAATAGTGAACTCTCTTTCATACCAACAATACTCACCATTTCTCCAGTTCCTCTTACACTTTCTACTTAGAGCATCTGCAAACCCACAGCCTCTCCTTGCTGAGTCAAGTTATATGATCTTGACCTTTCTGGCTAGGATCGATTAGATCAGCAGGCAATATTTATTTGACCCAAAATTGGTTATTCATATTTTTGCTTCTGGAAATTTGGAATTGGAGAGAGTCAAGTCTGAGTTCAGGAGTTTCATGAAGCAAAGTACATATAGGTAGTTGTGTAGACATCAAAACCCATCTGCAGAAGATTAAGAAATTGAGCTGGCAGGTGATGTGATAGTTAAGACACTGGACTCCTGCATAGCAGAGTGCTGTTCAAGTCCTGGATCTTGCTTTCTCCCTTTCCCTCTCTCTCTCTGTCTCCTTCTGGCCAAATTAAAAAATAATAATAATAATAATCAATAAAATAAAATAATCCCTTTAAAAATTTTAATAAATTGAAGGCTAGCTATTAGTACAGGGGTTAAGGTGGCTGGATCCCAAATAGCTGACTGCATGGTTCAAGTCCTGGACCTAGCAGTTTGAAAAACATGCCAGGCTCTTGTGTGTGTGTGTGTGTGTGTGTGTGTGTGTGTGTGTGTGTGTCTACAATACTGAAAGGATAATGGAAGAGAAGAAAATGCATTGTGGCCATCCCCATGGTGGGGGTGGGGGTGGTTTCTCATTTTCCTCCTCTCTCTTCCTCTCTAGCAGGTGCATGTGCCCTATATCAAATATAAATAAATAAAAACTAGAAATAATTGAGATACAGACCAAAAAAGAAACCATTTTGAATTTTGGCTCCTTTCATCTTTTTTAAGAATTCCTTTATTTAACTTCACTTATTTTAATTTGACCAGAGGGACAGAGTGAGAGAGAGAAAGCGAGAAGGCAAGCTGCCAGGTCCAGGATTTGAACCATAGTTGGCCATGTGGGAGTCCAGCGCCCTTAACCACCACACCACCTGCTGGCCCCAGGCTCCTTTCATATTTGAGGCTTAGCAGCATTTACTGCTCTTGAGTTCTGTGAGCTATCCCTACATTCCAATAAATACCCCTTTCATTTTTTCTGCCTAAACCAATTCTAGTAGTTTTTGTTCCTTTCTTCAAAAACAGCCCACTGTAGAAGTGGAATATTATTGATGATAACATGCTTGATTGGGTCACTGTGCAGTTTATTCTAGATGGGAGATTACATTTAGTACGCTGTGATGATGCTCAGGGAATGAATGTTAGGAAAAAAAAAAAACGAAAACAAAAAACAAGCAAAAAAAAAAACGGTAAAACTATTCGTACCATTTAAAAAAAAAAATGGATATTTGATGGCTGCAGTGAGCGGTATGGGCCCAGTTGGGTTCTACTTTATAGTATGCTCTTTTTACCCAATGGGGTTTAGGCCTAAAGTCAGACTTGAGTTCATGTAGAGGCATGTGTCAGCTGCGATAACTATTGGAGAGACTAAGACTAATTAAGATCACTGACAGATCATTTGGGGAGGGGTGAGGCACGGAGGGCAATCGGGGATGACAGGGACAATGTGGGAGGAGGATGGGTCATAACAGAGGGAGGGGGATGGGGAATCTAGGATGGTAAAACAAAAGGCAAGGTATGCAGGACACAAGAATTGGGAAATTATTTGCTGAGAACATATATGTTGACGTGCTTGATTGAGCCAACGCACAGTATATATTGGATGGAAAATTCATTTGAGTGTTGCGATGGGAAAAAAAAATTATAATAAAAAATAAACTATAAAAAAAAAAAAAAAAAAAAAAAAAAAAAAACAGCCCACTAAGAACTTGAAAATTGGGTCAGCCAGTGGCATGGTAGTTAAAGCAGCTGAATTCCATAGGGCGAAATCTATAGTTTGAGTCTTAGACCTGGCAGCTTGAGAAACATGCCAAGTGTGTGTGGGTACATGCCCAAAGTCATTAAGAGGAGAATGGAGGAGAAGGGATTGTGGTGTGGCCATCTGCCCTGGGGAGTGATTTCTCACTATCCCTCTCTTTCTGTATGTCTCTGGTAAGTACATGGGCTCTATAGCAACACTAAAAACAAAAGAACTTTAAAATAAAACAAACTATATTTCCTGTTAAATTAGTAGTCTGTGAAGATATTTATAAAAGTATAATTGGGGGGACCAGCAGGTAGCATGGTGGTTAAGGCGCTGGACACTCCCACATGGCCAACCATGGTTCAAGTCCTGAATCTGGTGGCTTGTTTTCTCGCTTCCTCTCTCTCTCACTCTCACCCTCTGTCTCTTTCTGGTCAAATTAAAAAATAAGTGAATGAATAAATAAAATACAATAAATAATTATTTTTAAAAGTATAATTGGAAATATTTTTCAATATCTTCTAAACTGTAATATCAATGATCTATCCGAAAGTACCAAGGAAGCAACTTCATTTTTAGTTTTTGCTGCAGGCGCTTGTGCTCGCAAGGGAGAGAGAGGGAGAGGGAAGAAATTACTCCTCAGTATGGACAACAGTGCCACAATCCCTTCTCCTCCATTCTCTTCTCCAGACTTTGGCCACACATGCACAGAAAGGCATCCAGAGGTCGGTCAGTCTTTCTTTCTTTCTCTCTCTTTCTTTCTTTCTTTTAACATTTACTTATCTAGTTATTTGTTGTGATTTTCAGGTCACTGGGTGTAGGACTTGAACCATGGTCAGTCCTGTGGGAGTGCAACACCTCAACCACCACACCTCCTGCTGACCCCCAGCATGTTTTTTAAGCCACCAGGTCCAGGACTCAAACCACACAGTTGGACACGTGGAATCCAACTACCTTAACCTCCATGCCACCCGCTGAGGAAACTTATTTTTTATTTCTTTTTAAAAATTTAAGAAAAAATAATTATTTAATTTTATTCTTTTTTTTTTCTTTAGAGATTTTTGCTATAGGGCGCGTGCGCTTGCCAGACAGACAGAGAGAGACAGAGAGATAGCGAGAAATCACCCCCCAGGGGGGATGGTCACACCGCAGTCCCTTCTCCATTCTCCTCTCGGGATCTTGGGCACGCACGCACACGCGCCCGGCGTGAGTTTTAAGCCACCGGGTCCAGGACGTGAACCACGGTCGACTATGTGGGAGTCCAGCGACATAGCCATTACGCTAACTGCTGGTTCCCTCATTATTATTTTTTAAAATCAGAGAGAGAGAAAATGAGTAAGCAAATTGCCAGGTCCAGGACTCAAACCTCAGCCTTGTGGGAGTCCAGCACTTCAACTACCACCCCACCTGTTGACCCCATCTTTCTTTATTTTTTTAAGGCAACTTTCAATAAGAACAGAATTTTTTTT
>NW_006160123.1:2880352-2891982 GCF_000334495.1 Tupaia belangeri chinensis
GAACTTTTTTTTAAAAAAAACACTCTTCTTTATCACAAGTGACAATTTTTTAAAAAATGTTATTTATTCATTCATTTTTTTAATTTGACCAGAGAGAGATACAGAGAGAAAGAGGGAAAGATAGAACGAGAAAGGAAGAAAGCAAGCCACCAGGTCTGGGACTCAAACCATGGTCGACCATGTGGGAGTGTCCAGCGCCATAACCACCACACCACCTGCTGGTCCCCAAGAACAGAACTTTTAAGGGTCAACTGGTGGTATAGTGGAAAGACATGCATGATACTCTTTGAGGCAGACCCACGTGGCTGAGTATATCATAGGGTGAAGAGCCTTCGAAAGTGCTGTCACTCATAGAATAAATAAATATGCTTTTTAAAAAAAAAAAATGACCAAGGGGCCAGCAAGTGGCATGGTAGTTAAAAGCGTTGGACTCCCACATGGCTGACCATAGTTCAAGTCTCAGACCTGGTGACTTGCTTTCTCACTTCCTCTCTCTCTCTGTGTCTCTCTGATCAAACTGAAAAATAATAATGATAATAATAAATAAAGTTAAATAAAATAATTCTTAGAAAAAAATGACCAAAATTTAATTAGCAGAAATACAGTCTTTTCCCTGAAGAAAAATAATAATACCGTCAGCCTGAAGCATAGAAAGGGAACCCCAGAGAAGGAAACCAAGTGTCCTGCCCAAGTGATCCATTCGATCGTACAAAGATGATTCAGTGTCAGACAATCTGTAATTATAATTGGTCAAGGCAAGTCATATGATTGGTTCTATCATTTTGAAAATGCATTAAATAAAATTCAATATGAATTCCTGGTTAAGGAATAAAAAGTAAAAAAAGAATGAGATGTTCCTTCACATGACCAAGAGAAAATAGATATCCCAAATGAGCTGCCATCACCTGTTTATTGGTGAGATATTAGAAACACTTTAATTAAAATCAAGAACAGAATTGTCAGTCGCCACTATTATTATTCTGGAAGTACCATTGAGTATAATAAATGAAATAAAAAATCTAAATGTTGGAAAGAATTTTAAGATTTAATTTATACCTGAATAGCTCAAGGAAGGCTACAAAAGTACATTAGTTAATTAGAAAATATTAAAAAATTAGAACTTTTGGGAACAGCAGTTAGTGTAATGGCTATGTTGCTGGACTCCCACGTAGTCGACCATGGTTCGCGTCTCAGACCCGGTGGCTTAAAACATGCCAGGCACGTGTGCGTGTGTGCCCAAGATCCCAAGAGGAGAACGGAGAAGGGACTGCAGAGTGGCCATCCCCCCTGGGGGGTGATTTCTCGCTTTCTGTCTGTCTCTGTCTGGTGAGCGCACGCACCCTACAGCAAAAACCTCTCAAAAAAAATAGAACTTTATTAAGTGTGAGTAAAAAATAGACAATATAGAAAAAAAAATCCCACTAACTATAGCAATGAAAACCATAAATGTCTAGAAATAAGTGTTTAGAAATATTTAGGATCGAGACCAGCAGATGGTGTAATGGTTACATACCACATGGCTGACTGCAGTTTGAGTCCCTGGCGGCTTGAAACACACTGGGCACATGTGCATGCCCAAAATTCCAAGAGGAGAATGGAGAAGGGATTGCAGTATAGTCATCCTCCCCAGGGGGGTGATTTCTTGCTTTCTGTCTTTCTAGCACGTGTACAAACCCCATAGCAAAACTCTCTCTAAAAAAAAAGAGAAATGTTAATTATCTATACTGAAAAGTTCCTGAATTTATGTCCTCAGAGGAGAAGGCTTAATATTATAATGTTAACAATTCTCCAAAAACATGGAAATTCTCTCAAAAATCACAATGAGATTTGTGGCAATCTTTGATGGTTGCCTACTTTGTTATGGCTAAAAGAAACTTTTATGTGAAAGGATGCTCACTAGTAAAATTTTTGGATGACTTTGCCTTCATCTGTATTTTCTGTATTCTTTTTGGTATAAGCTCGTTTTTAACTCAGTGATAATTTTAAAATAAAATAGTAATTAAACTATAAAATGCCTACGAATAAAATTGAGAAGAGTGTACCTCTTTCTTTTTTTTCTTTTTTGGAGAGGTGTTTGCTATAGGGCGCGTGCACTCGCCAGACAGACAGAGACAGAGAGATAGAAAGCGAGAAATCACCCCCTGGAGGGGATGGCCACACCACAATCCCTTCTCCATTCTTCTCTTGGGATCTTGGGCACGCACATGTGCCCAGCGTGAGTTTAAGCCACCGGGTCCGGGACTCAAACTGTAGTCGACTACATGGGAGTCCAGTGACATAGCCATTATGCTAACTGCTGGTCCCAGAGAAGAGTGTACCTCTTATATGAAAGACACTACGATGTTACCAAAAGACACAAAACAGAAAAGCAGATTATCTACTTGTATTGGAAGACTTAACATCTTAAAGATATTCTTTTTTTTTTTTTTTAGTTTTTGCTGTAGGGATTGTGAGAGAGAGAAAGAGAGTGAGAAGTCATCCCCAGGTGTGATGGCCAAGTCATGGTCCCTTTTCCTCTTGGGATTTTGGGCAGGCAACCACATGAGTCTGATGTATTTTTTTAACTTGTGGGCCCAGGACTCAAACCATGTCAGCCAGGAGGTAAGATCCAGTTGCTTTAACCACCAAGCAACCTGGATAGCCACAGTTTTGATTACTATAATTTAGCAGTAGGTCTTGAAATAAGGAAATATGTCCTCTAACTTGGTTCTTTTTCACAATTGTTTTGACTATTCAGAGCCCCTTCCAGTTTCATATAAATTTTTGGGACCAGCTTTTCTATTTCTGTGAGAGGTTGGTGAGATTTTATTTGGTTTTTCCTATTTTCACACAACACACTGACACGAAATGTGTGTGTATGTGTATTCCTAACCAAGTACCGAAAAGTATACAAGCACCCAGTGAACACCAAGTGTCTTGTAATATCATTCTGACGCTGTGTTTATAGAGACAGTTTCAGATCCCACAGGTTATGGGCTCAGTGTCATGGACGTTCTCTACTTCTAATGCCAATCACAAACCACAGGTTGTATCTAGTGTTACTGATCAACTTGCGCTAAATCAGAAAACCTATGACCCCCTTCTTGGATTCAATTTATTTGCTAGGAAAGCTCATAGAACTCAGGGCAATACTTCACTTTAGCCATTTATATACAGTGTATTATAGGGTCTGCCCTGTAATAGTGCGGCAATTAAATGCTATATATAGAAAATGATCCCACATGGCCCATGGCAGCTCAAAATACAGCCCTGGCAGCTTGGAAAATGTCAGGTGCACATGCATGCCCCAGATCCTGAGGGCATAGAGAAATGGGGGAGAAGGAATTGTGGTATGACAACACCCCGTTGAGAGGTGCTTTCTGTCTCTGGAGGGTGCATGTGCCTTCTGGAAATAAGGAAAAAAAAAAAAAAAAGGAGGGCAATACATAAAGGCTAAGTCCTGGGAAAATATACATAAAATTTTACAATTCTTTTTTTTTTTTTTGAGAGATTTTCACTGTAGGGCGCGGGCGCTCGCCAGACAGACAGAGAGAGACATAGAGACAGAAAGCGAGAAATCCCCCCCCAGGGGGGATGGTCATGCCGCAATCCCTTCTCCTCCATTCTCCTCTCGGGAGCTTGGGCATGCACGCACACGTGCCCGGTGTGAGTTTCAAGCCACCGGGTCCGGGACGCGAACCGCGGTCGACTACGTGGGAGTCCAGCGACATAGCCATTACGCTAACTGCTGGTTCCCAAAATTTTACAATTCTTTTTTTGTTTTGAGAGATTTTCACTGTAGGGCGCGGGCGCTCGCCAGACAGACAGAGAGAGACATAGAGACAGAAAGCGAGAAATCCCCCCCCAGGGGGGATGGTCATGCCGCAATCCCTTCTCCTCCATTCTCCTCTCGGGAGCTTGGGCATGCACGCACACGTGCCCGGTGTGAGTTTCAAGCCACCGGGTCCGGGACGCGAACCGCGGTCGACTACGTGGGAGTCCAGCGACATAGCCATTACGCTAACTGCTGGTTCCCAAAATTTTACAATTCTTAAGTGTATAGGTCAGTACTACTAAGTACATACACATTGCGTAACAATCTAAGAGTTTCATAGTTTTAAATATTACATTTAGGATTTTCATCCATATTGAACTAATTTTTCTATATGATGTA
Source organism: Tupaia belangeri chinensis (assembly GCF_000334495.1). Taxonomy (NCBI): domain Eukaryota; kingdom Metazoa; phylum Chordata; class Mammalia; order Scandentia; family Tupaiidae; genus Tupaia; species Tupaia belangeri. Next base: position 2,884,506 of record NW_006160123.1, read on the forward strand.
AGGGAAGGGTCCAACCTCATTGAAAATTATTTATTTAATTTTATTTATTTATTCATTTACTTATTTTAATTTGACCAGAGAGAGAGAGATAAAGTGAGAAGGCAAGCCACCAGGTCCGGGACTCAAACCGTAGTTGGCCATGTGGGAGTGTCCAGCACCTTAATCACCACATCACCTACTGGTCCCCCCCACCTCATTCTTTTTTTTTTTTTTTTTTTTTTTTTTTTTCAACACTTACAACCTTTTTATTAATTCACTTTACACCATCACAACACACAAATGAATTTTCCATCCAAAATACACTGTGCATTGGCTCAATCAAGCACATCCACATACATGTTCTCAGCAAATAATTTTCCAATTCTTACGTCCTGCATACCTTGCCCTTTGTCTTGCCTGATCCCCCAACCTCATTCTTTTGTATGCAGATACCCAGTTTTCCCAGCACTCTTTGTGGAAAAGTGCTTTTTTTCCCCTCTTTTTTGAAAGGTTTTTGCTATAGGGGGCATGTGCTTGCCAGACAGAGACAGAGAGACAGAAAGCAAGAAATCACCCCCCAGGGGGCATGGCCATGCCACAGTCCCCTCTCTTCAGTTCTCCTCTCAGGATCTTGGGCACGCATGCACATGCGCCCGGTGTGAGTTCAAGCCACCACGTCTGGGACTTGAACCGTGGTCGAATACATGGGAGTCCAGAGACATAGCCATTACGTTAACTGCTGGTCCCAGGAACAATACTTTGAGAACCATTACATTAGATCCTACAAATAAGTTTCCTGAGGAACCTCAAGATGAATTTTTTTTTTTAGTGTCCTTTAGAGACACAGGAATTACTTTGGTTTATACTTAGTTCCTACATTCAGGTCCTGACATATTTTCTTTCCTTTTTACTTTTAAAATTTTGCCAGAGGGCACCTGTGCTTTCCAGAGAGAAGTGAGAAAGCACCACTTGTGGGACACAGCAATATCTTCTCCATTTCCCCCACCTTTTAGGATTTTGGGCATGCACACACATGCACCTGGCATTTTTCAAGCCACGCGGTCTAGGACTCAAACCGATGAATTGGCTAGATGGGATACAGCTGCCTTAACCAACATACTATTGCATTTATTAGTGAAATACTTTTCACTCCATTAAGAGATACTACTTACAAAAGATCTCAAATAATATTTTAATAGTGCAAAAATAATATTTTCCAATTAACAAGAGAAAAACTTCCAAACCATTTTATGGAAATAGCCAACACTTCGAACAAAGATAAACACAAAATAACTTGGTGAACATTAAAATTATGTACTTCAAATCCAAAAAAGCGGAGACTACATCACATGATGACTTCAAAAGTTTTTCAAGCAGTTTATGGAGCTAGGGGAACATCTACATCTTGATTTTTATGGCAAATGAATTTATGTTGACTTTTGAAACTTAAAAGACCATGTGGTGATCTTTTCACAAACTCAGAAGTAAAAACCAATCAAAAAGGAAAATAACATTCATGGAATTCAAAAGGAAGATGACATTCATGGAATTCAAGGTCCTAAAGTATAAAGCAAAAATTTAAGACAAATTACTTTAACAATACAAATATATTTTAATTTAGGATTAAATATAAGAGAAAAAAGTTACCATGATTAGATTTGACTATAGTTTGGTAAAAGATTTTTCCTATTTGTCTACTCAAGAGTTAATCCTGGTCATTTAATAACCAATGGATATGTTTGTTTCTGTGTATGGGATAAGTTTATTACTGTCAGGAATAGATAAAACTGGCATTTTGGATGTGCTATCATTTGAAGTATTATTTAATAAAAGATTGGGATTCTTACTGTAGAGCATTCTTAAGAAAGATGGAAACTACGTAGGCAGAGTGTTCTTCTTACATCTCTATGAGTTTCTATATACATTTTGCTATGTCACAAACACAAAACATTAATATTTTTACATATATATACATACTGGACAAAAGTGAATTAACTTCCTCTAGAAAAACTATTCACACTCAGAAAACACTAATAGGCACAACAGAATAAAATGCAAGACCCTCAAGACAAGATGGGAATCATTCTAAAAGAGTATCACAGCTTTCTCCATAACATTTCTAAAATGGAGAAAAAGAAGGAAGAATTTTTATTTATATATCTTTACTCTAGAATTATCTGTTAGGCAGAAGCTAGGCTACCTAAGAATCATAACTTTAAATGTGGAGAACTAACTAATGTTTTTGTCAGTAGAAACACTTCCTCTTATCCATATAGCTTACTTACTAGGATCTGTACTAAAGCAAAGAGTGGGACTTTAGTTAAAGGTAATTTCCCCTAAGTGTCCTACTACTTAAACCTTGGTACAAAGATGAGCAAGTTGACAAGAGGCTACTTAAGGTCTTTCATTATTCTTTTTCTTCTATTTTTGGGAGAGATTTTTGCTATAGGGTATATGCGCTTGCCAGAGAGACAGAAGGCAAGAAATCATCCCTCTGAGAGGATGGTCACATTGCAATCCCTTCCCTATCCTCCTCTCAGGATTTTGGGCACACACACTTATGTGCCCAGCATATTTTAAGCCACCTGGTCTCGAACCATGGTAAACCATGTGGGAGTCCTGTGCCTTAACTACACCACCAGCTATAGGCCCCATTTCATCATTCCTGACTGTAAAGATTTGAAAACTAACCAGATAAATTAAATATATCATCAGAAGGAATTTTAATAGGCTTCTATGACCAAAAGACAAAAGTTAAACAGCAATGCATACTATGATATATCACTGAGTGTATTCTGCTTGGTGTTTACAGCTCTGGTCCATGGGTCTAGTGGTGGATATGGCAGTCCCGAAGCAGATCTTGGTATATTTGCTTGACTACATTCTTCAAGTAGTTTTCCTCCAGTGGCACTTTAGATAGAATGGTAATAATTTTATCTTGGCTGAAAAGAATAAAAGGTTAATTAATTTTTCTGAAAAAGTACATTTGTCTACACTTTACTGGCATTTATGTTTTTGAGTATGGTCTCTCCCTTCTAGGAAGGATAAATGTGCATTTTTTGAAATAATAGGACTATTTTGAAATGGGATTGCAAAACAAGGCCTAAGACCCTAATTCTGTGTGTATTTGAGGTAACTTGACCTAGCTGCTTTCACTGGCTACAAAAATCTAATGGTGGTGGGAACCAGCAGTTAGTGTAATGGCTATGTCACTGGACTCCCACGTAGTCGACCGCGGATCGCGTCCCGAACCCGGTGGCTTAAAACTCACGACGGGCGCGTGTGCGTGCGTGCCCAAGGTCCTGAGAGGAGAATGGAGGAAAAGGGATTGCGGCGTGACCATCCCCCCTGGGGGGTGACCTGGGGGGTGATTTTTCGCTTTCTGTCTCTATGTCTGTCTGGCGAGCGCATGCGCCCTATAACGAAAAAACAAACAAACAAACAAACAAAAAAACCTCTCCAAAATCTAATGGTGGTGTTTGATGATGGATTTAAGGTGGGCATCTGCCATCTTCTAATCTATTTGCAGTGTGTCTAAGAAGTTACAAAATATATCACAGCCTAGTAGAAGTGAGACATTTTTAGATCTGATTCCACAGACTAATTAAGAAAAATATTATGACTACATAGCTTTTTAAATGATTAGTCTCATTTCATGGCCATAAAAGTTGTTTATATGTACGTGGGCTAAGCTTACATAGGACTTTTTTCCTTCTTGATTCTTGTTTGTAGGAGTGTTCAAAAAGTGAAGCAGGTATAAAAGAAATAGACCAATGGTCTCTAGTATGCACTGGAGATAGCAAAGAAGGTCACTGACTCAAAACTAACAAATTTTTGGATGGGCTCTGTGGCAAAGTGGTAATGTGCACTGCTTAAAAAGAAGCTAGATTGTATGTGGCAATCATGGTTCAAATCCCTGCCCATCAGCCTGAAATACACCAGGAATAAATGTGCATGCCCAACCTCTGATGGGCTGGAGGACTAGAGGAAGGGGATAGGCAGTTAGCTCTCGCTATGGTCCATGTCTTTGCTTACCAATTTGAGGGCTCCTCTAAATGAAATAACAAAGGTGAAAAATTATTTGGGAGTCTTACCCTGCTGGCCCTTAACTCACCTAATATTCCCAAGGTGATTTTGAATAGTGAAAGGTAATGGGACAAATGGATAATGAGCTGAGAGAGACAAAGTTATCTCAAATTTTGCAAATGCTGCAGAGCTGGAGAACAAAAGCCTCAATCTGTAAAAGACAAGATGCACGATTAAAAATACAAAAACAAAATTCAGATAGAAATACAAGTGTATTTTCTTTTTACACTGACATGTGAAACTTAGGTATAAATTATTTCTTATCCAAATCAAAAAGATAAGGAAGGGGCAGCAGGTGGAATAGTGGTTAAGACACTGGATTCCCACATGGCCAACCGTGGTTCAAGTCCTGGTCCTGGTAGCTTACTTTCTCTCTCTCTCTCTCTCTGGTGAGTGCATATGCCCTACAGCAAAAAAAAAAAAAAAAAAAACACAGCAAAAAAAAAAAAAAAAAAAGACAAAGGGTAAAACATCTGAAACAAGGTATTATAAGGATTGTTGGTAATGAAACACATTCATAAAATAAATTATTTTAATAAGTTTTGACTAATTACTTACTGTTATGGGTTGAATTATATCCTTCCACCAAATACATGTTGATGTCCTAACGTCCAGTACCTTAGAATGTGACCTTCTTTGGAAATCAGGTTATTACAGATGTAATTAGTTAAGATGAGTTCCTATTAGAGTAGTTAGGCCCCTAAATACAATATGACTAGAAAGAGGAAATTTGGGCGAAGAGAGTACAATGAAAAACATTATGTGAAGATGAAGGCAGAGATCAGGGTTATTCATTTTCCTGTCAAGGAATACCAAAGATTGGCAGTAAAGTAAACCGCTAAACATCAGGGGAAAGGCATGGTAAGGATTCTCCCTCATATCCTTTGGAAAGAACCAACCCTGCTGACACCCTAATCTCAGATGTCTAACCTTCTAGAACTGTAAGACAATAAATTCTGTTGGTGAAGTCACCCAATTTGAGTATATAAAAAAACTTAAAAATTTCTATATAAGGCACATGCACTTACAGGAAGAGAGAGAGAGAGAGGGAAAATGAGAAAGCACTCCCCAGGGGGGGGGGGGTTGGCCACATCACAATCCCTTCTCCTCTACTCTCCTCTTGGAATTTTGGGCATCCATGCATACGTGTCTGGTGTGTTCTCCAAGTCGCCAGGTCCAGGACCCAAACCACACAGTTGGCAATGTGGGATCTACCACCTTAACCACCATGCAACTGCATGGCTTCAATTTGTAGTATTTTTTATAGTAGCTTTAGAAACTTAATATTCTTACTCAGTATTATTCACATCTATGTTCATTAGGTTATAATTTGGCCCCCATCTCTTTAAAAGTTCAATTTCCTCTCCAAGGAGTCTGCAGTGGTTCACTACCCGAGAGAGTTCTTGAAGCATCTAGGAAAACAAAAATAAAGATAAAATTATGAAAACATTTAAAATAGTGCAGTGGCTTTTATAAAGAGCCCAAGAAAGCTAAACAATTGAATACATTTGTCATTTCAGGATTCACTATCATACATGTAAACCTTCATTTCTTCTTTTTTGGTCAGATAACAAAAAATTTATTTTAAATTCTTTAGTAAGACTTTACCTTGGGTACCTGATGCTGTGTGGTACATTTCTTCTTCCAGGATTCCTGTTCCTCAATGTACTGGAAAATAAGCTTATGAACTAAAAGGGAGGATGGAGGAGCTTTATCCTCTAGTGAAGGAGAGGAAATAAAAAAAAAAAAAAACAAAAGCATGGTATTAGTATTGCTTTTTTTTTTTTTAAAGAGAGATTTTTGCTATTGGGCACATATGCTTGCCAGGGACAGAGAGAGACAGAGAGACTGAAAGTGAGAAATCATTTCCAGGAGGGATGACCTTGCCATAATCCTTTCTCCTCCATGCTCCTTTCAGGATTTTGGGCACACACGCACGCATGCCTTGTGTGAGTTTTAAGGCACTGGGTCTGAGACTTGAATCTCGGTCAAGTACATGAGAGTCCAGTGACATAAACTTTATGCTATCTGCTGGTCCCAAACCATAGTATTATTATTACACACACAAACACACACACACACACACACACACACACACAATAAATATTTCTTAAATGAGAGAGCGTGTATAGGAAGAGAGAAAAAGGTATTTTTTAGATTCTCATGTGACAATCCTATCCCAGCTTTCCAGTTGGCTAGGACTATAGGGGTACACGAGGTCTATTTGGATTGGACTTGGAATGGAACTTAAGCCTTCCTATGCAGACCCGGCCATTTCACAGTGGTACTCTCCTACTTGTGCCACTGTGGCTGGGCCTATTTATATCTGTACATATATTTTTTGTTTTAAAGATTTTTGTGATGGCACATGTGCCTATCAGAGAGAGTAAGTGAGAAAGCACTCCCCATGGGGAATGGTCACACCACAATCCCTTTTATGCCTTTTCTCCCGCCTTTTGGGATTTTGGCCACACATGTACAAGCACTCAGTGTGTTTCTCAAGCTTCCAGGTCTGAGACTTGAACTGTACAATTGGCCAAAAGTGATCCAGTTGCCTTAACCACCACACTACCATCTGGCCCTCATATACTTTATGTTAGCTAAATATACTATATCATATAAACCAGAAATGCCATTAAACTGCTGAGTGCATAAGTACTCTTTTTATTTTCAAACATGATTATAACATATATGGTAAACGCAGGTATTTTTTACTACAACTTAATCCTATCACATATATAAAAGTGCTTGGTGGGGGTGCCAGTAGATTGGTACGGTGGATAAGGGTGCTGGACTCCCACCCACATGGCCAACTGTGGTTTGAGTCCTGGACCTTGCAGCTTGCTTTCTCACTTTCTCTCTCTCTCTCTCTGGTCAAATTAAAATAAATTTGAAAAATAAAGTTAAATAAAATAATTCTTAAAAAAAAAAGGACTTGGTGGCATGGACGTTAAGGCGTTGGATGGTTTGATTCCTGGACCTGGTGGCTTGAGAAATATGCCAGGTATATGTGTGCATGTGCCCAAAATTGGGCAAGGAGAGTGAAGGGACTACTGTGTGGCCATTTCCCCAGAGGGTGATTTCTCACTCTCTCCTTCTCTCTCGTGTCTTGCTCTGTCTCTCCCTGGCAAGTGCACATATATGCCTTATAACAAAAACTTTTAAAACCTAAAAAAAGGGGACCAGCAGGTGGCGTGGTGGTTAAGGTGCTGGAGACTCCCACATGGCCGACCAGGGTCTGAGTCCTGAATCTGGTGGTTTGCTTTCTCACTTCCTCTTTCTCTCACTCTTAACCTCTATCTCTCTCTGGTTAAATTAAAAAATAAATGAATGAATAAATGAAATAAAATAAATAATTATTTTTTAAAGAAGTATATATATATATATATATATATACATACAAATATACATA
>NW_006160123.1:2892226-2916875 GCF_000334495.1 Tupaia belangeri chinensis
TCTTGCTTTCTGTCTCTCTGTCTCTCTCTGTCTGTCTGGCGAGCGCACGCGCCCTATAGCGAAAATCTCTCCAAAAAAAAAAAAAAAAACAATTTGGGCAGAGAGAGAGAGAGAGGGAAAGTGAGAAAGGAAGCCACCAGGTCCAGGATTCAAACTGTGGTCAGCCATGTGGGAGTATCCAACGCCTTAACCACCATGCCACCTGTTGGTCCCCAGGACATAAGTTTAAATGTAATATAAACTTGAGTTTACACCCTGGCTTTCTTTCCTTTCTAAGCGATCCTAAGTATAACTTCATTCATTATTATTCTTATTTTAATTTGACTGGAGAAAGAGAGAGAGAGATAGAGAGAGAGAGAAGGAAAGTGAGAAAGTAAGCCGCTGGGTCCAGGACTCAAAATTATGGTTGGCCATGTGGGAATCCAGTGCCCTTAGCCACTATACCACCTGCCAGCCCCAATCTTTCCTATTATTATATTGAAATTTAATTGCACATATTTATGGGATATAGTGTTATGTTTTCCTTTTCCTTTTTAAAAAATTTTGTTATACGGTGTGTGTTTGCCAGAGAGAAATGGAAAGTGAGAAAGCACCTGCTGGGGGAAATGGCCACACCACAATCCCGTCTCCTCCATTCTCCTCTTGGGATTTTGGGCACACACATATGCACCCAGCATGTTTTTCTTTTTCTTTTCTTTTCTTTTGAAAGGTTTTTGGTATAGGGTGCGTGCGCTCACCAGAAAGACAGAGAGAGACAGAGAGACAGAAAGTGAGAAATCACCCCCAGGGAGGATGACCATGGCACAATCCCTTCTCCCTACACTCTCCTCTAGGGATCTTACACATGCACACCCACCCGGTGTGAGTTTAAGCTACTGGGTTTGGGACTCGAACCAAGATAGACTATATGGGAGTTCAGTGACATAGCCATTATGCCAACTGCTGGTCACCCCAGTGTATTTTTCAAGCTGCTGAGTCAAGGACTTGAACCGCACAGTCAGCCATGTGGGATCCAGCTACCTTAACCATTACACCAGCAGCTGGCCCAGTGCAATTTTTTTTTAAATATATTTTTGCTATAGGGCGTGTATGCTTGCTAGAGAGAAAGTGAGAAATCACGCCCTAGGGGTGATTGCCACACCTCGATCTCCTCTTCTCCATTTCCCCCTTGGGACTTTGGGCAGGCCCACATGCACAAGTGCCCACTGTGAGTTTCAAGCTGTGAGGCCTGGGACTTGAACTGTAACTTACCATCTCAGAGTCTAGCACCTTAACCACCATGCCACCTGCTGGGTCCCCCAGTGTAATGTTTTTTTTTTCTTTTTGGAGAGGTTTTTACTATAGGGAGCGTGTGCTCGCCAGGCAGACAGAGAGATAGAAAGTGAGAAATCACCCCCCAGGGGGTTGGCCACGCCGCAATCCCTTCTCCTCCATCCTCCTCTTGGGATCTTGGGCACGCACGCACATGCGCCCGGCATGAGTTTAAGCCACCGGGTCCAGGACGCGAACCGTGGTCAACTACGTGGGAGTCCAGTGACATAGCCATTACGCTAACTGCTGGTTCCCCCAGTGTAATGTTTTGATATCAAGAATTTCTAGAGCTCAAATGTTTTGTACTTACCATCTAACAGAGACTGAAAATTCAGGTCAACAATCTTCCTGTGAGCCTTGTGCAGGAAAGGGAGACCAACTAGAAATAATAAGAACAAGTACAGTATTTCATTTTTAAATTTAAAAAGTTTCTTTCTCCCATAAGTGAGAGATACAGAGAAAGGGAGAGAAAAAACAAGCACTTCCAACAGAGGGTCAATGCTATCACCCATTAAGACCCAGATCATGGGCATATGTATGCTTGTATATTCAGGGAGCTCTTTTGACGGGAACCTAGAACCTTCCTATGTGGGTCATGTCAGCCTCTTAGAGTATTATATTATCATCAACCAGCTCCCATTATTTCTTTTAAAAAATTATTTTTTCTTTATTTTTGACAGAGCATGTGTGAGAGAGAGAGATGAACAGAGAGTCTGATCATGCAGCCGATCTTCCTCTAGTCATCTAGCAGGTAGGTTCTTAGGTATTTGCAAATGTGCCTAGCATGTTTCAGGCTGACTGGACTGAGAATTAGAACCTTTGTTGCCAGGAGGGATATGGCTTCTCTTGACAGAGACTGCTGGTTCCCAGTATGAAGGTTTTGAGTGAGGGTAGAATATGACTGTGGATGATAGATCATGGTCATTTAAGAGATGAAAGAAGTCTATTAGGCCAATATGCAGAGAAAAGCAGGAAGTTAGGTATAAGGCAAGATAAAGCAGGAAAAGGAAGAAAAATTCAATTCATATAAGATTTTATAGGTTATTCAATATTTTGATCATTAGCCTAAGAATAGTAGTTGCATGATCTGATTTTTAAGTCACTAGAGCTACAGGGAAGAGAATGAATTAGAAAAAGATGTGCTAGCTGCTTTTTATTTTATTCTTTTTGTTGTTGTTGTTGAGAGGTTTTTGCTATAGGGCACGTGTGCTCACCGGAAAGACAGAGAGACAGAAAGTGAGAAATCACCCCCCAGGGGGGATGGCCACACCACAATCTCTCCTCTTCCATTCCCCTCTTGGGATCTTGGGCACGCACGCACACGCACCCAGCTTGAGTTTAAGCCACCGGGTCCAAGACTCAAACCTCGGTTGACTAAATGGGAATCCAGCGACATAGCCATTACGCTAACTGTTGGTCCCTTTATTTTATTCTTTATCCGATAAAATAAAATTATATTATCACCAACGTGATTGACTCTAAGATTTTTAATGGTGATTTGATTATGTCAGTAGTTATTACTATAGTAAAATAGATTTTAGTGAATTTAGTCATTCATTTTTCTGCAGAGGAATTATCTTAGCTTTGCTACTCACTGACTATTTCTCCAAAGGTGATGATGAGTTCAATTGTGTCATAAACAAAGGTAAATATAGCTTGCTCATCACTCCACTCAATGACATCCCACTCAGACAAGCTGGAGAGAGAGAGAAATAAGATTTTTAAAAAGCTTTTTTTTTTTTAAACAAAAGAGAGAACAGCTGATACCACCCACAGTACCAACAGCAGATATCAATGTTTTTCCACTGAACTGGGAAACATATTTCAATTAAAATTTTGTAAATATACAATCTCACGCTTTTTAAATAAATAAGAGTTCAAGTTTGAGATATATTATTAAAGAAAAATCAAGTCTATGCTAAGCACTGTTTTTAAATTATTCCATAGCTCTCCCAGCCTGCATGCATGTTTTCAGCTCAGTATTGAATACATGGCTTCTTTCTGAGGCTACGCTGCAATATAGGTTAAAAACAGTGACACATCAAACACATATCAGCTGCTCAACAGGCCCAGACAACCACCAAAGCACAGGATAAAACACAAACTAATGACAACTGCTTTCCTTTACCTCAGCTGATCCAGCAGCTCTTCAGTCCTATTTGTTTGTTTTTGGATAAAGTCTACTTGAGCGAGGGTTTGCTCTTTCTGTACCTCCAGTTCTGAGAGATTTCTGCAAATAAAGCCAGATATTCACAAAAGGTAAGGCCTTTGTTACAGAATTCAGACTCTATTAAAATAAGTCCTTTTCTAGATAGCTTCCGAGTGATGTAATGCAGATATTCATTCCTGCATTCATAGGTTTTTGATAAGCATTAATCTAGAAGTTAGGAAAGACATAAGACATTATCTTTCAAAAATTAGGATAGAAGAAAATATTCTTGGTACTTATACGGTCTTAAAACAACTATTTAAATTTTCATTTTTAAAAAAGAATTTATTTATTTAATTTATTTATTTAAATTTGACCAGAGAGGAACAGAGTGAGAGAGGGAAATTGATAAAGCAAGTCACCAGGTCTTGGACTTGAACCACAGTTGACCATGTGGGAGTCCAGCGCTCTTAACCACCATGCCACCTGTTGGCCTGTACAGTATCATTTTTTTATCATAAAAATAAAAGCATAATATAGATCTTCAGTATGTCTACCTTTTTTTTTTTGAGAAGTTTTTGCTATAGGGCGCGTGCACTCGCCAGAGAGACAGAAAGTGAGAAATCCCCCCCCAGGAGGGACGGCCATGCCGCAATCCCTTCTCCATTCTGCTCTCAGGATCTTGGGCATGTGCGCACACGCACCCGGCGTGAGTTTAAGCCACCAGGTCTGGGACTCAAACCGCGGTCGACTACATGGGAGTCTAGCGATATAGCCATTATGCTAACTGCTGTTCCCCAGGATGTCTACCTTAAAACTAAGACATGCCATAACTCTGTTGCCTGTATATGGTTTTGTTTAGTTTGTTAGTGCCAAATAGACAATGCCTTGTCAGTCATTTTATTAGCATCAACTTATTTCAAACATCACCAGTCAATTTTTTTTTTTTTTTTTTTTGTGGAGAGGTTTTTCGTTATAGGGCGCGTGTGCTCACCAGACAGACAGAGACATAGAGACAGAAAGCGAGAAATCACCCCCCAGGGGGCATGGTCACGCCGCAATCCCTTCTCCTCCATTCTCCTCTCAGAATCTTGGGCACACACGCACATGCGCCCAGCGTGAGTTTTAAGCCACCGGGTCCGGGACGTGAACCGCAGTTAACTACGTGGGAGTCCAGCGACATAGCCATTACACTAACTGCTGGTTCCCACTCATTTTTTGTTTGTTTGTTTTTGTTATGGACCATGTGTGCTCTCAAGAGAGAGACAGAGAGAGAGGGAAGAGTGAGAAATTACCCTTGGGGGGGGAAGGCCAACCCCAATCCCTTTTTCTCCAATCTTCTCTTGGAATTTTGGGCGCACACATAAATGCCTAACATGATCTTCAAGCTACCAGGTCCAAGACTTGAACCGCACAGCTGGCCATGTGGGATGTAATGGTTTAAACTTCATGCCATCTGCTGGCCCCATCATTTATATTAATTTCTTATAGTCTTATAGTTAAATAAAATTCATAAACCCAATAAATATATACTTTTTTATAATTATTAATACTTATTTGGAGCTGGCAGGTGGCGTGGTGGTTAAGGCGTTGGACTCCCACATGGCTGAACATAGTTTGAGTTCCAGACCCGGCTGCTTGTTTTCTCACCTTCCCTCTCTCTATGTCTCTCTCTTTCTCTCTGTCTCTTTCTTGCTGGTCAAATTAAGAATAAGCATAAATAAATGGAAAAAAATACTGATTGAAGTACAACATAAAAAGTTTAATGCTAGGTGTGGGTAAGCTCCATACACTGAGCTCTCCTCCCTTCTCTCTTTTCGTCCTATCTCCCTGGGACCCTGATGCTGCTCGGGTTGGGCCGCATGAACATCTCATGACCATTTCCTTACCTCATGGAACTAGCTCATAGTTGGGGCTGTTCCAGAGGGATGTGCCCCTCCCACATCAACATCCCAAGAGCAGAGGCACTAAATTAATGTATGCGTTCTGGTGATGCTGCTAATCAACAATCTGACCTTTCATTGTAATCTTCAACAGTATATGTAGAAACCAGATGCCTGCCTTGAAGAGAGGGAATTTGTGCTAATCTTCAAATGATATATGTACTCTGATCTTTTTTTAAAATTTTATTCATTTATTTTATTTTACTTTATTTTATTTTGAATTTGACCAGAGAGAGACAAAGAGAGAGAAGGAAAGTGAGAAAGCAAGCTGCCAGGTCCAGGACTTGAACCATGGTCAGCCATGTGGGATTCCAGCCACCTTAACCACCATGCCACCTGCTGGCCCCTGTACTTTGACCTTAATGTGTATCTGAGTCTATGCTCAATGTTGGCACGGACCATTCTCTGCCTGGCCATCGGCAGAGCATCCTGACCTGCTTATGTAAGTAATAAATTTATATCTTGCCCTGCTGGACTTCCAGGTGCATTCTTTGGAATAAATAAACACTAAAGGTAGATTTGGGGCACCCCTTGTTCACTAGGTTTATTTTTTTAAAACGGATCCTGATAGTAAGCCAGCTGGTGTGGTTAAGGTGGCTGGATCCCACGTGGCCAACTGTGTTTCAAATCCCAGATCCAGCAGCTTTGAGAAATGCCAAGCAGGCGCATGTGCAAATCCCAAAAGGATAATAGGGGAAAAGAGATTGTGGTGTGGTCATTCCCTTATTGGGGTGATGTCTTGCCACTCCTCTACCCTGTGAGTGCATACACATTCCAACAAGTTCACACACACACACACACACACACAAAACAGAAAGGATCCTGACAGTATTTAAGTTTGGCCTCTAAGGTCTATTTCAAAGTGAAAGTAAAGGGAGAAGCAAGTGGCATGGTTAAGGCGCCAGGCTCTCAGAGGGCCAGCTGTGGTTTGAGTCTCAGATCTGGAGATCGCTCTCTCGCTTTCCCTCCCCTCTCTCTCTGGTCAAATTAAAACAATAAGAGCAACAACACTAATAAATAGATAAATTAAATAAATAAATCTAAAAGCAAACAAACAAAATCAAAGTGGAACTAAAGTCCTGTGTCAGTCTTAGTTAAGACCTATGGCACCAATTCTGTCTCTGAAGGTAAAAATCCACAATTTAAATACAATTTAAGTAAATTAAGTCATTTAGCCTTGTAGAGTGTCGCATTGTATTCCTTTTTTGTAAAAAAAAATAATTATTTTTAAAATTTTATTTATCATTATCTAATTTGCTACAGGGCACGTGTGCTTACCAGAGAGAGATAGAGAGAAAGTGATAAAGCAAGCTGTTTGGTCTGGGACTCGACCCACAGTCAGCCTTAACTAGCAAGGTCTGATAGACAGTCTGGTGCCTTAACTATGAAGGAACTTGCTGGTTCCAGCATTACATTTTTTTTTTTTTTGCTATACGGCTCGTGCACTCGCCAGAAAAAGAGAGACAGAGATAGAAAGTGAAACATCACCCCCCAGGGGGGATGGCTACGCCGCAATCTCTTCTCCTCCATTCTCCTCTCGGGATCTTGGGAATGTACACACACGTGCCCAGCGTGAGTTTAAGCCACCGGGTTCGGGACTCGAACCGCAGTCGACTACATGGGAGTTCAGCAACATAGCCATTATGCTAACTGCTGGTCCCCCGGCATTACATTTTCTAACACTAAGATTAAAGACTGACCTTTGAAGCTTCTCTTCTTCAGCTTTCAGCTGTTCCAGTTCTTTAAAAAGAAAAGAAAAGAAAAAAAAAAAAAACCACAAAACTCAGAAAAAACACATTTGAATGTTGCCACAAAAATCATGTTTTCTTAAAAATTCTGACATAATCTCACCTAAATATGCAAACTCAAAACCATAGGGCTCTCCCCCATTAATTTCTTTAACTAATTTAGTTACCTTTTTCTGTAGCTCTCATTTCAGAATTCCATTCATTCATTGTATTATTTTTTTCTTCATCCTCTAAATTCTTAGTTTCTAAAGTAGACAATATGCATTAGAATAACTCCAGCAAAAATAATTTATTAAATCACCAGAGATGGAAAGAATAGATGGTCTCAAGGTGGTGTTGGGACTATTTCACAAAGACCTACTTTTCCTTTCCAAAAAATGCTTGGCTATAATTATAATTTCATACAAACGTCTTAGTGGCAGATAAGTGAACTCGGAGCTGTATAGTAATGATCACCCTAGGCCTCTTTGCAGGGGCCATTTTGAGATAGAAATAGTTTATGTATATAATTTACATATATGAAGTAGTTATTATTATTAGGCAACCTCTGTGAACTAGTAGGGACAGACACATACAGAAAAAATATATGCACACATTTAAAATGTTTATGTTTTCAAAATCTAGGAGTCACTCTTAAAACCCTCCTCCCACCCCATATCCAAACTAAACTTATACAAGTTTAGATTTTACCTCAAAAATACCTTTTTTCTTTGCTATAGGGTGCATGTGCTCACCAGACAGAGAGGGAGAGAGAGAGAGAAGGAAAGTGAGAAATCATCCCCCCACCCTAGGGGGATGGCCATGTCACAATCTATACTCCTCCACTCTCCTTCTTGGGATTTTCGGCAGATTTGCACATGCCAGGCATGATTCTCAAGCTGCCAGGTCTAGGACTTAAACCATGAAGCTGGCCATGTGGGATCCAGCTCCTTAACCTACACGCTGCTTACCGATTCCTCAAAAATATCTTTTGAATCTATTTTTTCTCTCTCTTTTATATTATATTTAATCACATATATCTTTACAGTAAATCTACCCTTTTTTTGAGAGGTTTTCGATACAGGGTGCATGCACTCGCCAGAAAGAGAGAGACAGAGAGACAGAAAGTGAGAAATCGCCTCCCAGGGGGGATGGCCACACCTCAATCCTTTCTCCTCCATTCTCTTCTCAGGATCTTGGACACGCCCACACACGCACCTGGTGTGAGTTTAAGCCACCAGGTATGGGACTTGAACCACGGTCAGCTACACGGGAGTTCAGCAACATAGCCATTACGCCAACTGCTGGTCCCAGGTAAATCTACCTTTCTTCTTTACTGCCACCAGCATCGTTTCATATAAGCTTCTGTCTTTAACTCCATCAATACAGTGAACACAGAACCGGTTGCATTTATTCTCGATCTATATGGTATGGTATGCATATAGTCTATAAAGTGGGTGAAACTATAACAATATGCAGGTTGGACTGAAAGGAGGTATAATGAAAATAAGAATATACCAAGATTAATTAGAAGACTTGACATAGTACATTTCGGAATTAGTGAGAACCTTAATAAGAAAGGGAAAAATTATCAGAGATGCTGAAGAAGCAGAGATGACAGAATTTGTTAAGAGGCATCAAAGACAATGAATAGTTGGGAATCTATTGTATCCATAAAAACTATGATATCATTAATAGAAATGAGAAGCATCACAGAACATTTTTGGATTTTTATTTTATAGATGGAAGAAGATAAATTTCATTCTATTCATACAGTGTTTTAGGCACTTAAGAATATTTTCACATGGGGGTCGGCAGGTGCTGTGGTGGTTAAGGCACTGGGCTCCCACAGGCCGACCGTGAATCAAGTGCTGGATCTGGTGGCTTGCTTTCTCACTTTCTTTCTCTCTCTGTCTCTCTCTGATCAAACTGGAAAATAATAACAACAAATAAAGTTTTTTTTTTAAAGGTATAAAACTTCCAATAAAAGGAAAAGAATATTTTTACATAGAGGTTCAGGAGGAAGCTAAAAGAGTTAATTCTAGCAGTCACGAGAAAAAGACTGGGGCAAGCAGATGGCATGGTGGTTGGGGCACTGGACTCCCACATAGCTGAGAATGTTGGAGTCCCAGAGCTGGTGGCTTGCTTTCTCACTTTCTCTCTCTCTCTCTCACGAGTGTGTGTGCCCTACAGCAAATTTAAAAAATAATAATAATGATAAATAAAATGGATAATTCTTTAAAAAGAGAAGCAGATTTTTTTAAATCTAAAGAGACTAAAGATCTCCTCAACCAGAAGGATTATAATGCTATTTAAACCTGTGTCTTTTGTACCTTTTATCCCTTTCCTGATTTTTTTTTAAATTTTTATTTTTTTTAGATTTTTGCTATAGAGCATGTGTGCTCTCCAGAGAGACAGTCAGAGAGACAGAAAGCAAGAAATCATTTCCCAGGGGGACAGGCACACCACAGTCTCTTCTCCTCCACTCTCCTCTTGGAATTTTGGGCACGCATGCACACACGCCCACTGTGTTTTGAGACGTAGGGTCCGGTACTCAAACCGCAGTCAACTATGTGGGAGTCCAGCAATATAACCATTACACCATCTGCTGGTTCCTCCCTTTCCGGATTCTATGTGCAGTAAGTGCTCAACAAGTATCTGATGAATTTAGCTCATTTTGAGAATCAGTCACATAAATATACTTATTAAGGCAGATGAAAGTATTAAGGGAGAGAATATAGAAAAGAACAGATGATAAAATCCAAATTCGACACAAAGGAGGAATTACATAAAGAAAGACCAATAGGAGAGCTAAAATGAACAGACAGGAGGCAAGAATAAGGTCAGAGTAGTACGTATCATAGAGGTAAAGGAAGATGAGAGTTTTAGGAAGAAAAGAAAAATCAGCAATGTCAAAAAAAAAAAAAAGCGTCATGCTAACTAGGGACAGAGAGCTCAGAATCAAATTTATGATTATGTGGAATTTTGTAATCTTCCCCCCCCCAGAAGTTTTTGTTATAGGGTATGTGTGCTCATCAAAGAGACAGACAGAGATAGTGAGAGAGAAAGGGAGAAATCCCCACCCCTCCACTCAGAGGTAATGGTCATATCCCCTTCTTGTCCATTCACCTCCTGGGATCTTGGACATGCATGCACATGTTGATTTTCAAGCCACCAAGTCCGGGACTCAAACCACTCAAACCAGTCGGCCATGTGGGAGTCCAGCAACATAACCACTATGCCTTCTGCTGGCCTCGAATTTTGTAATCTTTGTGAAGGCTGTTTTAAGAGAGCAATACTAATAAGTCAGGATTATGAGAGGGCAAACTAAAAGGATAGTCGATTTTCAAATGAAGTTAAATTCATCTATTAAAAAATATAAGGCTATTGGCTAGGTTAAGATCTTCCCAGGGCCAGCAGGTGATGTGGTGGTTGGGGCACTGGAGTCCTACATGGCTGACTGCTGTTAAGAGTTCCAGAACTGGTACTCGCTTTCTCACTTCCTTTCTTTTTCTTTTTTTGTTGAGTATACGTGACCTATAGCAAATTAAAAATAATAATAATAACAATAAATAAGGAGCCAGCAGATAGCATGGTGATTAAGGTGCTGGACTCCCACATGGCTGACTGTGGTTAGAGTCCTGGCCCTGGTGACTTGCTTTCTCACTTGCCCTCCACCTCTCTGGTCAAATGAAAATAATAATAATAATAATAAATAAAATGAAATGTTATTAAAAAGTAAACAAAGTAACAATAAATAAATATGTTTTTAGAAAAAGTTCTTTCTGAAGAGATTCATTATCTTGGGCATATCTACGTTGATGGTGTTATGAATGACAACAGTAAAGGAGCTCGAATTTGCGCTAATTGAATGTTTAAAGCTGTTAATATAAGTGTTCAGCATAGCAACACCAATAATCTCTACTGTAGGAAAATATTTAGAAAAAATTAAACATGGGGGGAAACATTTAAAATACTTTACCTCTTTCCACCTCAGTGAGACTGCTATTAATCTTCTTAAGAATGTTGTCCATTTCATCTATCCTTATCTGAAGTTTCTCTCTCTCATTCTAAACACAAATTATTAAACACTGTCAAGTTAAACCTCCAAACAAAACATTATAAATGTGTTGAACTGCTGATATAACTGCTGTGTCTTGATAATGAACAGGCAAATCTTAAAGAAAAGATCAAAGCTTCAAGTTTGGACTTTGAAAAATAATAATAAAAAATATATATTTTATAAATTTATTTTACTCTGATGAGTAAAATAAAAAGCAGATTAATATAAACTAGTTTTTCTTTTACTTTATTCAGAATTTCTATATGTGTTCAAGGAGTATATGATATTAATACTACTTTTTAAGAAGTTGTAAATATTCTAAAAGAATGATCGTTTTGGTAAATGCTACTTTAAACACACACATATACAGTTGGATATGGACTATGAGTAAGAGAATACTACAATATGGTTTGTATAGTCCTTAATAAGGGAAGACCAGAATTCTATATATTTTATTCATATGTACAACAGATAACAATATTTGAGATGAATCGAATGCCTCTATCAGTAATTATATCCTATTATTATTCAACATGCCAGGATTTGCCACTTTTGACCAAATGAACCTCATCTCTTATGAACAGTTGTAAGTTTTTGCCCAAGTCTTATTCTCATGTCTCCTAAGGAATAGTCTTTATATTCCACAACCACTGTAAGGTAAATTTTATACCTTTTTATTTCTATGTTGTTAACTGTCTCAAATTACCTGAGCAGACTGCACCAGCTTGCTATACAGAACCACTTTTCCTTGGTGAGTGAAGACTTTGGTCATCTTGGTAAAACACGATTTTATTTTGTTAAGGTAAATTCCAAAGGTCTTGAGCTATGAAAGAGAGTTAAAGAGCATATTGCACTAAAACAAAGTAAGAGAAGGTAAATGGTCTAGGAAGGCTGACTCAATTGCCACATGTTTGGGTTTGCTCATCCTAGGTTTTGATTCCTAAAGCAGGACACCTCTAATTTGCAAATGTAATTCCATGTAATTATTTAAAAACACCACCAAAGAGTTCAGTTTTAATTCCTGCCTCTTAGTCACTTATTCATGTTAGGAATTAGGAATTAGTTAATAAAATTATTTTAAAATATCAGGACACATATAAAATGGGTCATTATTATTTAATAAATTAAAGCAAATCTTTATCTAATTTTTAAATTTTGCTATAGAGTGCATGTGCTTGCTAGAGAGAGAGAGATGGTTTGGAGTGGGGAGGCATGGCCATGTCACAATCTTTTCTCCTCCATTCTTCTCTTGGGATTTTGGAAGTGTATGAACACATGCCTGGTTTATTTTTCAAGCCATCAAGTCTGGGACTTAACACTGCAATAGGCCAGGTGGGATCCAACAGCCTTAACTACCAGGCCACTGGCTGGCTCTCTTTATCTAAATTTAACTGAGAAAGTCAAACAGGAAGTAGGGAACTCTATATAAACATAAAATATATTTTCATATATTAAATCTTTTCAGGTTTGAACAAATTACATCCTTTTTAAAAGTTTGTTTTATTTATTTTTCATTTGCAAGCATGTGCAAGTGTTCACAAGAGAAAGAAAGAAAGAGAGGATGATGGAGATAGCACCCTCCAATGGATGTGGTGATGCCCCAATCCCTTCTTCATTTTTCCATCTCATTGAGATTTGGGGCATGCACATGTGACCAGTGTGTTTCTCCAGATACCCTGGTCTGGGACTAAAATTGTACAGTTGGCCATATGGTATCTGGCACCCTTGGTCTAGGTTATAGGCAGGTCTAAAAAGATTACATGTTAACAATTATTTGTATATAGTTAAATAAGACTTAAATAGCTCATTATAAGGGAGAAATACAGAATTCCTCTCTAATTATGAAGTAACAGTTACTTATTTCAAAATAATCATTGTTTAAAGTTTCTGTTCTGGGACCAGCAGTTAGTGTAATGGTTATGTTGCTGAACTCCCATGTAGTCGACTGCGGTTTGAGTCCCGGACCCGGTGGCTAAAACTCACGCCGGGCGCCTGCGTGTGCATGCCCAAGATCCCGAGAGGAGAATGGAGGAGAAGAGATTGCAGCATGGCCATCCCCCCGGGGGAGATTTCTTGCTTTCTGTCTCTCTGTCTCTCTCTGTCTCTCTGGTGAGTGCATGCACTCTGTAGCAAAAACCTCTCCAAAAAAAAAAAAGTGTCTGTTCTGATTCCCATTGAGCAAATGAAACGAAAGTACCTCTTCATCAGAGCACTGTCTCATTTTTTCCCACAGGTTCTTATTTATATCGATCAATAGTTTGTCTTGGTTCGCTGCAGAAAGCTTTAATCTAAAATATAGAAAATTTAATTAGCATAAGATTCAGAAACCAGTTTGAACAAAGCATCTGAGATCTAAGACTTATTTAAATTTCTTTCTAGTTTTTCTACATAAAAAAGGTAGGAGTTGGCAGGTGGCATAGTGGCTAACATGCTGGACTCCCACATGGCTGACTTGGTTCAAGTCCCAAACCTAGTGGCTTACTTTTTCACTCTCCCTTTCTCTCTCTCTTTAGTCAAATGAAAAATAATAATAATAAAGAAAATGAAATAAAGAATTCTTTAAAAAAAGGAGGAGGGTGGGACCAGCAGTTAGCGTAATGGCTATGTCACCGGACTCCCATGTAGTCGTCTGTGGTTCAAGTCTCGGACCCAGTGGCTTAAAACTTACGCCAGGCAGAAAGGATTGCAGTGTGGCCATCCCTGGAGGGTGATTTCTCGCTTTCTGTCTCTCTCTCTCTGTCTGGTGAGCGCACATGCCCTATAGCAAAATCCTCTCAAAAAATAAAAAAATAATAATAAAAAAAGGAGGAGGGGAATTTACTCAAGAAAAATGTCCATCCTGATTATTCAACACTTTAGTAGTGACAGTTCAGGAATGTCATAAATTGAAAAAACTTCTCTCACGAACAGAATTCACATCTCAGTGTATCAACGTGTTTCATACTTCCTATGAAATTATCATTATTACTGTAAGTAAAATTTCCCTATTGAGTTCAAGGTCATGTTAGATGTCTTACAGAACAACATCTATAAAAGTAGCAAAGCTATTATAATCTCTTTCTTCTTATTTTTTTTTTTTTTGAGAGATTTTCACTATAGGGCGCGTGCGCTCGCCAGACAGACAGAAAGAGACATTAGAGACAGAAAGCGAGAAATCACCCCCCAGGGGAGATGGTCACGCCGCAATCCCTTCTCCTCCATTCTCCTCTCGGGATCTTGGGCACGCACGCACACGCACCTGGCGTGAGTTTTAAGCCACCGGGTCCGGGACGTGAACCACAGTCGACTACGTGGGAGTCCAGCGACATAGCCATTACGCTAACCGCTGGTTCCCTATAATCTCTTTCTAATAAATAGAGGAAAAAAATTTCTACCAGTGTTACAGGTACTATTGAGTAGTCTGAAAAGCCATGATGTATTTTTTCTGTTTTTGTATGCAAAAATGCATCATGACTTTTCCAATGACCCAATATATGCAAGCACATAAGTATAAAATCAAATACTCGTGCACCTCTGGACATATAGCTCATTGAGTACAAGAACCAACTTCATTCAAAATAAAACACTATCAGACAAATCTTGAGACATTCAACTCTTTTATCAACATGGAGATAATAACTTACCTGTCCTGTTTAGTGATGTAATTCAGAACCTGGCAATGGTAGGTAGGAACAAACCAGCATAGGGCAAGTCAGAAGTACTAAAAAATTTTTTCTTTTTTAATTAGAGAGAGAGGGAGAGAGGAAGAGAGAGAGTGCTGGGTAGGGGATGTGCAGGGGAAAGAGAAAGAAAGAGAGAAAGTGTTGGGAGAGGGAAGAGAGGGAGCAAAAGAGAAAGTGCTGGGATGGGAGGTAGGGGAAGAAAGAGAGGCTCTTTGGTTTGTTTGTTTTAAAACAGAGTCTTACCACATCACAACCTTCCTGTCCTAATCTCCCAGTTAGCTAGGATCATAGGTGTGCATCACAGTGCTTTGCCTGTTGAGATTGGGTGATAACCAAACCTAGGCCTCCATGTGGTCTCAGCCATTGCACAGCAGTACCCTCCCACTAGGATAGCTAGGCCTAAAGTACTATAATTTAACAGTATCTGAAATTTCTACTTGTTTTTTAGATTTTTGCATAGGGTTCATGGGATTGCTAGGGAAGGGAGAGAGAGAGAGAGAGGGAGGGAGAAAGAGAGAGAAAGTGAGAAATCCCCCCCGGGGGGATGTCCATGTCACAATCCCTTCTCTATTATCCTCTTGGGATTTGGGGCACATGCAGGCATGCTAGGCATGATTCTCAAGTCACCAGATCCAGGACTCAAACCATGGTCAGCCATGTGGGAGTCCAGCGCCTGAACTTCTGTGTCCCCAGATATCTACCTTTAAAACTACATAACTATTTTTCTTTTTATTGCTAGAGGACACATGTTCTAGTCAGAGAGAGACAGAAAGAGAGGGAGAAAGAACCCCTAATGGGGTGCGGGCATACTGCAATCCCATCACCTTTATTTCTCTATCCTGTCAGGATTTTGGAAACATACTCAGGCAAGTATGTGCATACCTGGTGTTTTTCAAGCCTCCAGGGTAAGAATACAAGCCATTGTTGGTCATGTGGGATCTGACTCCTTTAACCATTAGGCTATGAGACTGACTCAAAAACTACATAATTCTTAAAGATCTAAAGATTTATTTCTTGTGTTTTTCAAGCCACAGGGTCCAGGATATGAACTGTCCAGTTGGCTATGTGGGATCCAGCTGCCTTAACCTCCATGGCACCCAATGGCCCATGAGTAGGTAATATTATCCTCACTTTATGGATGTGAAAGAAAAGATTAAATGACTCACAATTACACAGCTAGTGTTGTAGCTAGGATTGAGCTTCAATGTGTCTGACTACTAAGCCAAGACTCTCCCACATCATACTGCCTTAGGATCAGTAGATGGCATAATGGTTATGTCACTTGACTCCCATGTAGTTGACCACAGTTCAAGTCCTGGATCTAGCAGCTTAAAACTCATGCCAGGCATGTGTGTGTGTGTGCATGCCCAAGATCCCGAGAGGAGAATGGAGAAGAGATTGCAGCATGGCTATCTCCTGGGGGGGGGTGATTTCTTGCTTTCTGTCTGTCTCTCTGGTGAACACTTGCACCTATAGCAAAAATCTCTCTAAAAAAAAAAAATCATATACTGCTATAATACCATAAACTTTTGTTTATACCAGTGTTATTCTAATCAAAATCTTTTTTTTTTTTTGAGAGGTTTTTTGGTGTGTGTGCTCGCCAGAAAGACAGAGAGAGACAGAAAGTGAGAAATCACCCCCCAGGAGGATGGCCACACCACAATCCCTTCTCCTCCATTCCATTCTCCTCTTGGGATCTTGGGCACGCACGCACACATGCCTGGCGTTGAGTTTAAACCACTGGGTCTGGGACTCAAACCACGGTCGACTTCATGGGAGTCCAGTGACATGGCCATCATGCCAACTGCTGGTCCCAAATCTTTTTTTAAAAAAAGAATGATTTATTTAATTTTATTATTGTTCTTCAATTTGACCAAAGAGAGACAGGGGGGGGAAGCGATTTGGGAGAGTGAGAAAGGAAGCCACCAGGTCCAGGACTCAAACCACTGTCAACCATGTGGGAGTCCAGCACTCCAACCACTATTCCCCTCTATTCAAAATCTTACCATACAGATGATGTATTAAACCAAGAAAAAAAAGGCAGAAAAAAATCTAAAGCTTTCATACTCTTCAATCTTTTGGCGAAGGACATCGCAATCTTCTCTATAAATCTGTATCTTGGGTCGGTAAACATATTGACTTAACATCAGGTCTTCTGAAGTAGGTGGTATATTTGCAGTAAACTGAAATAAATAAATAATAAGTCCCTTAGAGCTGATGCCTTGAGAACAAAACTGTACAAAAACAAATTCAAGTTTCAGATCATCTTTATTTTTTTTTTTTCTTTGAGAGGTTTTTGCTATAGGGCATGTGTGCTCATCAGAAAGACAGAGATAGATAGAAAGCAAAAGTCACTCCCGGGGGGGATGGCCATGCCACAATCCCTTCTCCTCTATTCTCCTTGGGATCTTGGGCAAGCACGCACATGTGCCCAGCATGAGTTTATGCCACTGGGTCCAGGACTCAAACCACGGTCGACTACGTGGGAGTTCAGTGATGTAGCCATTATGCCATCTGCTGGTCCCATAGATCATCTATTTTTAAAAATTCTACAAAGAAAGATGTGAATTTTTTATATATATATAATTTTGCCAGAGAGCAAATGTATTCACCAGAGACAGTATCAAATGATACCAAAACCGAAATATTGACTCATTGGAAAAGTCATGATGCAGTTTTGCAAGAAAAACATGTCATGACTTTTCTGACAACCCAATAGATGGCAAGGAATGAGGAAAAAATAAAAATTTTGACTTATCAAATCTATAGTTAAAAAGAAATTCATAATGTTTTTGTGCTAACTACAAATATATCTACTACAGGAGAATTTTCTTTCATGTCCTCAATACAGTGATAGAAAGATAGACAAAGCACCCCTTAATAAGGCATGGTCATGTTGCAATCAGAGAAAGCACCCCTTAATGAGGCATGGTCAAGTTACAATCCCTTTTTCTCCACTTCTCCATCCTGTCTGGATTTGGAGAATGCATATACACATGCCCAGCATATTTTTCAAGCCACCAGAGCCAGGATTTGAACTGCAGTTGGTCACATGGGATGCAACTCCTTTAACCATTAGGCTGAACAGTCAGCCCCAGGAGAACTTTCTATAGGAAAATTTGCTTCCTTTGACTCTTTTATTTTTGCCTTCGAGTAAATGCTTGCTTTTATGTAGTCTAGTAAGAAGAGTATAATACATTTTAACTGAGATAGCTATTTTGCCAAGAAATCACACTTACTTTAGCTGGGAGATTGCTCTGTCGGGGCTTCTGTATCAAGATGTGAACCTGAAGAAGTATAAAGAACTCCCTTATTGTTATTCTCCCATCTTTGAGTTTCTGAGAAAAGAAAAAAAGTTTGCATGACCATTCAAGGTGAACTCACTTTGACCATAACTACCTCGTTTTTTTTTTCTAAATGGTTTAAAGTACTTTGCATCTATTTATATAAATATTGTCCAGATATTTGTAGGCTGTCTATAAACTGATTTCTGTCATAGGTTTTCTTTCTTCCTTTCTTTCTCTCTCTCTCTCTTTTTCTTTTTCTAGAGATTTTTGCCATATGGCATGCACATGCCAGAGAGACAGAAAGGGAGAAATTACCACCCAGGGAAAATGTTCATAGCATAATCTCTTCTCCTCCATTGTCTTCTTGGGATTTTGGGCATACACACACACATACCCGGTGTGAGTTTCAAACCACTGGTCTCGGACTTGAACCATGGTTGAGCATGTGGGAGTCTGGAGCCTTAACTACTATGCCACCTGCTGGCTCCTCACAGGTTATTTTTTAAGGTTATTCAATAACACTTTTTTTTTTTTTAGTTTTTTTCTATAGGGAGTGTGTGCTTGCTGGAGAAAGAGACAGTGAGAGGGAAAGTGAGAAATCATGTCCCGAGGGATGGCCACACCGCAATCCCTTTTCTATTTTCCTCTCAGGATTTTGGGGGCACACACACATGATTTTCAAGCTGCCAGGTTCAAGACTTGAACTGCAATCAGCCATGTGGGAGTCCAGCACTTTAATCACATCGGATGCTGGCCCTTATAATAATCTTTTATAATAATTAAAAAATACATCTTTTTTTTTTGGAGAGGTTTTTCGCTATAGGGCGCGTGCGCTCGCCAGACAGACAGAGAGAGACATAGAGACAGAAAGCGAGAAATCACCCCCCAGGGAGGATGGTCATGCCGCAATCCCTTCTCCTCCATTCTCCTCTCGGGATCTTGGGCACATACGCACACGCGCCCGGCGTGAGTTTTAAGCCACCAGGTCCCGGACGCGAACCGCGGTCGACTACATGGGAGTCCAGCGACATAGCCATTACGCTAACTGCTGGTTCCCAAAAAATACATCTTTTAATTATGATTTTCTCCCCATATAATTAATTGCTGTGTCAGATCATTAACATAGAAAACTAGTTTTCTATACATTTGAACTCTCTCATAATTTGTACAAAAATATTTAATAAAACAAGAAAATTTAGATGCATTATAAATGAGACATATTTTTAACATACCTCCTTCAAGCTCTCTTCACAAATTGTATCTCTGAGCAACTGTGATTCCATTTGACTACTGCGGTGTGCTAGAAGTAAAGCAATCTCAGGTGATGAGCAAGTCAAACTAAATTACATATTTAATTTCAATCATCTTTCAGATTTACATGTGGTTCATAATCCTGAAGTCATCTACTGGAATCTTTCTGGGAAGACAATCATCAGGGCAAAGTACATTACAGTTTTTTAAAAATAATTATTTAATTTTATTTATTATTATTAGTTGTCAATTTGCCATAGGGTAAGAGCACTCATCAAAGAGGGAGAGAGGGAAAGTGGGAAAGCAAGTCACCAGGACCAGGACTCAAGCTGCTGTCAGTCATGTGGGAGTCCAGCACCTTAACCACTATGCCACTTACTTACTGGCCCCAGTACATTACAGTTTTAAGGTTTTGTTCAATATTTCTCTGTTAATTATTATTACAAACCTCTGAAGGAAATCACTCTATTCCTTTGTAGTATATAATTTTTCAAGTCATTAAAAATAACTAAAAGTTAAAGGCAAACTAAATATTATTTTACTTGGCAACTCTTTCTAAGTCCAAAAGAGCTTATCAAGCACTTTTTAATTGTCAGAGGGAGTATACACACAGCAGAGACAGAGAAAAGGGGAGAGAAAGAAAACACCCTATGGGGCATGTTTACAGTGCTATCCTTTCTCTTTCACTTTTCTATCCTGCTGGAATTTAGGCATGTACACACATGTGTGTTTTCAAGTTGCCTGGGTCAGGATTCAAATTAGTGAGCATTGTGAGAGTTGGCTCCCTTAACCACAGATTAAGGGACCATTCCAGCAGTTACATATTTCTTGGAAGAGGTTTTTTTTTTTTTTTTTTTTTTCCCTTGCGCTTGCCAGACAGAGAGAGAGAGAGACATAGAGACAGAAAGCGAGAAATCACCCCCCAGAGGGAATGGCCACGCACAATCCCTTCTCCTCCATTATCCTCTTGGGATCTTGGGCACGCATGCACACGCGCCCGGTGTGATTTTAAGCCACCAGGTCCAGGACTCAAATCGCGGTCGACTGCGTGGGAGTCCAGCGACATAGCCACGACGCTAACTGTTGGTCCCCCAGCAGTTACATATTTCTTCAACTGAAACATATTTATTATAAATCAAGTATGCAGATGGATGCTATTATCTAGGCTTCATAAAAATCTTACTGCTGAAATCCAGAGAGGTCCCATCAGCTTTGATTGAATCGAGAGAGCTGCTGCAACTGGATGGTGTCCTGCTCAGGCTTTTTACCAATGTACTGTTAGCATTTTTATCTATGTCTCCTTCAGTATGATGAACAAAAATCTGAAATTATCAATTAAAGAACATCATCAGAATAAAGTTACTGCACTGCATACTTATAAGTAAATGTTTGCAGACCACTAACAAAAGTACTACTACTTTTTTTCTTCAAGTTGCCAGAGGGCATGAGCACTAACCAGAGAGGGAGGGACAGCACCCCCAATGGGGCAAAAAAAAAATTTAAGATGGGGACCGGCAGATGGTGTCATGGTTACCTTGCTGAATTCCCACATCATAATCCCTTTTCCTCTCTTTCTCCAGCTTATCAGGACTTTAGGCATATATGCACATGTGTCCAGTATGGTTTTCAAGCCAATTTTATATTTAAAGTAGTATTTCTAAGCTAGTCCCATGGTTAAGGGAGCTAGATCCCACGTGACCAACCACACCCTGAGTCCCCCCACACCCTCACCCAGGGGGGACGGCCACGCCACAATCCCTACTCCTCCATTCTCCTCTTGGGATCTTGGGCACGCACGCACATGTGCCCACTGTAAGTTTAAGTCACCGGGTCTGGGACTCGAACCGCAGTCAACTACATGGGTGTCCAGTGACATAGACATTATGCCAATTGCTGGTCCCATTAAATTTTTTTTTAATTAAAAGAATAATTCATTATATTGTGTAAGCAAATTGTTTCTTAGATGTATCTTAAGTTATAGCCAGGTCCTATAAGCTATTAAGTGTGACCTGCCCTGGGATCAGCAGATGGTATAACAGTTATGTCTCTGGGCTTCCACATGGCCAACCATGGTTGAAGTCCCAGACCCAGTGGCTTCAAACTCACGCTGGTGCATGTGCATGCATGCCCCAAATCCCTAGAGAATGGAGAAGGGATTGTGGTGTGGCCATCCCTCCTTGGGGGCTGATTTCTTGCTTTCTGTCTCTGTCTCTGGTGAGTACACATGCCATATAGCAAAAATCTCTCTAAAAAAAGTAATAAAATAAGAAAAAAGAAGTATGACCTGCCAATCATTCAATTACTATCCATCAGGGCCAGTGGGTGGCATGGTTAAGGTGCTGGACTCCCGCATGGCCAACCACAGTTCAAGTCTTGGACCTGATGGCTTGTTTCTCATTTTTCCTTTCTCTCTCTCTGGTCAAATTTTTAAAAATAATAATAATAAATAAAATTAGGTAATAATAAAAGAATTTATCTATAACTACTTTATTAAAGCTTCATGACTAACCATTTCCTCATGACCCCATTGTAGAGATCCACCAAAATTGTCTAATATGTTTACTTATATATATTGCTTGCCTTCTTTCTTTTTAAGTTTTTGCTATAGGGTGGGAGCATGTGCTTGCC
Source organism: Tupaia belangeri chinensis (assembly GCF_000334495.1). NCBI lineage: Eukaryota > Metazoa > Chordata > Mammalia > Scandentia > Tupaiidae > Tupaia > Tupaia belangeri. The sequence continues at coordinate 2,914,248 of NW_006160123.1, forward strand.
AGAAAGAGACAGAGAGAGGGCAAGTGAGAAATCATCTCCCCATTGGGGGTGGCCATGCCACAATCCTGTTTTTTCTACTCTCCTCTTGGGATTTTGGCATGCATGCACATACACACAGCGTGATTCTCAAGTCCAGGTTTGGGACTCGAACTGTTAAATAGTCCATGTGGGATCCAGTGCCTTAACCTTCATTCCACCTGCTGGCTCACTTATATATTTCTTAACAGAGTTTAAACTTTTTTCCTATGAATCTCTGATACTTTCTAATCTTTATTTCCCCAGTATAAAACCTGGTTTGAGTGACAGGTTTTGCTTGTCCCAAGTTATTCAATATTTCTTGACTTGGGGGGTGGAGGCGAGGAAGTGATATCTTCTTTCAAGAAATAGAAAATCTTTACTTCACTTTGAGATACCGGCTTGACTTAGGCATTTTCTAATCCACTAAAAAATGGGCTCACAACCTCCACATATCCTATCAGCCAAGAAAATTCAGTCAAGCTTTCCTTTATGTAATTTACATAAGAGAAAGCTTTATGTATTCCCCAAATATTTCTAACACTGACGATAATTTATCAAACTACATATACCTGCCCTAGAGATTCTCAAACACAAAGCAACACTGACAAATCTCCAGAGGAAACAGAATATGTACAATTACACAATTTCAACACTAACGTCTGTACTACTTGCCATTTCACCTTTGGTAATTATTTGTCACCTTAAATTGTTTTGGCGTCTAACTATTTAAGAACACCCACAGTTTAAAAAAAAAAAAAAAAAAAGCTTAAGAACATTTCTTAGTTCCAAATAGAACTCACCTCCTGATCTTGTATAGTAGCACTAGGCTTAATCTCACTTTTTCTGATTTTTTTTTCCTTGTGAGTATCATCTTCTTCTTGTACCCAGGTTCTTTTTTGACTACTGCAGATTTTTTCCACTTTATTTTCAGATGAAACCTCTTTTTGGTACATCTCAATCAAAGCATTTTCCTCAGTTTCTATACTAATAGAGTCTGAGGAATTAATCTCACCAGGACACACAGGAAAATCTTCCTCATTTATGTACTGAGATGGACTTAAATTCAGTTTAGCTCCAAGAGATCCAATGTTTGAATCCTTGCTGGAGATTGGCTGAGTTTCTAAGGGATTGAAACCAGTTGTGTCTTCTGGAGTCTGCTCTAGGTCATCAATACCAGTGACACTACAGTTTCTCTTGTTTGGCAACTTGGGCAAAAAGATCCCTAAAGAACATCTCCTCGCTTTATCTTTAATAACTGTCTTTAACGGTACTGAGTTTATTTCCACTTCATTATGAGAATTTTTATTTTCTTCATCTCCATTATCTTTAGCATTAGCATCGCTGGAGACTATATTAATATCATGTATTTCTGTATCTTGTGCTATACTCATATTGTTATGTGCCTTATTTCCTAATTCAAATAATTGTTCTCGAGCAAGCGGTTTATGAACAGGTTGAAAATCTAAAAGCTCTTCAGTTTTTCTATTCAAATTATTCAGATTTGGGTTGATACTACTAAAACATGGAGTATTAGCTACAATAACTGCATCTGATGCTTCTCCAGCATTGTCATGGGTTTGAGTAACTTGTCCTGCAAAGTCTGAGTTTCTGTAAAAATCTACATCCATATCATATTTAGCTGTTGAAATATTTTCCTTCAATTCTTTTTTACAAGGTATAGCAAACTGTTTCTCATTATTGAGCATTTTGGATTCATTTTCACTTGTGGGTGCCAAGGAATTTCCTTCAATATTTGAATTTTTATTTCCAGTTTTAGACAGCATCACTTCGTCTTTATTAGCAATATGCTGTCCTTTTTGAGGTAGTGGAAGTTGCTGGGTTGAGAGATGAGGCTGAGAAGTGATACAAATATCTTCAACAGAGGCCTCTGATTGATCTTTTAAAAGCTTAAAAGATATTTGCTTTGAATTAAATTTTGTCACCTCCCCCAGATCTTGACTACATATTAAAGTTTGATTAGCTAATAGATTTGGGGGCTCCTTAAGTAGATCTTGATCTTTGAGCAGTGCTATGACACAGTCTAACTGTCCTTTGGAGTTGGTTTGAATAGCTTCTTCCTTCTCTAACAAAGGACAAGGAGCAGAGAGAGGCAGTTTCTCAGATTCCCTTAGATTCGAGCAATATTGACTTGCTAAATTATTTGTATAAGCCAGATCATTTTGCATTTGGCAGTTACTAGCATTCTCCTTATCTTTATCACATAAGGATATGACATTACCCTCTAATTTATCAAAATGGGAAATAACATTTGGTAAACAGGAATAATTATCACTAAATCCACAAATAGCAGTTACATGACTGCTTGTAATATCCACATTTCTTCTATCTGTACTATGCAAGTGACAGCTTTTAATTTTGGCCTTTTCCAAGGTAGAAGGCTGGTCTACACTGTTCCACATGGCCTCTTCATCCTTAACGGGGCTATGAAATTTGTTGATTTCTATTTTATTTTGATCCCCAGATGATGTATTCGAAGGAACAAAGGGTATCATATGAAGCTTTTGTTCAGTGTGAGGTACAATTTTGTTTTCTCTAGCCAGGGCTTGTTTTTTAGTGATTTCTTGGACACAGATATAAACACTAGGGAAA
>NW_006160123.1:2916898-2919545 GCF_000334495.1 Tupaia belangeri chinensis
TTTTCCTTTTGTTATTCCCAATTTAGCATTCCCTTGTAATACATTCTCTGTGGCTTGACAATCAATAAAAACCGTATGGGACTTGGTGACTTCCACTTCATTGTGATTATCTAGGAACATTATAGTTTTGTCCATAGGCTCTGTGGTTACTTCATCTGGTGAGACAGTTTTACATTCTAAGGCAGTTATATGACTGCTGGTAACCTCCATGTCATCTTGCCCACACGAATAAAAGACAGTTTCAGAAGTTCCTGCCAAAGGCACCAAATGGAAATCTTTATTTTCCAGAGTACTTTTGTTATTAATGTCTACCATATGACTTTCGGTGATATCCTTGTCATTTTTATCATTCTCTGAAAAGGCAATGGTCTTGTCATTTTTGAGCATAAGACTTTTTCTTCTGTGATTTTTACCTAATACAAGTTCATTTGTAAAAGTGGGTTTTTGTATATTATCGACGTTTTTCAAAATGGTTGATTTAGACACTTCCATGTTATGATCAGCTAAAAATGTTATAGCTTTCTCAACAGGACAATTATTAGACAATTCCTCCTGTGGTGTTAGCTGGCTGCCTTTTTCTGCTGGATGGTCACTCTCACAATTTTCTGGAAAGAAAACTCTCTCCTTGGGAGGATTATATGTCATTGTTGGTTTTCCAGTGCTTTTTCTTTTGAATAGGTCAAAGTTAGGTCTGTCTGGAAGTACAGTTTTCTCCTCTGCTTGGCAGTCAATGAACACAGTGTGGGACTTCGTCATTTCTAATTCATCAGGATTATCCACAAACATTACAGTTTTGTCTGCAGGCCTGCTAGCTATTTCATCTGGTGAGACAGTTTTACATTCTAAGGCAGTTGTGTGACTTCTAGTGATCTCCATGTCATCCTGCCCACATGTATACAGAATAGTTTTAGAAGTTCCTCCCAAAGGCATCAAATCGAAATCCTCTTTATTTTCCAAAGTACTTTTGTTATTAATGTCCACTGTACAACTTTGGGTAATATCCATGTCATTTCTGTCATTCTCTGAAAAGGCAATGGCTTTGTCATTTTTGAGCCTAAGACTTTTCCTTCTGTGACTTTTGCCTGATACATTTGGAAAACTAGGCTTTTGTGTATCATTAACATTTTTCAAAATGGTTGATTTAGACACTTCCATGTTATGATCAGCTATAAATGTTACAGCTTTCTCAACAGGACAATTATTAGACAATTCCTCCTGTGGTGTTAGCTGGCTGCCTTTTTCTGCTGGATGGTCACTCTCACAATTTTCTGGAAAGAAAACTCTCTCCTTGGGAGGATTATATGTCATTGTTGGTTTTCCAGTGCTTTTTCTTTTGAATAGGTCAAAGTTAGGTCTGTCTGGAAGTACAGTTTTCTCCTCTGCTTGGCAGTCAATGAACACAGTGTGGGACTTCGTCATTTCTAATTCATCAGGATTATCCACAAACATTACAGTTTTGTCTGCAGGCCTGCTAGCTATTTCATCTGGTGAGACAGTTTTACATTCTAAGGCAGTTGTGTGACTTCTAGTGATCTCCATGTCATCCTGCCCACATGTATACAGAATAGTTTTAGAAGTTCCTCCCAAAGGCACCAAATGAGAATCACGTTTATCTAATAACAGCCTACGGTTTATTTCCACTGTATAACTTTTGGTAATATCCATATCATTCTTATCATCTTCTGAAAATATAATAGTCCTATCAATTTTCAGTCTGTCAACACTTTTCCTCCCACAAATTTTGACATTTTGGTCTTTCAGAAATCCAGGTTCATGTATACGTTTACCTTCTAACACATTCATGTTATAATCAGATATACACGCTCCAGTTCTTTCTTTAGAATTTTTATCACACTTTTCAACTTCTACAGTTATCTGTCTGCTTACTGTTGTTAGCTTGCTGGTAGTGTGTTCTAAATTATTTTCATCAAGTTCTTGTACTTCAGAAGGACCAAATCCAATGACAATAGTGTGGCTCTTGGTTAGATCCATATTTTGCTCCTCCTCTGAACAAACAAACACCTTGTCATGAGAACAGTCAGATGTGGGGTCACCCACACATTTCCTTGGTGGCTCAGGCAGTTTAGAATTCTGCCCTAGTACCAATTTCACTACATGACTATTAACAGCATTATGGTTTTTCATGTCTGATTGTTCTTCTGATGAAAATGGCTTTGTGGTAGAAAACAAAGATTTCTCACATGAAACTATATTTCTATTATTTCCCAGTGCTACTTGTTCATCAAGCATTTGACCAGAGTGAACTATATTATGGCTTGTTGTTATGTCCTGATTACAAAGAGATGACTGAGGAGACTTTTTATCAAGATAGGGCAAATTCTTCAAAACCGGATAGCCTTCTTTACCCCAGGTGTCAGTTAGGATGTTTTCAGTTATTATGTCTGGTCCTTGAGATGGTTCCATATGACAGTTAGTCATTTTTTCCCATTCATCTGAAAGGCTTTTGCTTTGAGAGTGAGGTTTACTACTATTCTCTGTTGCTAGATTATAAGGTACAAGAGGAAGTTGACTTCCTGAGTTAATTGAGGGACTTTCAGTCAAATCCTTATCTTCATCTGTTAAGGGTTCAATCTTTTTGTCAGTCAATGCAATAGATAAAGGATTTGCCAGACTCTGCTGTAATCTT
>NW_006160123.1:2919709-2930473 GCF_000334495.1 Tupaia belangeri chinensis
CTAGAAATATGAGGACCTGAGATACAACTTTCATTCACTTTCCCATATTCTGACATAGTTATGTAATTTTGGAGCATCATTTCTTTTTCAGATATTGGTGCAGCTGGTATCTGTACATTTGTCTGATCTTGTATAAAAATTTGATTATCTATTGCAATGGTGTGACTCTTAGTAATCTCCATGCTATCCTCTCCTGAATAAATAGTTTTCTCTCTGAGAACAAAGCTAGCATCTGGACTGGACGACATTTTAGAATTATCATCATGCACTAGCAAATTTTTCTCCTCTTTCATACTAGAAAGACACTTGGTCAAGTCCATGGCATCATTACAGCAAGAATAGAAAACTGTCTTATAACCTTGAATAGCTGAACTAGAACATACAGATTCTGGGGCCAAGGTCAGTGGTATGGCATCTTGATTAGAAGTCTTTGTGACTGTGTGAGTTTGTGACTCCATAACATGACTTCTAATAATATGCATTTTATCGTCAGAATTTAAGGAAGGATTTTTGAAAGCAGCATTTTGTTTATTCTCAAAAACTGTTTGCTTTCCTGGAATGTTAGTTCCACAGTTTTTTGTAATATCCATCATGGGATTCTGAGTTTGATTTTCTATTCCAAATAAATTATCATCTGCTGTGGGTAAAATCTTCATAGTGTGGTTACTTGTCAAGTCCATAATGTCATCGCCATGAATTGTAACATCACCTTTAAATTCTTGTAACCTGACCTCATTGGATGTGGGAACCAAAGTCTGAATAATGGCTGTATGACACTGAGTGAAATTCATCCCATCATCTTGTTCTCTAAAGATTCTGGTCCTATTACTGATATTCTCATCTACATTAAGAGATAAATTCATTTGTTGTGTAGAAGAGGCACTACCTGATTCTTTGGAATAAATAGGTATTTCAGAATTTTCCTTATCAGGCCCTCTAGAAGAAGTATATTTTCCTGGCTTTAATCTCTTTATAAAATCATTAAAGTTTATTTTCTTTTCTGAAGAAGTGTTTTGATCCTTGGAAAAATTTAATCCTTTTTTCATTCTTGAATCCTCAGCATGGAGCTTTAAGTTAGCAAGAAATGATGTGGTATCTATTTTGGGAGACTTTTCATTTTTAGTACAATCTAAGAGGCCTTTGGTAATCATCACAGTATGACTTGTCGTCAGGTCCATCTGGTTTTCATCAGAAAAGATGACTGTCGGGTCATCTGCATGCTTGCTTCCATGGTTGTGTTCCATAACTGAAAACTATAATGAAAGGAAATATAAGTGATTGGGTCAAATTCAAACTTCTAAAAAGGTATTTTAACACACATACTATATAAACAATCTTCAGTAATGGTTTCATAATACATTGGCTTGTTTGAATTAGTGATATGGTGTTGTACATTATTTGTTACTAAATTTCTTCTTGGGTCAGCAGGTGACATGGTGGTTAAGGTGGCTGGATTCCCACATGACCAACCTTACTTCAACTCCTAGAGCAGGTGGCTTGAAAATCATGCTAGGTGCACATGCGTATATGCCCAAAATCCTGAGAAGAGAATGGAGGAGGGATTGTGGACCCTGGAGGGTAATTTCTCACTTTCCCTCGCTTTATCTTTCTCCTCTCTAAAGAGCATACACACCCTATGGCAAAAACCTGAAGAGAAAAAAATGTTTTTTTCTAAGTTCTGTGAGTAATTTATTTGTATTTTGGGGCAAATTAAAAATAAAAGTTTGGAGAGTCGGCAAGTAGAATGGTGTTTAAGGGCGCTGGATTCCCACATGGCCGACTGAGGTTCAAGTCCTGGACCTGGTAGTTTGCTTTCTTACTTTCTCTTTCTCTGTCTTTTGTCAGATTAAAAAATAATAATAACAAATAAAGTTAAATTAATAAATAATTCTTTGAAAATAAAATAAAATAAAATAAAATAAAATAAAATAAAATAAAATAAAATAAAATAAAATAAAATAAAATAAAATAAAATAAAATAAAATAAAATAAAATAAAATAAAATAAAATAAAATAAAATAAAATAAAATAAAATAAAATAAAATAAAATAAAATAAAAGGTTGAGATAAGCAGTTGGCGTAATGGCTATGTTGCTGGACTCCCATGTAATCAACCACGGTTTGAGTCCTGGACCCAGTGGCTTAAACTCACACCGGGCACGTGTGCATGCATGCGTGCCTAAGATTCCAAGAGGAGAATGGAGAAGGGACTGCGGCATGGCTTTCCCCCCGGGGGGTGATTTCTCACTTTCTGCCTCTCTGTCTTCTCTGTCTTCCTAGAGAGTGCATGTGCCCTATAGCAAAAAAACTCTTCAAAAACCAAACAAACAAACAAAAAAAAAACAAGGTTAATTATAACCCACTAGAATGACTGAAAAATGAAAAAGATTGACAACACCTAATGTAACCAGCATGAAAATTCTAATTACTATACAGAAATAAGATCATTCCTGTCCTGGATGGGGAGAGGAGAACTCGTAGAAAGGCATCAGAGCATAATGGTCAATTTATATTACACCTTGTATTGTGGTGGTTTCATTTACAATGACATAGTCTCTTTACTATTCAAAGTCTGGTTTGTGGATATATACATTACCATCACTCAGGAAATTATTGGAAACATTCCATTTCTACAGGACAACAATCTCAGGATTTAACAAAATCCTGCTTATATTGTTAGCTAGTTGGTAATGTGTTCTAAATTAGTTAATTTTTGTTAAAACCTGAGAGGATTAATATGCTCTTTGAAGTCTGAGAAGTCCTAGTACAATATATCTCTCTTTAATTTAAACTGACAGTGATTTAACTATCCTTAGTTAACTGAAAACGTAGGAACTTTTTCCAGTCTATGATGATTCATTCTCTTAAGTCACTCCTAAATCATGCCATGACCACTAAACTGTGTTTTTTTTTAACTGTCAAGAGATTAAAATATTAATATGAAAGCATTTGCATAAACTCATACCTCCTTCTGTTGCAACTTAGTCTGAATGGGACCACAAAGCAATGTGTTCATCCCTAATGAGAGAAAAGAAAAAAAACTAGTCAGAAAAAAATATATATGCCTTTTGGACGGAACCGCCATCTTCCAGTAATTAACCAAAATGACGAACACAAAGGGACAGAGGCAAGAGGCATTTGAAAGGAACTGTAAGTGTTATAGCTTGGATGGTGTAAAGATGTCGGTCAGAGAGAAGGCTATAAGGAAAAAAAAAAGCCAGGATCTTATAGGCTCTGTTTTAAAAAAGAGAAGTCTGGCTTTTACCTTGATCTTTTCTTGGCAGCCTCATTACATGAGAATAAATTAAATTCCGAAGAAGTCTTCTTTGACATGTGCTGCTGTTATAGAGGGTCTGTTTGAACAATAAACAAAGCAGGACTTACCAAGGCCCTGCCTACAGCCTCAATCACTAATAGGCCAAGAGGAAATCAGGGGACACCAGCAGGGTGCAGACCACCTGGGAGGGAAATGTGGGCATTGTTTCAGATTCTTTGGTACAGCAACACCGTGGTATGGGAAGCCGTAGAAAATAATCAGAGAAAGTTTTCAAGATTTCCTAATAATAGCTAGCAGTAGAAAAGAAAGGATGAGGGACAGAAGGATGGAAGAAGAAAAAAAAAAAAAAAAAAAGAGAGAGAGAGAGATATATTACAAGAGTTGACTTTTCTCTAAGCCTCTTCATCAGTTATGCATATTTTTACCAGTTATTAAGCTGTTCTTAAGGACTTATGACTAGGTAAAAGTCTAGGGATGTAATCATTATGTCCTCTGCTGGTCCCTCATTAAGACCATTTTTTCCCCTTAGAATTATTTTCTTTAACTTTATTTATCCATTTATTTATTTATTTTAATTTGACCAGAGAGGGGTAGAGTATGTGTATGTGTGAGAGAGGGCAATAAAGCAAGAAAGCAAGCCCCCAAGTCTAAGACTTGAACCACAGCTGGCCATGTGGGAGTCCAGTGCCCTTAACCACACCATCTGCTGGCCCCCAATTAAGACCATTTTTTTAAAAGTATTTTTTTCATTTAACTTTAATTATTATTATTATCGCTTTAATTTGACCAGAGAGAGAAGAGAGAGAAAAGGGAAAGTGAGAAAGCAGGGTCTGGGATGCAAACCATGGTTAGCCATGTGGGAATCCTGCAACCTTAACCACCATGTCACCTCCCGGCCCACTTCATTAAGACTTTTAATTGTCTTCTTTTAATGAGAGATCAGTGGTTACTATACCCTCTGTGTGAATAAAATATATTAGAATGTGTTGGTGATTTAAAAGAAAGAATTTTAAAAGTAGAAAGACGGGACTACTAATTATTTTTAGTTCTTTATTTTTATTTCTTGGATAGTAGAAATTACATGGTCAAGAGTAACCAGTATGAGATTGAAAGATTAAGATCAGATTTTATTTTTTATACTATAGTAAGAAATTTGAGGGGGGCGGTGATAGGGTGGGTAGGAAAAAGAAAAAAAAGAAACTAGAGGGCTGGACCCATAGTGCAATAGTTAAGTGTTATTCACAGAAAGCTGGATCCCATATGGTTAACTGCAGTTCAAATCCCAGCCCTAGAGCCTTGAATAACATGGTAATGCATGTGTGTGTATCCTCAGGGTCCTGACAGGATAGAGAGGTGGAAGACAGGAATTATGGCATGACCATATCCCACTGGAGGTGCCTTCTCTCTGTCTCTCTGTCTCTGGCAAGCTAATATCCCTACTGGCAATAAAACAAACAAAAACCTGGAATTTTATATTCTCATAGTGAGATATATGCATTTTATAAAAATACTTCATTATGGGACTGGCAAGTGGCATGGTGGTTAAAGGCGCTAGACTCCCACATGGCCGACCATGGTTCAAGTCTCGGATCTGGTGGTTTGCTTGCTCACTTCCTCTCTCTCTCTGTCTCTCTCGGATCAACCTGGAAAATAATAATGATAATAATAATAAATAAAGTTAAATAAAAATAATTCTTTTTTAAAAAAATTTTAAAAAAACTTCATTATAAAGTATAATGCATTTTATGAAAATAATAGAATAAAAGAAGAAAACAGAAACCAGGGTCTGGGATGCAAACCATGGTTAGCCATGTGGGAATCCTGCAACCTTAACCACCATGTCACCTCCCGGCCCACTTCATTAAGACTTTTAATTGTCTTCTTTTAATGAGAGATCAGTGGTTACTATACCCTCTGTGTGAATAAAATATATTAGAATGTGTTGGTGATTTAAAAGAAAGAATTTTAAAAGTAGAAAGACGGGACTACTAATTATTTTTAGTTCTTTATTTTTATTTCTTGGATAGTAGAAATTACATGGTCAAGAGTAACCAGTATGAGATTGAAAGATTAAGATCAGATTTTATTTTTTATACTATAGTAAGAAATTTGAGGGGGGCGGTGATAGGGTGGGTAGGAAAAAGAAAAAAAAGAAACTAGAGGGCTGGACCCATAGTGCAATAGTTAAGTGTTATTCACAGAAAGCTGGATCCCATATGGTTAACTGCAGTTCAAATCCCAGCCCTAGAGCCTTGAATAACATGGTAATGCATGTGTGTGTATCCTCAGGGTCCTGACAGGATAGAGAGGTGGAAGACAGGAATTATGGCATGACCATATCCCACTGGAGGTGCCTTCTCTCTGTCTCTCTGTCTCTGGCAAGCTAATATCCCTACTGGCAATAAAACAAACAAAAACCTGGAATTTTATATTCTCATAGTGAGATATATGCATTTTATAAAAATACTTCATTATGGGACTGGCAAGTGGCATGGTGGTTAAAGGCGCTAGACTCCCACATGGCCGACCATGGTTCAAGTCTCGGATCTGGTGGTTTGCTTGCTCACTTCCTCTCTCTCTCTGTCTCTCTCGGATCAACCTGGAAAATAATAATGATAATAATAATAAATAAAGTTAAATAAAAATAATTCTTTTTTAAAAAAATTTAAAAAAAACTTCATTATAAAGTATAATGCATTTTATGAAAATAATAGAATAAAAGAAGAAAACAGATTCAAGATGACCAATAAGGAAGCTACTACACTAGCTCAGATACAACTTGGTAAGAGTTTACATTAGGGCAAGAGACAAGGAAAATGATTATAAAGGGTCAGCTCTGTGTAATATGCTGGTAATATGCTGCTAAACGGAAGCCAATTTCATGTAGCAATTGTGGTTCAAATCCTCTACCAGATCAGCCTGAAACATACCAGGCATACATGCCAGTAGTTCAAAATCCAACAGAACTAGAGAACTAGAAGAAGAGAATCATGATGTGACCAGATCTGTGGAGCATGCTCATCTTTCTCATTCCCTTTCTTCCTCTCTCTAAGACATGAACATGCACATGTTTTATTATAAATACTTAAAAAAAAAAAGGATTAGATTCAATAAATTTTAAAACTGAAATATAAAAGGTTAGTTAACAAATGGGACTTTGGAAATAAGGAAGGGATTGAAGATCTGTACTAAAACAGGAAATACTTTTTTTTTTTTTTTTTAAAGAGGTGTTTGCTATAGAGCATGTGCACTCACCAGAAAGACAGAAAGAGACAGAGAGACAGAAAGCAAGAAATCACCCCTCAGGGGGAATGGCCATGCTGCAATTCCTTCTCTTCCTTTGTCCTCTTGGGATCTTGGGCCCGCACGCACATGTTCCTGGTGTGAGTTTAAGCCACTGGGTCCTGGACTTGAACCGCAGTCGATTACATGGGAGTCCAGCAACATAGCCATTACGCCAACTGCTGGTCCTCAAGAAATACATGGTTTAGAAGAATTTTTTATTTACTGAATTCCTGAATTTACTGAAACTTGCTATTATTATTATTATTTTTTAATATTTGACGAGAGAGAGAAAAAGGAAATACAAGAAAGCAAGATACCAGGTCTAGGACTCAAACTACAGTTTGCCATGTGTGAATCCAGTGCCTTTAAACACCACACCACTGGCAGGCTCCAACAGGAAATACATTTTAGAATATTTAAGTTTTGTGCCAGCCAGTGGTATAGTGGTTAAGGCAGCTAGATTCCATGCAGTTGACTGAAGGGTTTGAGTCCTGGACCTGGTGGCTGGAAAAACATGCCAGACACATGTGTATGCCTAAGATTCCAAAAAGAGAATAAAGAAGAAGGGATTGTGGCATAGCCATATCCCTGAAGGGAGATTTCTCACTTTCCTTATCTTTTTTTCTGTCTCTCTGGCAAGTACATGTACCCTATATTAAAACTAAAAAAGAAAAGAAAGTAATTAAGTGTAAAGGCAAATCTTAGAACATATTAAAAAATGTATGGCAACCCTGAGTGCTATGATATAATTACAGGCTTTTCAAAACTGGATACCAGGCTTCCATTCATTTATTCAACAAATACTAATTCAGAACCTGGTATGTGCAACAAAATGAACTATTAGCCCAGCTTCATTAGCGGGTGCTGGTAGACACTGCTATTTGCCCAGGTTGGATTCCTGGCCCATCCAATGAGTGTGGTAGGAAACATACGCAGTCCCAGTTACTTTGGAGGCTGAAATAGGACCGTAACATAGCAAGACTTTATCTACAAAAAAACAGTAGTCAGACAGTGGCATGGCAGTAATGCAAGCTCTCCAACTCTGGACTCACATGGAAAAGTGCTGAGTTTTTATCCCGAGGCCTCTACATGCGACTAGGTGTGCATGTGTTTGACTGTTATCCAGTCAGGCTGAGGTTGAGAGTTGAATTGCAGTGTGAAGATCATGTTGGGAGTGACTATTTTTCTCTCTCATGGATGAAATAAATAAACTTAAAAACAAACACGCAGGTTCTTTCCTTTTGCCACTGGAGCCACAGCCATGAGTATGCTCAGAGTTCAGAAGAGGCTTGCCTCTAGTATCCTCTGCTGTGGCAAAAAGGTCTGGTTGGACCCCAATGAGACCAGTGAAACTGCCAAAGTCAATTCCCGTCAGCAGATCCGGAAGCAGAAAAAAGATGTGCTGATCATCTGCAAGCCTGTGACTGTCCATTCCCAGGCTCAATGCTGGAAAACACCTTGGCTCGCCGGAAGGGCAGGCATATGGGCGTAGGTAAGTGAAAGGAATTTTAGCCAATGCTAGAATGCCAGAGAAGGTGACCTAGATGAGAAGAATGAGGACTCTGCGCCAGCTGCTCAGAAGATACTGTGAATCTAAGACGATTGATCACCACATGTATCATGGCCTGTACCTAAAGGTAAAGGGGAATGTGTTCAAGAACAAGCGGATTCTGGGACTAGCAGATGGCATAATGGCTATGTTGCTGGATTCCCATGTAGTTAACTGCGGTTTGAGTCCTGGACCTAGTGGCTTAAACTCACACTGGGCACATGTGTGTGTGCACCCAAGATCCCAAGAGGAGAACGGAGGAGAAGGGATTGCGGCATGTCCATCCCCCCAGGGGGGTGCTTTCTTGCTTTCTGTCTCTCTGTCTCTCTCTGTCTTTCTAGAGAGCGCATGCGTCCTATAGCAAAAACCTCTCCAAAAAAAAAAAAAAAGAACAAGCTAATTCTTATGGAGCATATCCACAAGATGAAGGCAGACAAGGACTGCAAAGCTGGCAGATGAGGCTGAGGCCCACAGGTCTAAGACCAAGGAAGTATGAAAGTGCCGTGATGAGCGCCTCCAGGCCAAGAAGTAAGAGATCATCAAGACTATCTGAAGAAGAAGAGACCAACAAATAAAGCTCCCTATCTCTTGTCTGTACATAGTGGCATTGGCTATTACTCAGATAATGGTTTGGCTATTACTCAGATAATGTTTTAAATAAAATAAACCTTAAATACACACACGCACACACACACACACACACACACACACACACACACACACACGCAAAAAAAAAAAAAAAACTCAACTGTCTACTAAGGCACAAAGAAAAACAAGAGCCAGTCCTGTAGCCCAGTGGTTAAGGGAACTGGGTCCCACTTGGCAGACCACTGTTTGAATCTTGGTTCGGATGGCTTGAAAAACATGCTAGGTGCATGTGTGCCCCTAATCCTGACAGGATAGAAAAATGGAGAAGGGATTGTGATGTGACTATGCCCCATTAGGAGCTGCTATTCTCTGGTGAATAGCCATGCCTTCTACAAATTAAAATTTTTTAAAAAAAGAAAAAAAAAAAAACTAAACCAGTGTTTCTGGATTCTAAGAGTTCACAGTTTAATAAGTGAGCCAAAAGTAAATATGATAAATTCTGAAATAGACTGAGAAGTAAAAAAGGGTGTTGTGAGAGCACAAAACATAGTGATGAACTCCTTGGTTTATCAGAGAAGTCTCTGTTCAAGTGCTACTTGAACTGTGGTGCCAGTCTTTGAAATGCTTGTTACTAATTCATGATGAGATAAGGAACTTCCAGCAAATGTAAACCATATAATAATTCCTCATCAATAAAGCCTTGGGACCAGCAGGTGGCATGGTGGTTAAGGCACTGGACACTCCCACATGGCTGACCAAGGTTCAAGACCCAGACCTGGTGGCTTGCTTTCTCACTTCCCCTCTTTCTCTCTCTCTCTCTGTGTTTCTCTCTGTCAAATTAAAAAAAAAAAATGAACGAATAAATACAATTTAATAAGGAATAATTAAAAAAAAAAAAAAAAAAAAAAATAAATAAAAAAAAACAATTTAAAAAGGAATTATTAAAAAAAAAAAAAAAAAAAAAGAAAGCCTTGTTGGGGGCAGCAGGTGACATGGTGGTTAAGGCACTAGATACTACCACATGGCTGACCAAGGTTCAAGACCCAGACCTGGTGGCTTGCTTTCTCACTTTCCTTCTCTCTCTGTCTGTTTTTCTTGGTCAAATTAAAATAAATCAAAGAATAAATAAGATTTTTTTAAAAAAAGAAACTCTTAAAAATAAAGCCTTTTTAAAAATAAATGTCAGCTGAACCTAACAGTGGCTTAGTAGCAGTTATTTTACATTATGGTACAAGTTCCTTTTTCTTTTCTTTTTTCAAATTTTCCATAGAGAATGTGTGCAAAAGAGAGACGGGGCGGGGGAGGAGGAAGAATCAGAAAGCACTGGGTAGGGAGGATGACCACATTACAATCCCTTCTCCTTCACTCTCTTCTCGGGATTTTGGACACGCACACATACGAACCTGACATGTTTTTTTGAGCTGCCAGGTCCACAACTCGAACCATGTTGTCAGCCATGTGGAAACCGGCTACCTTAACCACCACATCACCTGTTTGGCCACAAGTTCCTTTTCTATCATGGACTTTAACTGTTTGTGGAATCGCTACTTTGAATAGTACTAAAGGTGTTAAGTAATGAAAAATGAAAAGACTAACACACAAAATGGAGTAGGAAGAACATTTCAGGCAAACAAAATAGCATTTATAAATGAATACAGGCAGAAAAAAAAGAGTCCATATAAAAAACTAAGAAGAATTCACCATGAACTAAAGCATGGGATATGTTCCATAAAAAACATGAGAATAAGCTGGAAAAGAAGAGAGGCTAAATTAGAAAGAACTTTTTATGCCAGTGCTAAGGAGAGAGGGCTTTATCCTGAAAGGTAAATTGAACTATTTTAAGCTGGGAGGAAATATAATCAGATTAAGAAATATGAAGAATGAATTGTAAGGATAAGAAAATAAATACAGGGACCAGCAGTTAGCGTAATGGCTATGTTGCTGGACTCCCATGTAGTCGACCGTGGTTCGCGTCCCAGAGCTGGTGGCTTAAAAATCACGCCAGGTGCGTGTGCATGCGTGCCCAAGATCCTGAGAGGAGAATGGAGGAGAAGGGATTGCGGCG
>NW_006160123.1:2930488-2932204 GCF_000334495.1 Tupaia belangeri chinensis
GGGGGGGTGATTTCTCGCTTTCTGTCTCTCTGTCTCTCTCTGTCGGGCGAACACATGCGCCCTATAGCAAAAAACTCTCAAAAAAAAAAAAAAAAAGAAAGAAAATAAATACAACAGCCCAAGAAAAGACGAGGACTTGAATTAAAGCAGTGACAAAGGAATAAAGAGTAGGTAACACAGATCTGCAAGACATATAAGAGACAGAATAGATAAAATTTAAAATTACTCCCTGAGTCCTGACTTCAGTGAATAAGTAGGAATCCAAAACAGAAAAAACAGGGAAAACAGGCTTGAGAGGAGAGTTTATGAGATTTTCAATCAAAGACTGTAAAAAACAAAGCTCTACTTTTTCCCCCCATGGTTTTTGAATATATTACTCACCAAGGAATCTGCATAAACAGAATGATGTATATAAGAGAGGTTAAAAAAAAAAAAGTATTCTGGCCATACTCACCAGTAATCTCACAATTATTATCTTCTGAATTCTGATTCCTAGAAATCAAGAAGTAGTTTTTATTAGGTACATTCCAAATTCATAGAAAATAGGTATTATGGGAAAACTATGAATAGATCTCAAAATTTTTTGTACCAAAATAAACTAATCCTTTTTTTTAAAAAAAGGAAAGTTTTAAAAAATTATTTATTAAATTTTATTTATTCATTCACTTATTTTTAATTTCACAGAGGGAGACACAGAGAGAGAGAGAGAGAAAGAGGGGAAGTGAGAAAGCAAGCCACCAGGTCAGGACTTGAACCGTGGTCAGTCATGTGGGAGTGTCCAGCACCTTAACCACTATGCGTCACCTGCTGGTCCCTAAACTAATTATTTATCTTCATCTTCTAACAAACTTTTTTTTTTTTTGGAGAGGTTTTCGCTATAGGGCGCGTGGGCTTGCCAGATAGACAGAGAGAGACATAGAGACAGAAAGCGAGAAATCACCCCCTGGGGGGATGGTCACGCCGCAATCCCTTCTCCATTCTCCTCTTGGGATCTTGGGCATGCACACACATGCGCCCGGCGTGAGTTCTAAGCCACCAGGTCTGGGACACGAACCGTGGTCGACTACGTGGGAGTCCAGCGACATAGCCATTACACTAACTGCTGGTTCCCATCTTCTAACAAACATATTGAAGTCCCTTCAAATGTGCTGCTTGCTTATTTAAAAATATCTATCTATCTATCTATCCACACACATATGTGTATGTGTGTCTATATATATATGTATATACATATAGTATGTGTACATATATAATGTATATATATATAATGTGTGTATATATTACATATATAATGCATATGTATAATTTATATATAATGTGCATATATATGTGTATATATTATATATATAATGTGTATATACACATATACATATATATAATGTGTGTATACACACACACACACGCGCACATATAATTTATTTTCCAGAAATATAGCCATAAAAAAAAAAAAAAAAGAAAATAGGGAATAGCAATTAGCGTAATGGCTATGTCGCTGGACACCCATGTAGTCGCAGTTCGAGTCCTGGATCCGGGGGCTTAAACTCATGCCAGGCATGTCTGCGTGCGTGCCCAAGATCCCAAGAGGAGAATGGAGAAGAAGGGATTGCAGCGTGCCCAACCCCCCTGGGGGGGTGATTTCTTGCTTTCTGTCTCTCTGTCTCTCTCTCTGTCTTTCTGGTGAGCACACGCGCCCTATGGCAAAAACCTCTCAAAAAA
>NW_006160123.1:2932483-2943382 GCF_000334495.1 Tupaia belangeri chinensis
TGTCGAGCCCCCAGGGAACAAAAGCCTCTCCAAAAAAAAAAAAAAGTAATAGGGAGCTAGTTAAAGCATACAACAGAAATACAGTACAGTATAATAGACTAAGATAGATCTTTATGTAATAACATGAAAAGTGTGACACAGGACATATTATTATTATTTTTTAAAGAATTATTTTATTTATTCATTTATTTAAATTTGATCAGAGAGACTATTATTTTCCAGTTTGATTAGAGAGAGACAGAGAGGGGAAGTGAGAAAACAAGCTAGCAGGTCTGGGACTTGAACCATAGTGGGCCAAGTGAGAATCCAGCACCTTTAAGCACCATGCCACCTACTGGCCCCACAAGACATAAAGTAAAAAAAAAGTTAGGCAACAGCAGATGGCTTGATGATTACATTGCTGGATTCCCACATAGCTGACTATGGTTCGAGTCCTGGACTCTTAAAACTCATACTGGGCATGTGTGTGTGCGTGCCCAAAATCCCAAGAAGAGAATAGAGGAGAAGGGACTGTAGTGAGGTCATCCCTGCGGGGAGCAATTTCTTGCTTTCTATCTCTCAGTCTCTCCACCAAGTGCATACGCATTGTAGCAAAACTATTAAAAAATAAAGCTAGGGAGCAGCAGATGGCATAATGGTAACATTGCTGGACTCCTAAGTAATTGACAGCGGTTTGAGTCGTAGACCCGGGAGCTTAAAATTCACACCGGATACTTGTGCATGTGTGCTCAAAATCCTGAGAGAAGGGATTGTGACATGGCCATCCCCTCTGGGTGTTGCTTTCTCACTTTCTGTCTCTCTGTCTCTCCAGCAAGCACACGTACGCTATGGCAAATACCTCTCTTAAAAAAAGATGAAGATGAACATGCCCTTGGAGAGTATATAGAAAAACTTATGAAAGGACACCCAAAATTACCAATATGGGTAATCTCTGAAAAGTGGTTCACCTAGAGAATAGGAGTGATTTATATTTTTTACTTTATGCTTTTTACTTTATGCTTTCTGAAATCATGGTTACTATTACTTCCCTTTCATTTTTTTTAATAATTATTTTACTTAACTTTATTTATTTATTTACTTATTTTAATTTCACCAGGGAGTAACAGAATGAGATAAAAAGAGAAAGTGAGACAGCAAGCCACCGGGTCCAGGACTCAAGCTGTGGTCAGCCATGTGGGATTCTTCTTCTTCTTCTTCTTCTTCTTCTTCTTATTTTAATTTGACAAGAGAGAGAAAGAAAAAAGCCAGAAAGCAAGCTGCCAGGTCCAGGACTCAAACAGCGATTGGCCACGTGGGAACCCAGCACCTTTAATCACAATGCCACTTGCCATCCCCACCGCGCTTCTTTATTTAAACTTTGCCAGGTGTGTGTATGTGCATGCCCAGAATCTCAGGAGAAGGGATTGTACCATGACCATCCCCCTTCACTCTCTGTCTCTCTATATTTTTCTGGTGAGCTCATATGCCCTATAGCACAATCTCTCAAAAAAGAAACCACCCACAAAGAAAATTAATGTTTTAAAAACTTAATTTAAAAGGAATAAATAGTCTTTTAACTGTAACTAGCATTTTTTTTTCTTTACTTACTGTATAGAGAGAATATGTTCTCCTGCTTCTGTTTCTAGAAATAAAATAAAAATTAAATTTGTTCAAGTATATAATGATAAAGCATTAGAAAAAGTACATAAAAGCATTAACAGCAATGAAAAAAATAATAAATTACTAACTATTAATTCTACTTTCACCTTAGGACCCAAGGTACACTTTTTAAAGCAATAGTATAGACAATAAGTATATCTAGATAAATAATTATATCTATACTTTGTTAGGTAATCACAATAAATTTAGTTTTTAAGTTTGCCTACAGGGCATGTGTGCTTGCCAAAGAGAAACAGAGAGGGAGAGGGAGAAAGCATTCTCCTTAGGGAATGATCATTCAGCAATCCTTTTTCCTCCATTTCTCATTCTGTTGGGATTTGGGGTACACATACACATGGGCCTGGGGTGTTTCTTAAGCTGCTGGTCTGGGATTTGAACCATAAAATTAGCTATGTGGAATCTGGCTGCTTAACCATCAGACCACAGAGTCAGTCCCCACAATAACATTTTCAAAAATACAGATTTGGCAAGGATTATAGTAACATATTTACCTATAATTTCTGACTTTCTCACTGTTTTCATATGAGACTCTGTCTGGAATACTCTAGAAAAGAAAATAAAGGTTACTAAAAACTTATAATTTTTCATTAGAATCTTATGGTATCAATTTATAGTCTGTTTTAAGAACATGCTTTGATTTCAACATCTTCTTTCTATACTACAGAATATCAGTATTTCAAAAAGTCAAAACCAGATTACCACATTAAAATCTGTTACTGTTTTCTTTATAGCCAGAGGGTATGGGTGCTCATGGGAGGAGAATGTGGGGAGGTACTCACTAGCGGGGCATGGTCGTGGTGCAATCAATCAATCCCTTTTCCTCCACTTCTGCACCCTATTGGGTTTGGGCATGTGCACACATGCACACGCCCAATGTGTTTTTCAAGCTGCTGGAACTGGGGTTTGAACTGTGGTCAGTCACATGGGATCTGACTACCTTAACCAATATGCTGGTCCTCTTCTACATTTTTATGAATGATTTTTCTATGTTCATGGTTGTCTTACCCATACCAAATTTGAAAGATTTATTTTTTTTGGGGGGGGGGGGAAAAGAAAGAGGGAGAGAAACAAAGATAAATAGGTATTTTGTTTTGACAGAATCTCTCCCTTTGTCACAATCCTCTGCCTCAGCCCCACTGGCTAAGATTCTAGGCATATGCTATTGGGTGTGATTAGTCCAGGACTTGAATCTGGACCTCCAATGAGGGAGTTTTGAATACCAAGAACTTAGACAATACTGTTTCAATGAGCCTTTCTTGGGAAAACAATAAGAGGACAAAGTTCAGCCAACCAAGAGATAATTAGAGAAAAGAAAGCAGAAGAACTGATATAACATCTGAGTATATATAATAGAACCAAGACTAACAGACATGACAAATGCTGCAATGTTAAATACTGAGGGGAGTCGAAAGAGAGGATACAACTGAAAAGGGGGCCAACTCTGTGGTCTGGTGGTTAAAGGAGTCGGATCCCACATGGCCAGCCACATGGTTTGAGTCCCAGACCCAGTGGTACGAGAAATGACCTGGGCATATGTGTGTGTACAGACAAAATCCTGAAAGAATAGGAAATGAGAAGGGATTGCAGCAGGACCACGCTCCACTGGGGATGCTTTCTCTCTCGCTCTTTCACTCTTTCTCTCTCTCTCTGTTTCTCTTTGGTGAGTACATGTAGTGGTGGCAAATTAAAAAAAAAAAAAAAATGGGCAAGAGAATGAGAAGAGAAAGAAAATAGGAGGTAGAAGAAATACGTATCATATTTCTTAATTGTACCATCTATTTTATTTTTTAAATTATTACTTATTTAATTTTATTATTTTAATTTGCTAATATGCTCACCAGAGAGGGAGAGAGAGAAAGTGAGAAAGCAAGCCAACAAGTTTGGGATTTGAAGAGCAGGTGGCCATGTGGGAGTCCAGCGCCACGTGGGTTTGAGTCCCAGACCTGGTGGCTTGCGTTTCTCATTTTCCCTCTTTCTCTCTCTCTGTCCTTTTCTAGTCAAATTAAAATAAATGAATCAATTAAAAAGAGAAAGAGAAGCTGGATTCCATATAGTGACCACAGCTAGAATCTCAAGGCTGGTTAGCCTAAAAAACACACAAGGCATATTTATGAGTACCCAGGATCTGACTGGCTGGAGGCCTAGAGGAAGGTGATCATGGCATGACCAGACCCTGAAAAGGGTGCCTCTCTCTCTCTTTTTTTTTTTTTTCTCTTTCTTTTGTAGGAATTATTTATTTTCAGAGGGCAATTATTTATTTTCAGTGGTCACCAGAGACAGACAGACAAAGAGAGGGAGAAGGTACCACCCCCCTTGGGGTGTGGTCACACTGTGATCCCTTCTCCATTTCTCCATACTGTTGGGATTTGGGGCACTTAAGCACATGTACCTGTGCCATGTTTTCCTAGCCACCAGATCCAGAAGTCCAGGATTTGAACCATGTAAATGGCCAAGTGAGATTCAGCTCCCTTAACAATTAGGCTATGGGACCAGTCCAAGGAAAAAAAATTATTAAAAAAACCGCTATTTCATCTTAGTCGCCGACATGCCACCCTGACTGAGGAAGACCAGGAAACTTCAAGGCCACCTGTGCCACGGCTGCATTGACAAGCACCAGAAGCATCCCAGAGGCCGGGGTAATGCTGGTGGCATGCATCACCACAGGATCAACTTCGACAAATACCACCCAGGTTACTTTGGGAAAGCTGGTATGAGGCATTACCACTTAAAGAGGAACCACAGCTTCTGTTCGACTGTCAGCCTTGATAAATTGCGGACCTTGATCAGTGAGCAGATACGGGTAAATGCTGCCAAAAACAAGACTGGAGTAGCTCTCATCACTGATGTAGTGTGATCGGGCTACTACACAGTTCTGGGGAAAGGAAAGCTCCCATAGCAACTTGTCATCGTGAAGGCCAAATTCTTCCACAGAAGAGCTAGGGAGAAGATTAAAGGTGTGGGGGGTGTTTGTGTCCTAGTGGCTTGAAACCACATGGAGAGAGTTTCATTAAATGCTAAAAAGTGCTTTTCTCTTGGGGGGAAAATGCAGTAGACAAAGCAAAGATGAGTACTGCATAATACTATAGAAGGTATAGTTCCAAATGATATAATTGAAGACTATTTTCTAATAAATATAGCATCCACTCTCATTACACAAAATCTACAGAAGGGTCCAGCAGTGGGATGGCAATAAAACCCTGTAAGGAAGACCCACACGGGAAGGCTGCTGGTTTGCATATGGAGACATCCCTGACATCCCAGGCACATAGGTGCCCATGATCCAGGTTGGCAGAGGTTGAGGGTGGATTGTAGCATCAAGACTCTTTGGAGATGATGTATCTCTCTGTCTTTGTTTCTCTCTCACTCATAGAGTAAGTAAATAAACTTAAAAAAAATAAAAGAAAGTAACTTTTAACCCAGTGTAAAAGTAAAACAGTATGTGGAAGGAGTCGAATCCCACATGGTTGGCCATGGTTTGAATCCTACCCCCAGAGGCTTAAACATACTGGGCATATGTTCATGCCCAGGATCCTGATGGGAAGGAGGAATGGAGAAAAGGAGATTGCAGTGTGACCAGGTTACACTGGGGTTTACTTTCTCTCCTGTGCATATGTGCATTCATGGCCTCTAGCATTTAAAAAATAAAAACAAAAAAACTATTGGAAATACAGAGAGAGATACTATCAGTGAGATACACTATCATGTATCATAATTCAGGAGACATTAAAGTGACTAAAACCATGTAAGAATATAGAAGTTCTAAATAACCTAATTTGTAAGGTGATTATATTGCTGGAGCTCAGAAAATGATGCCCAAAAGACCAGCAGTTTGACAGGATGAATTAAAGAAACAGCCTCAAACCAAGATCTCTCCCTGACCTTTCTCCTTGCTAATATCATCTTTAATCCCTTTTCTCTGATATTCTATTACCTGCCTAAAGACTGGACCTGCCAAAGAGGAAAACAATCACCTTCAGTCCCTTCCCTGAAGTTTCACTAGCTAAACTCATATCACAGAAAGGAAGACTGACAAATGTCTACACATCTGTACAGATTGTGTCATCTCCCAGGACCACCCAGCTGCCAGAATCACTTACTCGTCATTGTCTTAGCAATAGAACCATTCTTTCTCCCGAAAAATAATTTATTTTAGAATTGTTGTAATGCTCCCAACTCCCGTTTTTCTCTTCCCTATGAAGACGTATTTAAGACTCAACCACGTAATCCCTCTTTGAGTTCATATTTTCCATGACTCCCATTTACATGTGCACAAAGAGACATCAAAAAGTTCAAGGAAAAATTAAAGTATGAGTTTATTTTAGTACAAAATTGAAATCCATAAATAGTTTTTCATAATATATATTTCCATAAGCTTCCCCCCCCCGCCTTGGTTTTTGCCATAGGGAACGTGTGCTTACTGGAGAGACAGAGAGAGAGAAAGTGAGAAATCATCAGCACACCCACTCCCAAGTAATGGGCAATGAAGTAATTCATTCTCCTCTTAAGATTTTGGGTATACATACACATGTGCCCAGCATGAATTTCATGGCACCAGGTATGGGACTCAAACATAATAATAATATATTATAACAGAATATATTCTAATTATGATGTAACAAAAAAAGAAGGATAACATGTCCCTACCACCTAAAAAATTTTAAATTCTCTATTAAATAACTCTGATTCCTCTTGAATTAAAGAAGAAATACAAACACAAAGGTAAACATCAAGAAAATAGTCATGAAAAAACCATGTATAAGAATTACAGGTCAACCCCTGACCTAGTAGGTTAAGGCAGCTGGTCTCACGTGGCTGACCGCATGGTTCGAGTCCCAGACATAGCTGCCTAAAAAACATATCAGACACACGTGTGATTATGCCCAAAATCCCAACCGAGGGAAAGACAGAGGAGAAAAGATTTACCCTGACCCATGGTATGTGTGGGTTGGGAGGCCTTTCTTGCTACCCTCCCCAAGTGCACATGCCCTCTAGCAAACAAAAAACAAATCATTACTGGGGACAGGAGATGGCATA
This sequence comes from Tupaia belangeri chinensis, assembly GCF_000334495.1. Lineage (NCBI taxonomy): Eukaryota > Metazoa > Chordata > Mammalia > Scandentia > Tupaiidae > Tupaia > Tupaia belangeri. The sequence continues at coordinate 2,939,177 of NW_006160123.1, forward strand.
GCTGTTACACTGCTGAACTCCCACATGGCTGACTACGATTCAAATCCCGGACCTAGTAGCTTGAAAATCACTCCAGGCGCGTATGTGTGCATGCATAAGATCCTGGGAGGAGAATGGAGAAGAAGGGACTGCAGCGTGGCCATCCTCCTTAGGGGGTGATCTCTCACTTTCCTTCTCACTGTCTCATCTCTCGCTCTCTCTATGAACACATGTACCCTAAGGCACAAATCTCTCAAAACACAAAACAAAACACATGCAATTATAGTAAATGAATAGATTAATTTAAAATTAACATATTTATCTCATTAAATCTTTTTATCCAGTCACTTGACATGTCTTTATATAATTCTTCCTTAGTATCCTTCGGCGGTGGTTTATTATTTATATATTTATCTTTTCCCCTTTATGAGAAAGGGAGAAGGAAACAGCGAAAGGAAGAAGGAAGAGAGATTCTGATAGCTATTTTTTTTCAAAAGAGAGATTTTTGCTATAGGGCACATGAACTTGTTGGAGAGACAGAGAGACAAAAAGTGAGAAATCATCCGCCCCCAGGGTGATGGTCATGCTGTAATCCCTTCTCCATTCTTCTCCAGGGATCTTGCCAGCATGAGTTTCAAGCCACTGGGTCCAGGACTCAAACTGTGTCAGCATGTGGGAGTATAGCTACATAACCAAAACACCATCTGCTGGCCCTGTGTGATAGCTATTTCGACAGGGTCTTGGGTCATGGTACTCCTGCCCGGAACTCCTAATTATCTAGAATTACAGGCTTGTGCAACAGTGCCTGCAGCTTCAGCTGGCCTGGGGACCAAACCTAAGCCTTTTACATGGCCTTCATCCTCCCAAGTGATGGTGTTACTTGTTGTACCACTGTGGCTGGGTCCTTTATTTTCTTGTCTCATTAAATTTATAGCAATAAAATAGAAAAAAGATATATTTATCTTCTATCTGGTTATTACTTACATATAATAAAAATATATTGATTTGAATATATTAATTCACTATCCTGCTACCGATTACCTATAATAGTAGTTAAATTGATAATCTTGGATTTTTGTAATATATAATCATTTAATCAGCAAAAGGTAATAGATTTACTCCCATCTTTCCAATTTTCTAAAAGAACTATTTCATTGGGACTAGCGGATGGTATAATGGTTACATCACTGGATTCCCACGTAGTCGAACATGATTTAAGTCCTGGACCGGGTGGCTTAAAACTCCCAAGACGAGCATTGAAGAGAAGGGACTGTGACTTGGCCATCACCCCTAGGGGGTTGATTTCTCATTTTCTGTTTCTCTGTCTCTCTGGAGAGTGCATGTACCCTATAGCAAAAATTTCTCTTAAAAAAAAAAAAAAAGAGTATTATTTTATTTAGGACCAGCAGATGGTGTAATGATTATGAAGCTGGACTCGAACTGTAGTCAACCACAGTTCGAGGCTCAGACCTGGCAGCTTAAAACTCACCCCAGAGACCAGCAGTTGGCGTAATGGCTATGTCGCTGGACTCCTATGTAGTTGACCGTGGTTCGAGTCTCAGACCCGGTGGCTTAAACCCACGCTGGGTGTGTATGCGTGCGTGCCCAAGATCCCAAAAGGAGAATGGAGGAGAAGGGATTGCGGTGTGGCCATCCCCTCTGAGGGGTGATTTCTCACTTTCTGTCTCTCTATCTGTCTAGTGAACACATGTGCCCTATCCAAAAAAAAAAAACAGAAAAGAAAACTCACCCCTGGGACCAGCAGTTGGCATAATGGCTATGTTGCTGGACTCCCATGTAGTCGATTGTGGTTTGAGTCTCAGATCCGGTGGATTAAAATCATGCTGGGCGCGTGTGTGCAGGTGCCAAAGATCCCGAGAGGAGAATGGAGAAGGGATTACAGTGTGGCCACCCCCCCTAGGAGATAATTTCTCGATTTCTGTCTCTCAGTCTCTCTTTCTCTTTCTGGCCAGTGCACATGCCCTATAGCAAAAGCCTCTCAAAAAGGGAAAAAAAAAAAAAAAAAAAAAAAACTCAGCCCAGGCATGCATGCGTGTATGCCTGAAATCTCAAGAGAATGTAAGAGAAGGAACTGCAATATGGCCACCCCGCCCGGGCATGGGGTAATATCTTACTTTCTGTCTCTCTGTCTCTTCAGTAAGTATATGCACCCTATAGCGAAACTCTCTCTCTTAAAAAAAAAGAATGATTTTATTTAATCATTATTATTTTTTATTTTGAATAGAGACAGAGAAAGAAAGTGATAAAGCAAGCTTCCAGGTCCAGAACTTGAACTATAGTCAGACATGTGGAAATCCATTACCTTAACCAATACTCCACCTGCTGACCTTCATCTTTCCCAATTTTCTTTTTTGGAGAGATTTTTGCTATAGGGAGCGTGTGCTCGCCAGACAGAGAGAGAGAGACATAGAGAAAGAAAGTGAGAAATCACCCCCCCAGGGGGGATGGTCACACCGCAATCCCTTCTCCTCCATTCTCCTCTCGGGATCTTGGGCACGCACGCACATGCGCCCTGCGTGAATTTTAAGCCAGCGGGTCCTGGACGCGAACCGCGGTCGACTACATGGGAGTCCAGCGACATAGCCATTACACTAACTGCTGGTTCCCGATCTTTCCAATTTTTATAACTCTAATTTATTTATTTTTGTTGGTTAGTACCTCAAATACAATTCTTTTTAAGAATTAATTTTATTTGTTATTATTATTTTAAAATTTGACCAGAGAGAGACAGAGAGAGAAAGAAAAAGTGAGAAAGCAAGCCGCCAGGTCTGGGATTCAAACTGCAGTAAGTCATGTAGGAATCCACTGCCTTAACTACCGCCCTATGCCATCTGCTGGCTCCCTCGAATACAATGTTAAATAACAGGATATCATTGTTTTGTTCCTGACTTTAGAGGAAATGATTTCATTATCTTTCAAACACAATATTGTATAACAATCTTTTAAATAACAATTCTCTAATGTTTACTTCAAATGCCGATGATCCCCGTCAATATCATTATGTTTGATCTGACACACAAAAAGCTTTACCTGTAACGTTTTAATCATTTTTCCTTCAAACTTACTTTATAGTATCTGCAAAGCTGACTCGTCGAGAGCTTTTCTTACTTCTAAAAGCATTGGATTCCTAAGGACAGAGAACAACATATGGTATGATTCTTAACGAAACTACTGTGAATTAGGTCTACAGAAAACTATAGGCAGAGACTACCTTTTATTCTGAATTAACATGATACATGATTCTCCAAAATACCTCAATGTAGAAACGCTTAGAAACACACATATGATTTTCAATGTGAGTGATAATAAGCATACTACAAACAACATATATTTAAGGAAGGTGATTATGGTCCCTTAACTTTCCTCACTCCACTTAAATGAATGGTTAATTGCTAACAAGACTAGGATAAAGTGATACATCATCTGTTATGGTAGCTTTACTATAACATACTATTATATCTACACAATTTGAGGGCTGGTTCTTTGGAACAACAGTAATGCACTGCTCAAGAGAGGCTGGCTTCTACAGCAACTGAATCCCTCACCCAGTCAGCCTGAAACATGCTGGTCATGCTCATGAGTGCCCAAGACCTAAACAGCTGGAGAACTGGGGGGTTCATGGTGTAACCAGACACCGAGGAGGATGTTCCTTTCTCCCTTTCTCCCTCCTTGTCTCTCTCACTCACTCTCATGTGTATATGCTCTATCATGAATAAAGAAAAAAAATTTTAAGAATAAAATTTAAAATTTGTGACAAAATACACATAATACAAAATTTATCATTTTAATCACCCCTTTCCCTCCATTTTAAAGAATATTCATACTCGGGGCCAGCAGTTGGCATGGTGGTTAAGGGTGCTGGATTCCCACATGGCCGACCCAGGTTTGAATCCTGGACCTGGTGGCTTGCTTTCTCACTTTCCCTCTCTCTCTCACACACTCTGTCCCTCTCTGGTCAAATTAGAATAAATAAATAAGGATAAATAAAATAATTATTTGGAAAGGAAAAAAAGCATATTCATAGTTATGGGGCCAGCAGGTGGTGTGGTGGTAAGGGCACTAGACTCCCACATGGCCGACTGCAGTTTGAGTCTTGGACATAATGGTTTGCTTTCTTACTTTCTCTCTCTTTCTCTCTCTTTCTCTTACTCTGTCCCTCTCTGGTCAAATAAAAATAAATAAATAAATAAATAAATAAATAAAGTT
>NW_006160123.1:2943495-2945515 GCF_000334495.1 Tupaia belangeri chinensis
GGCGTGAGTTTTAAGCCACCGGGTCCGGGACACGAACCATGGTCGACTACGTGGGAGTCCAGCGACATAGCCATTACGCTAACTGCTGGTTCCCAAATAAAATAATTCTATAAAAAAATAAACAAACGAAAGGATATTCATGCTCTGTATATCCATGTATGTGAAGTAAAAAATACATAACATTAAACTTAAACATATTAATCATGTTTAAGTGTACAGTTAAGTATATCCATGTTATTGTGCAATCAATCTCTGGAACTTTTTTCCATATGACAAAATCATATGGAAAAAAAATTCAGCTACTCTAAATACCTCATATAAGTGCAATCACAATATGTATCTTTCTGTGACTGGCAAAATGTCATTAAGGTTCATCTAAGTTATGGTATGCATCAGAGTTTCCTTCTATTTTAAGCTGAATAATATTTTATTGCGTGGATATACAAAATTCTGTTCATTCATTCACCGATGGACACCTAAGTTGCTTGCACCTTTTGGCTATTGTGAATAATGCTGCTATAAACATAAGTGGTCAAATAAATCTTTCAGCTTCTGCTTCTCATTCTTTTTTGGGGTATATACCAAGAAGTGGAATAGTAGGATCATATGGTAATTTTATTTTTAACTTTTTTGTTTTGTTTTGTCATAGGCGTGTGCAGAGAGATACAGAGAGAGGAAAAGAGAGAAATCACCCTCTATGGTGGATAGCCACATTACAATTCCTTCTCCTGCCTTCTCTTTGCATTTTGAGCATGCATGCATATGTGCCCCACATAATTTTTAAGCTGTTGGATCTGGGAATTTAACTGTGGTAGGCCATGTGGAAATTCAGCACCTTAAGCACTATGCCACTTATTGGCCCCTTATTTTATTTTAAATTTTTATTTATTTTTAAGAGATGTTTTTGCTATAGGGCATGTGCACTCACTGGACAGACAGAGAGGAAGAGAGACAGAAAGAGAAAAATCATTCCCCAGGTCCTTATTTTTAACCTTTTAGGGAACTACCATACTGTTTTCCATAGTAGCCACACCATCTTACATTCCCACCCATCAGTGTATAGGGGTTCCAATTTCTCTGCATCCTTGCCAATGGTTTTTATTTTCATTTTTTAGAAAATCATCCTAATGGGGGTGAGAGAAAATTTCATTGTGGTTTTCATTTTTTTTTTAATAATTACTTAACATTATTTATTTATCTATTTTAATTTGGCCAGAAAGGGGGAGAGAGAGAGAGAGAGAGAAAGTTAAAGTGAGAAAGCAACCCTCCAGGTCTGAGACTCGAACTACGCTTTTAACCACAATACCACCTGCCAGCCTCATTGTGGTTTTGATTTGTATTTTCCTAATGATCAGTGATGTTGAGCATCTTTTTGTTACTTTCTTGTATCACTTTCCTCCTTAATAAAACAAGCACTTCTTGTAACATAGATAACACATTAAAAACACAACAAAATCCACAGAAAATTTTACTGGTTAATTTGAATCTGGGCATACGTCTTATTACATGTTGAGTATCTCTTATCTAAAATGCTTGGGGAGGCTGGCATGTGGCATGGTGATTAAGGGTGCTGACTGTAATTGGAATCCCGGACTTGGCGGCTTGCTTTCTCACTCCTCCCAACCAATCACCCTCGCTCTGCCCTTCTTTGTTCAAATTAAAAATAAATAGTCTTGGGACCAGCAGTTAGCATAATGGCTATGTCACTGGGCTCCCATGTAGTCAACTGCAGTTCGAGTCCCGGACCTGGTGGCTTAAACTCACTCCAGGAGCGTATGCGTGCGTGCCCAAGATCCCAAGAGAAGGGATTGTGGAGTAGTCATCCCCTCTTGGGGGGTGATTTCTCACTTTCTGTCTCTCTTTCTGGCAACTGCATACGCCCTATAGTAAAAACCTCTCCAAAAATATAATAAATAAATAAATAAACAGTCATTTGTGATATATTTTGTGGGAATCCTTGCAATTAAAGTTTTGGCTACAAAAATAAAGAAATAAAATATTTCTTTTTTTTTTTTTTTTT
>NW_006160123.1:2945977-2963239 GCF_000334495.1 Tupaia belangeri chinensis
AATAGTTTTTTTCTTAAAAAAAAAAAAAAATTATAGAGAGATTTTTGCTATAGGGTGCATGTGCTTGCTGGAGACAGAGAGATACAGATAGAGAGAGAGTGTGAGAAATCACCCCTGGGGGTATGTCATACCGCAATCCCGCAATCCCTTTTCCCCTATTCTTTCAAGATTTTGGGCACACACCCAGAACTCAAACTCTGAGACTGCAAAGATTGTTTTTGAGAAGCAGGCAGTGACAGTAGGGATTTCAGTCTATTCCTTACCATTAGGGAATGTGGTCTCCCCTCCCCTCGCAAGCTATCTCTGAGAAAACAGCCATGACGAGGCCTGGAGAAGTTCAAGAGCGAATAGCTGATGTTCTTCTCTGAGTCCCCAACACTCATGCAAAACATTTCGCTTTACATAAATCATTTCCCAAGCCTCCTGATGTCACATGAAAGCACACACGTTGCTATAACAACTTCTGGGAATGTCTGCTGACCTGAGAACTAAATAACATCTTCACATTGAAGATCAGTAGAGCAAAACTGAAATCCAGTTCCTTTTTTCTTTTTAGAATTCTTTTCTTTTTCTTTTTTCTGAGCAGTTTTTTCTTTTTTAATTTTGGAGAGGTTTTTGCTATAGGGCGCGTGCGCTCGCCAGACAGGGAGAGACATAGAGATAGAAAGCGAGAAATCACCCCCCGGGGGGATGGTCACACCACAATCCCTTCTCCTCCATTCTCCTCTCGGGATCTTGGGCATGCACGCACATGTGCCCGGCTTGAGTTTTCTTTTTTCTGAGCAGTTTTTTCTTTTTTAATTTTGGAGAGGTTTTTGCTATAGGGCGCGTGCGCTCGCCAGACAGGGAGAGACATAGAGATAGAAAGCGAGAAATCACCCCCCGGGGGGATGGTCACACCACAATCCCTTCTCCTCCATTCTCCTCTCGGGATCTTGGGCATGCACGCACATGTGCCCGGCTTGAGTTTTAAGCCACCGGGTCCGGGACTCGAACTGCGGTCGACTACGTGGGAGTCCAGCGACATAGCCATTACGTTAATTGCTGGTTCCCCCAAGTTAAATAATTTTTTAAAAATAAAATGCCTCAGGCTAGAAATGTCTTGAATTTTTTTGTTATTTTTGGTTTGGGAATATTTGCATATTCATGATGAGATATCTTGAGGATGGGACCCAAGTCTAAATATGAAATTAATTTATGTTTTGGGGGCTGGCAGGTTGTGTGGTGGGTAAGGGGGCTGTAGTCCCCCATGGTTCAAGTCCTAGACCTGGTAGCTTGCTTTCTCACTTTCTTTCTCTCTCTCTCTGTCCTTCTCTAGTCAAATAAAATCAATTAATTAATTAATTAAGTTAAATAAAAAATAATTCTTGTTGAAAAATTAATTTGTTTCATATACACCTTATGCATACAGTATGAAGATAATATTATATACTATTTTGTATTGCTGCACTTTGACTCATCACATGAAGACAGGTGTGGAATTTTCTACTGTGGCATGTTGGCAATTAAATTTCAGATTTTTGAGCATCCAAATTTTAGATTTTTGGACTTGGGAATACTTAATCTATATAATAAAGAATCAGGATGGGACCAGCAGGTGGCATGGTGTTTAAGGCGCTGGACACTCCCACATGGCCGACCAGGGTTTGAGTCCTGAATCTGGTGGCTTGCTTTCTCGCTTCCTCTCTCTCTCACTCTCAACCTCTGTCTCTCTCTGGTCAAATTAAAAAAAAAAAAAATGAATGAATAAATAAAATAAAATAATTATTTTTTTAAAAAAAGAAAAGAATCAGGAATGTTACCCTGTCTGCATCAGGCAGTCTATACATTTAAGGCCTTAGACACTGTAGGTAGTCTGGAGCTGAATATGATAATAATACTCACAAAAGTAATTAATAGGACTAACAGAAGAAATAAATTTCTTACTAGAAAAAAAACCTAAGATTTGTGTGGTACATTTGTGGCATACATATATGGTATATTTGTGTGGTGTATTGAAAAGAGCACTGAGGGGCCAGCAGGTGATATGGATTCCCACAGGGCCAAGTATGGTTCGAGTCCCGGACCTGGCGGCTTGCTCTCTCACTTTCTCTCTCTCTCTCTAGCTCTGTCCCTTTCTGGTGAAATTAAACTAAATAAACAAATACAATTAAAAAAATAATTATAAAATGTAAAAGAAGAGCACTGAGCTAGAAATTAGGAGATAATAGTTCTAATCTGAGGTCTGCTGCTAACTAGTAGTTTGGGTTTATACAAAATCTTTAGTATCTTTGAACTTCATATTTCTGATCCATAAAGTGAAGGAACTAGATTCAAGATTATTGGTGAGGTACTGTTCATTTTTTTTTCTTTCTTTTTGGAGAGATTTCTGCTATAGGGTGCATGCACTCGTCAGAAAGACAGAGACAGAGAGACAGAGAAATCACCCCCCAGGGGGATGGCCACGCCGCAATCCTCCTTCCTCCATTCTCCTCTTGGGATCTTGGGCACACACGCACACAGGCCTGGCGTGAGTTTAAGCTGCCAGGTCCAGGACTTAAACCGCAGTCGACCATGTGGGAGTCCAGCGACATAGCCATTATGCTAACTGCTGGTCCTGGTCCTGTTGATTTTAAAGCTCCATAAGTCTATGAATCTGTTATTTACTCATTCAACATTTGTTCAATTAGACAATACACACACACCAGGATCTTTGACTGGGTCAAAGAAAAACACTGGTAAAGAAATCAGACAGGGGGACCAGCAGGTGGTGTGGGTAAGGTACTGGACACTCCCACATGGCCGACCACAGTCCGAGTCTCGGACCTGGCGGCTTGCTTTCTTACTTTCCCTCGCTCTCTTTTTCTCTCTGGTCAAATTAAAATAAATGAATGAATGAATGAATAACATAAACAAAATAATTATTAAAAAAAAGAAATCAGATAGTACCACTCTTGAGATTAATGGTAAAGACAGACATTAAAACTAAAATTCACGCAAATATAAAAGTTCAAATATGAGAGTACCATGAAGGAAAACTATTAAAAAAATACCGGGAACCAGCAGTTAGCATAATGGCTATGTTGCTGGACTCCCACGTAGTCAACCGCGGTTCGTGTCCCGGCTTAAAACTCAGGCCGGGCACGTGTGTGTGCGTGCCCAAGATCCCGAGAGTAGAATGGAGGAGAAGGAATTGCGGTGTGACCATCCCCCGTGAGGCATGATTTCTTGCTTTCTGTCTCTATGTCTCTCTCTGTATGTCTGGCGAGCGCACGCACCCTATAGCAAAAACCTCTCCAAAATAATAATAATAATAATAATAATAATTTAGCTTGAGAAACAAGGAAAATTCCTTTAAGGGAGTACATTTAAGTTCAGACTTAAAGGATTAATTAGAAGTTTGCCAGATAAGGGCCAACTGTTGTGCTTGTGAAGGTGGTTAGATCCCACGTGGCCAACTGCATGGTTCAAGTCCCAGACCCGGCACCTTGAAAAACACACGAGGTGCATGTGCACATGTATGTGTGTGCATGTGTGCCCAAAAATCCTACAAAGAGGGAAAAATGGAAGAGAAGGGATTGTTGTGTGGTCATTCTCCATGGGGAGGGAGGTTGCTTTTTTACTTTCTCTTTTATTCTCTCTCCAGTGAACACATGCACTTTCTAGCAAATTTTAAAAAAAATAAAATAAAAAGAAGTTTGACAGAGTTGGATAAGAGCTGAGTCTATGCAACATGTGTTCAAAGACCACATTTCAGCAGGTGGTATGGAGGTTAAGGTGGCTGGATCCCATATGACCCAATGTGTGGTCTGAATTCCAGATCCAACAGCTTGAAAAATCATGTGGGCACATGTGAGTACATGCCTAAAATCCCAAGAGAAAAAGGGATTGCATATGGCCATCACCCTGAAGGGTGATTTCTCACTTTCTCTCTCTGGTAAGTGACTTAACAAACAAAAACAAAACAAAAAGAGTTACAGATTTATAAAAGCAATTATGATAAAACTGCTTTCATTATATTTTTGCTACGGGGCACATGAGGCATGTCTGTCTCCCACCAGAGACAGACAGATATAGGGGAAGAGGAGAAAACATCCTTCATGGAGAACGGTCATGCTGTAATCCCCCTCCTCCATTTCTCCATCATGTTGGGATTTGGGGCATGCATACATGTGCCCAGCAAGTTTCTCAAACTACTGGGTTGGTGAGTTGAACTGCACAGTTAGCCGTGTGGGATTCAGCTACCCTAATCACTAGGCCACAGAGCCAGCTGATAAAATGTTTGTTATTGTTTTTTTCTTTTTTTACTGATGAGAGAGACAGCAAGAAAAGAACAATCTCAATAGGGCTCAGTCATGGCCCAATTACCTTCCTCTAGGCTTCTAGCCTTCCAGGATCCAGAGCATATATGCATGCACCAGGACATGCTTTCAGGCTGACTTAGCCAGAGACCTGAAATGCGGTCACAGCATGTGGCTTCCAGCTCTGTAGTATGGTATGATACTGACTATACCACCAAGGCTAGGCCATAAAATATTAATTGTAGACTCTAGGTGGCAAATATATGAACATTCAGTGTAAAATTCTTTCTACTTTTTGGTATGTGTGAAAAAAAATTAATAAGATGTTGGGGGAAAATAAATGAAGGACTAGCCATACAGACAGAAGGAATATCATATGTAAATGTTTGCAGACTTGACAGCTCATGCCATTTGCTCAGCAGTGAGCAATCCTAAATGGTGGGATACACTCCAGCTGGAGCAGGCCTCCGGCAGAGTGGCAAGAAAAAAATGGGAAAGTAGGGGCCGGCACGTGGTGTGGTGGTTAGAGGCGCTGGACTCCCACATGGCTGACCGTGGTTCAAGTCCTGAATCTGGTGGCTTGTTTTCTCACTTTCCCTCTCTCTCTCTGTCTGTCTGATCAAACTGGAAAGTAACAATAATAATAAATAAAGTTAAAATAAAACAATTATTAAAAAAAAAAATGGGAAAGTAAATAGGGGTTAAAAATCATGAATGCCCGCATAATCAAGTGTTTAAATTTTAATCTGAAAGCCATAGAATGCATATCTGTACATATTCAACTGGGACTCATTTATGAAATTATCTGTTCACATAGCTAACAAAGATCCTATTAAAAATATCACTGAAAATGGTCATCTATGAAGCATTTGCACTAGAAGCTTACCTGAACTGTTTCATTCCCACCTCTAAGGTCCTGAAGAGGACTCCGTGGGGGTTTCAAAATCTAGAGGCAATAATTACAATTATTCAAAAACATCCTGGCATATCTATTAATAATTCATTTCAAGCTATCCCATGAGTAGAAAGCTAAAATCTCTATACCAAAATCCCTAAAAATCCTCTAATTCATTCTGCTTGGTACTAAATCATGTGGCAAATTTAAATATTTGGCATCTGTTCTCTTCTCCTTGCTCATCCTCCCCAATTATTTTGCCCTCTCTCATCCCATATGTGGTCTAGGTGAAGCTCTACACCAACTCAAGGGTACAACAATCTGATATTCTCTTGTCAGTAATGATTGGTTCAGGAATCGGTACTGGATCTATATCAGGATAATAGAGACAACATGATTCAATCCTGAGTTTTGTTTTTCCATCTTGAAGATACAGACAATATATTTCACATAGAACTCGAACCTGAAAGGAGGGAGATAAATATGTGCACCGCAGTAATCACAGGGCGAATATCTGTCTGTAAATGGAGAGCACTAAGAGGAAGGAGTCAGAGCAGAAAAACAGAAAGAAAATCCTAGTACTGGTGAGATTGTTGGAACTCCCGGTCAATAAGTTGTGCCTAAAAACCTACGTTTAGACTTTTCAGTTTCAATACGTTTTGTGCTTAAGAATGTTTAAGTTGGATTTTTGTCTCTTACAACAGTTTTGTATACCAGGATAAATACATTTTAAAAATAGCTTTACTGAAATGTAATTTATGTAGCATAAAATCCATAAGATTAATAAAATATGAATTTTAGTTGTATAAACAGTTTGAATATTTGAGTCTTTCTCCAGAGAGCAATAAGAAGCCAGTAGGAGTGAAAAGGTAAAGCCACAGTCAAAATTATTGTGCTACATAGTTATCATTTTAAAAAGGCAACAATTATTAATTTAAGTGTTTCTTACAGATGAATGCCGTCTTCTAAGAGATTTCCCAGTATTGTCACTGAAAGAGGAAAAAAAATATTTATACACACATTGGTAAAAGACTGGATTTCTAAAATAATCATCACAGCACCACTTACATGCTTTTAAACTGTTCACCACTTTCACTTGGCACTCTGGTCAGCAAAATGTGTGTGTATATATGTATGTGTGTATATATATATATATATATATATATATATTGCCCCCTAGGGAGGATGGGCGCCCCACAATCCCTTCTCTTCCATTTTCCTATCCAGATTCTGGGCATGCAAGCACATGCACCTGGCATGAGTTCCAAGCCACTGGGTCCAGGACTCGAACTGTGGTCAATCATGTGAAAGTCCAGCGATGTAAATACTACGCCATCTGCTGGTCCCTAAAATGTATATTATAAAACTTTACATTTGGTATTTAAGAATTTGGTGTTTTAAAATACATATTGTGCATTACAAGATTATCTCTTGTATGACAATCAGTATAATGTAATTTACTACATTTACAGAGGTATTTACAGATAAATGGGCTATAAACCAAGAGACTCTAGCTCTGGTTATACTACATGTTGAACATTTCTAATCCAAAAATCTAAAATGTTCCAAGAGCCAACACTTTTTGAGCATTAACATGATGCCACAAGTAGAAAATTCTATACCTGATAAATCAATACTGAGTTAAAGTGCTGCAATACAAAAATATTATGAATTATTACCTTCAGGCCACGTGTATAAGGTGTATATGAAACATAATTTTGTATTTAGACTTGGGTCTTATCCCCAAGATATTGCATTATGTAAAAGGAAATATTCTAAAATCTGAAAAAGTCCAAAATCTGAAACACCTGTGACCCTAACCATTTTGGATAAGGAATACTCAATCTGTACTGTGTGAGCTTTAGCCCAGGTTTTAAAAATTCAAATGCCTATGAGGCCAAACAGATAATTCGATAGATGTAAGAAAAATTAGTGTTGCAGGATCAGCAGTTCGCATAATGGTTATGTCGCTGGATTCCCATGTAGTCAACTGCAGTTCCATTCCTGGACCAGGTGGCTTAAACTCACACCAGGCGCATGTGTGTGCATGGGTGCCCAAGATCCTGAGAGAATTGAGGAGAAGGGATTGTGGTGTGGCCATCCCCCCAAGGGGGTGATTTCTCGCTTTCTGTCTCTCTGTCTTTCTGGCAAGCGCACATGCCCTATAGCAAAAATCTCTCCAAAAAAAGAAAGAAAGAAAAATTAGTGTTGAAACTATAATGACCTAGAGAATTCTTGCCTGGTCTAAAAGTCAGTCATTAATCTGCTCTGGTTAGTTGTTGCCGATAAGAATATGAGTCTACTGTTGCTACACTTGATTTTTAGAGAAGCTGAAGTTCACATTGTACAAAATCCTGAGATTTAAAAATTCTGGCAACTATTTGAAAATTTAAAAACATGTGTAGGCCAAAACTATTATGGTTGTAGACTGCAAAGAAGCTACCAGTTTGTGACGCCATCTTTTGACAACCCATTTAATCTCCCTAGGCTTCCCTAGAGTCCATCTCAGTTTTGACTCTAGAACAGTTTGTACAAAGTTAGGGCAAGGAAGGATGTGACTTTGTAACATTTACTTCTTTTCTCTGAACATTATTATAGATATGTATCACTACTAATTGGAAATGTGTAACATTTGCAGTTGCATGAAATGAACTTACTTTTCCTCATTCCCTTCTGCAGTCACCCCATCCATTTTTTAAGAAAAATTGTTTTCTGTAATAAACACATAATATTAGAAAAGGTGAGACAGAAAATACAACTATAAAGAAATTAAAAGTACATTTGTGATTGTAGGATTACTTTCTGAGTAGAAACCAAAAAAAAAACAAAAAAAAAGGAGGGTAAAAGTTATGCTGTGAAGCTATAAAGCAAAAGATATTTTAAGGAGTTTAAAACACTGTTATAAGGGCCCGCAAATAGTGTGGTGGTTGGAGTGCTGGACTCCCACATAGCCAACCATGGTTCAAGTCCTGGACCCGGTGACTTACTTTCTCATTCCCCCTTTCTGTCTCTGGTCAAAACTGAACAACAGTGATAAAAAATTAAAAAGTTAAAAATCAATAAATCTTTAAATGAAACAAAACACTGTTATAATTTTCTTTTCTATGAGAGAGGTTTTTGCTATAGGGAATGTGTGCTCACTGGACAGAGAGAGATTGAGAGATAGAAAGCAAGAACCCACCCCCCCTCCCGGGGGGATGGCCACACCGCAATCCCTTCTCCTCCATTCTCCTCTCAGAATCTTGGGCACCCATGCACATGAACATGCACCCAATATGAGTTTTAGGCCGCTGGATTCAAGTCTCAAACAGCAGTCCACCATGTGGGAGCCCAGCAATGCAACCATTATACCATCTGCTAGTCCCAACATCGTTACAATTAATATTCCTGGAAGATGTTCGTGTTCATGATAAATTGTCTAACTCTGATTGGGATGATATAGACTTCCTTGGTTCAAATAAAATTTTCATCTAACTTATAAAAGTTTATGGATTACATAATAAACACCAAAATATGAGTCAATTAGCTATATAAACATAGGTTTGCATCTTTTAATATTTATATTAGGAAAATTCTAATATATGTACTCAGCCAAAAAAAAAAATTAAGACATAGAAACGACAATTGATTCATTTTATAAATTTGCATGTACACTTGCTGAAGAGTGACAAAGAGAAAGCAACTCCCACAGGTGGCCATGCCCCAATCCCCTCTCTTTCATTTCTCCATTCAGAATTTTGTCCACGAATGCACATGTGCCCAGTATGTTTCTCAAACTGCCAGGTCAAGGACTCAAACGGCGCAGGGGGCCATGTGGGATCCAGTTGCCTGGATCTACTATGACAATGGCTGGCCCAAAAATAATATTTTAAATAGTACAGCTGGGGGGCCGGCATGTGGCATAGTGGTTAAGGGCACTGGACTCTCACATGGCCGACTGTGGTTCAAGTCCTGGACCTTGGCTTACTTTCTCACTTTCTATCACTCTGTCTCTCTCTGGTCAAATTTAAATAAACAAACAAACAAACAAACAAATAAAGTTAAGTAAAATGATTCTTAAAAAAAAAAGTACAGCTAATTATGTTTGAAATTCTATTTAAAAAGTATTTTCTCTGGAAAGAATATGAAATAAGAGGCATAATCTAAAGTTTTCTCAGTTCGTTTCAGGTACCACTTACCTATAATTATATTAAATTTTCACTTTGTACATTAACTTTTTTTTTTTTTTTTTAGTTTGCTAAAGTGTGTACACTTGCCAGAAAGATGGAGGGTGGAGGGGGTGGGGGGGAGTAAAAAAGATATCCGTGCTGCAATCCCTTCTCCTCTTTCCTCTCGGGATTTTGGGCACATACGCACATCCATCCAGTATAATTTTCCAAGCTGCCAGGTCCGAGATTTGAACCATACTGTCAGCCACGTGGGATCTGATCCCTTTAACCACCATGCCACTGGCTGACCCTACGCATTAACTTTAGAACCTCACTCCTGGCTGAGAAAAAAAATGCCACTGCAGATTTTAAAAAGAATGATAGCTAGAAAAAGTGTTTTTCTTTCTTGAAGTGGGGAGGAATCACTCTCACAATGTCTGGTCACACTGTGATCCTTCTCTAATCTTCCAGCCTTGTGAATCTTGGGCACTTATACACTTGCCCAGTGTTTTAGGCTAACCAGGCCAGGGATTCAAACTTCAGTTGTCATGTGGGATGCATCTTCCATCCATCCATCTATCTATCTATCTATCTATCTATCTATCTATCTATCTATCTATCTATTCCATTTGTTATTATTATTATTTTTAATTTGACTAGAGAAAGATAAGAGAGGAAAAGTGAGAAAGCAAGCCACCAGGTCCGGGACTTGAACTGGAGTTGGTCAAATGGGAGTCCAGTGCCTTGACCCCTATGTCACCTGTTGGTCCCCTTTTTTAAAAAAGTGAATTATTTTTATTGTATTTTATTTACTATTATTATTGTTCTTTAATTTGACTAGAGAGATAGGGAACTTGACAAAGCAAGCCACCAGGTTCAAGATTTGGACTACAGTTGTCCTTGTAGGTGTCCAGAGCGTTAACCATCATGTCACCTGCCAGCCCCATAGCTTCTCCTGAGCAGCACATTGCCACTATGCAATGAAACTGGCCCAGCTAAAAATTTTGTCTCAACCATATTAGCATTTCTACCATGATACTAAATTAATACCACATACATAAACTACTAGAATCAATGTTTTTAAATTTTTTTAAAGAATTATCTTGAGCCTAACAGATGGCATAATGGCTATATTGCTGGACTCGCATGTAGTTGACCGCGGTTCGAGTCCCGGACCTGGTGGCTTAAACTCACACTGGGTGTATGTACATGCATGCCCAAGATCCTGAGCGGAGAATGGAGGAGAAGGGATTGCAGCGTGGCCATCCCCCCGGGGAGTGATTTCGCGCTTTCTGCTTCTCTCTCTCTCTCTGTCTTTCTGGCGAGTGCTCACGCCCTGTAGCAAAAACCTCTCCAAACACAAAAAAAAGAAAAAAAAAAAGAGAAAGAAAGCTGCCAGATCTGGGACTCGAACCGTGGTCAGTCATATGAGAGTCACGCACCCTTAACCACCATGCCACCTGCTGGCCCCCAGTGTTCTTGTTTTTGGCAATAAGTAAAGAAAATAAGTACCTAAAAGATATCTTAATTTACATGTTTTGATTATACATATTAAAACTAGGGCCAGGACCAGTAGTTAGCATAAAGACTATGTTGCTGGACTCCCATGTAGTCGACCGCCGTTTGAGTCCCAGACCCAGTGGCTTAAACTCATGCTGGGCACATGTGCGTGCGTGCACAAGATCCCGAGAGGAGAATGAAGAAGGGATTGTGGCATGGCCATCCCCCCTGGGGGGGGATTTCTTGTTTTCTGTCTCTCTGTCCCTGTCTCTGGCGAGCACATGCACCCTATAGCAAAAACCTCTCCAAAACAAACAAAGAAAAAACTGGGGTCTAGCTGGTGGCATGGTGATTAAAGCACTTGATCCCATATGGCTGACTGTGCAATTCAAGTCTTGGACCCAGCAACTCGAAAAACTATGTTGAGTGTTTGTGCACACATGCCCAAAATTCTGAGACAAAAATGGAGAAGTGATTCCAGCATGGCCATGCACCTGAAAGTGATATCTCGATTTCTCTCTCTTCCCTAGGAGGTGACTTCTTAATTAATCTCTCTCTTTAGTGAGTGCACGTGCCCTAAATTCTGGACCTTGTGGCTTGAAAATCACACCAGGTGGATGTGCATGTGTGCCCAAAACCCAGCGAGGAAACTGGAAAAGGGACTGTAATGTGGCCCTGTCCCTTGGGGGATGATTTCTTTCTTTCTCTCTCTCTCTGGTGGGCGCATGTGCACCATAACAAAGTAAAAATAATAATAAGTAATTTTTTTAGAATACTAAATTAGGAGATAATACATCATAATGAACCATAATGAACTTCAAACTGAAATAAAAGTTGCTTATCTTTCACTGAACCCAATGAGCTGCTACTGTACATAAGATGATGGGTATCTTTTAGGATTTGATTTCTGTTCCTTTTGTTGTCTAATACTTTTTCAATATGCTTATCCATTCTTCTGATTTCACTTACCCGCTACTCACAATCACATCTACTTTAAGTAATTTTTTTGGAGAGGTTTTTGCTATAGAGCGTGTGCATACTCCAGAAATAGAGAGAGAGACAGGGAGACAGAAAGTGAGAAATCATCCCCCAGGGGGGATAATCATGCTGCAATCCCTTCTCCTCCATTCTCCCCTCAGGATCTTGGGCATGCATGCGCATGCACCCAGCGTGAGTTTAAGCCACAGGGTCCGGGACTTGAACCACAGTCGACTACATGCGAGTCCAGCAACGTAGCCATTATGCCAACTGCTGGTCCCTTTAATTTTTTTTGTTTTTTTGGAGAGATTTTCACTGTAGGGCGCGTGCGCTCGCCAGTCAGACAGAGAGAGACATAGAGACAGAAAGCGAGAAATCACCCTCCAGGGGGGATGGTCACGCCGCAATCCCTTCTCCTCCATTCTCCTCTCGGGATCTTGGGCATGGACGCACACGCGCCCGGCGTGAGTTTTAAGTCACCTGGTCCGGGACACGAACCGCGGTCGACTACGTGGGAGTCCAGCGACATAGCCATTACACTAACTGTTGGTTCCCCCTTTAATATTTTCCATTTA
This sequence comes from Tupaia belangeri chinensis, assembly GCF_000334495.1. NCBI lineage: Eukaryota > Metazoa > Chordata > Mammalia > Scandentia > Tupaiidae > Tupaia > Tupaia belangeri. The sequence goes on from NW_006160123.1 coordinate 2,958,354, forward strand.
AAAAATTTTTAGCTTTTATGTACTTAGTATAAGGAATTAATTATACAAGACTGGTTAGACTGCTGGGGTTTTTTTATAGAATTATTTAATTTTATTCATTGTCACTATTTTATTTTATTGAAGTTGACCAGAGAGAGACAGAGAGAGAGAAGGAAAGTGAGAAAGCAAGCTGCCAGGTCCGGGACTTCAAACATGATAAGCCATGTGGGAGTCCAGCAGTCTTAACCACCACACCACCTGCTTGTCCCTAGATTGCTGTTTTTAGTTAGCAGCTCCCTGCACTCCAATTTGCTCCTTCCCAAAAGCAACCACTTATACTCTTAGCTGATTATTTTTGTATTTACTTCATTAATCTAGATAACTTGTTCATATTGTTCCTTTCTAATTCTCCTAGATTTAGGCATTAAAGTGTTTTACAACAATAAAAGATGAAAATTAAGCCCCCTTACCTATAAACTCCCTTAACACACACACACACACACACACACACACACTCACAAACCAGTTAAATGCAGTACAAGAAAAATCACATATCACTGCCATAAATACAAAAACCCTAAATAAAATGTTAATAAAAGAAATACAATTTGTAAAAGGAGAAATATACCAGTCATGTTGGTTTTATTTCAGAAATACAAAATTGGTTTAATAGAAAAATCAATTTTGGGGACCAGCAGTTAGCATAAAGGCTATGTCGCTGAACTCCCATGTAGTTGACTGCGGTTCGAGTCCCGGACCCGATGGCTTAAACTCACACCGAGCGCGTGTGCATGCGTGCCCAAGATCCCGAGAGGAGAATGGAGGAGAAGGGATTGCAGCGTGGCCATCCCCTCCGGGGGGTGATTTCTCACTTTCTGTCTCTCTGTCTCTCTTTCTGGTGAGCACACGCGCCCTATAGCAAAACCTCTCCAATAAATAAATATAATTATTTTATTTAACCATATATTTAAAAATAAATAAATATTTATTTAAAAGAGAAAAAGATGAGGCTGGCAAATGGCGAGTTGGTTAAAGGTACTGAACTCCCACATGGGAGTGCCAGGTGGTAGCACAGCAGTAGTACTAGCAGTACTAATAGTCCTAGGACCTCCTTGTACATGCCAAGCACACTCATGTATGTCCATGATCCCAATTGGCAGAGACTGGGGGATGGTGGCATGAGGTCCCTATTGGAAGTGTCTATCTTTCTCATAGAAAAAAAAATACATAAACTTAAATATAGATATACATATATAAAAATACATATTATATACATATATGATATTTTCCTCCAATCTACATACTTTTTTCAAATAATAAAAACTGTTTTTGTTTTTTACTAAATGGTCAGGACATAAATACTAAGTTGTTTGTACCTAAACACTTAATAAATGAACTGCTAAATATTTCTTTTGGCTAAAGGGTGCTATGGTGCCATGAGTAAATAAAGTCTGAGAACCAGTAGTCTAAATAACTCAGGGTCTGTAAACTCTGCCATTGGGCCAAATCAACCTTTGGGCTAAGAGTGGTTTTTACATTTTTAAAGGGTTATAAAATAACAAACAATAATAAAAACAAAGATTATGTGCCAGAGACCATGCCATGGACCATATAACCTGCAAAGCCTGGAATATTTACATATCTGGCTCTTTGCTCACTACTATGTTTATATCATCAATACTTAAAATTAATATTTTTCACAATGTCCAATGATATATAGAGTTTAGACCTGTGCTATCCAATACAGTAGTTATCTGTATTTAATTAAAATGAAATAAAATTTAAAATTCAGTTCCTTGGTCACAATAGCCATATTTCAGGTGTTCAACAGTGAAGCAGAGCTAAAGGATACTGTGTTGGACAGTGCAGGCATAAAACATAACCATTATCACAGGAAGTTCTGATGGATAGCTCTATCCTATCTATAGCTCCAACAGTTTCAGTATCTTCTAAGGTCTCTTAGCATAAAACATCAATATCACAATTCCAACACTCAATTTACAGGTATTTGTCATCATAAACATTTCCAGCCATCCATAGTCAAGAATTACACTGCCTTGAACTTAAACTTTGATTACCAAAGTGTTACAATATATTAATTCCTCATTTCTGCAAACCATCCCTCCAAGTTCCACCTCAAAGGTCAACTTCTCTGTGAAAGCTACTTTGGTCTCCACTCCCAAAAGCAGCAAATAAGCTTAGCTGTCTGTGTTCCAATACTGTTTGGAATGCCCATAATCGTTTACAGCCTGTCTTGTATCATAGTTATTTGGATATATTACTTCCCTTTCTGAACTGTAAACACCTTTAGATTAGGGACTCTGAATGATCCCCCCAGACCTAGCACAAGACAATAAGGAATTAATTAAATATTTGATGAACTCAACTTAACTAAGTGAAAACTTAGATCTTAATATCAGGAGTAAGCGTCTAGGGGCCTGTGGGTGGCGGTTTGATTGAGGATGCAGGACTCCCACAAAGACGATGCAGTTCGAGTCCCGGACCTGGCAGCTTGCTTTCTCATTTTTCCTGTCTCTCTACTTTAAAAAATAATAAAGATACATAACATTAAATAATTACTTATAAAAACAGACTCCAATCAGCAATACTCCCCCGCCAAAAAAAAAAAAAAAAAACTCTAGTATTTAAACAGGAAGAAAAGTGGCTCTAATTCTGTGTTTAAATAATGAATAGTGGGAGATTTTTAAAAACTGACTTGTGGCTGGCAAAATTGACTTCGTGAATGCTATTACACATGCAGAAACCCAAAGACCTAGTAAGTGCGGCCAGCACTCGGAGCAGGCACTATCAATAAGCCGTGAAAGCCTACCACTGAAAGCTCGCACACTACTCTGACTTCACTTTCAGCCAAGGAAACTGGTCAGAAATACATCAGCCGCGAGTGCCCAGGGACCCGCAGCGCTGACAGAAGATGGCGGGGCGGAAGGGGACGCCGCCAGAGCGGCCGACAGGCAAACCGAGCCGGCGGGCGGCCCAGGTGCTTGCTGAAGGAGAAGCGTGGGGAAAAGGGAGGCGGCGCAGGGCGAGGCCGAGGCCGAGGCCGAGGTGAGCAGGGAGCGAGCCCAGCACAGGCAGGCCGCAGGCCGCCGGGCTGAAGGGTACCCCCACCTCCCGCCGCCGGACCTTCGGAGAGCTCAGACTATAGCCACGGCCCTCTCGGAAACCCAGAACGAAAGGGTCATTCTCTTGTCCCGCCGCGGCCCACCTGCTTGACAAACTCCGCCGACTTCTTTGGGGTCCGCGCGCTCCCCAGAGACTGAGATGACGGTGGCCCCTGGACCGCGCCTCACAACGCCCAGCCAGCCTCACTGAAGTATTCAAATATAACCGCCCAGCGCCTGCGCATGCGCAGAGGGGCCGCCGCGTCAGCCCCGCCCCCAGGCTCGCGGCCGATCCCCGTTCCTGAGCTCCTGTAATGGAACTTGCTCGGCCTCTGCACCGATGTTACCTTCTTCACGTTTCTCTCCTTGTCTGCAGAATTTCTTTTGCTATCTCCCCAGCGCAGACACCCAATATTACGGAGCGGCCATCTTCTTTCGATTGTTGGCGATAGTAAAGAGCGGACTTGGCTTCCGTACAAAATGGCGGCTTCCATGATAGTGCGTCACATCCCCCCAGTATTACTCCCTATAGCTACCAGGAAGGTGTAAGCTTCTGGGACGAGGTGGCCGAGTGGTTAAGGCGATGGACTGCTAATCCATTGTGCTCTGCACGCGTGGGTTCGAATCCCATCCTCGTCGTAATGTGTTCTTTTTGCTTTCTTCTGAATTAAGCGTATGGATAAATTTAATTTTGCAGGAGTAAAGTTTGAATATTGTGATGATTTGTTAATCAATTGATTAACTGGCGTCATCAAGTTAAGCTTTGAGAGATCCGAAACAGCTTTTGGAGCGTTCTGATTTCACAGGGATCTAAGAAACTTCTCTGGGATTAAAAAAATGCGCTGGATTTAGTTTTTTGTTTGTTTTAATCTGAAGTAAACAACGGTGCATAGACTTCCACGCTTATTATCATCCATGTGTTCCATTGCGGGTCTGCTCCAACTTTAAAGCAACCCAGCTCTAAACTGAGCGGTTTAAATGATTGTGGACTCCCACGCTAGGATTTTTCATTTGTCCTCTTTAGGAAATACTAGCAGGTTTCACATCAACAGCTCCGCAAGGCACTGAGTGTTCAAGACTCTCTTCCAGCCCCCAGTAGGCTGCGGTAACTAAGAGATGAGTGCACTGGGGAAAAGATTGAAGACTTGGGGAACTTGAAAACATCTAGAGTCAGAGACTGAAGACCCGAATGGCTACTTTTCCAGAGGAGAGGAAGAGGCTAAATTCTCACCGATTTAATCAGAAGAGAAACAAGGAGCAGGAAAAGAACAGAAATTCTCTTGAAAGGCCATCAATCAGATTCATCCAACTCACATTTAACAAGCCTGTGTATACAGTAATTTTTAAGTGTGGGCAAACGGGTTTGACATGAACTGTATCACTTTAACAGCTTCTACATTGCAGAAATAGCAATGGAATCTCTTGAACTGTGGTGTCTCTTAACCACTATCATGTCCTGCACTGTGGAATGATAAACAATGCTCATCATTCTCTTGCTATAATTAATGGCTTATAGGTTCTCTCACTAATGAGTGTCTGCACCCCAGCGATGCTTCAGAACCCAGCACCTGACAGGTGTTTTGGTAAGATTTGTCTCATTGAGTGTGTAAGGCAATAGTAGCCTCTTTGCCAGCTCTACTGGCTTCTCCCTCTGAGATCCAAATCCCTTGAGAATGTTGACACTTCTCTAAGCCATTTTCTTTTTTTTTTTTTTAAAGAATTATTTAATTTTTTTTTTTTTTTTTAATTTTGACCAAAGAGAGAGAAAAGAGAGTGAGAAAGAAA
>NW_006160123.1:2963913-2967480 GCF_000334495.1 Tupaia belangeri chinensis
AACCCATCAGTCATATGGGGGTGGAACGCTTTAACCACTATGCCACCTGCTGGCCCCAACTAATGTATTACTTTAAAGAATTATTTAATTTTTTTTTTTTTTTTTTTAAATTTGACCAAAGAGAGAGAAAGGAAAGTGAGAAAGTAAGTTGCCAGGTCCAGGACTCAAACCACAGTCGGCCATATTGGAGTCCAGCGCCTCAACCACCATGCTCCTGCTGGTCCTTCTAATTCATTTTCAATCCTGTGGTTACAAAGAGTTTCTATCTAGGTTCCACACATTTCCTAAGGAGCCCATGGATCGAATTCCAGAAGGTTATCTGGTTGTGAAAAAGATTACATCCTTATTTTCATAACCTCTGATCCAAAGCATTTCCTTTTTTACTAAAGGTAAAAAACAAACTGCAGTAATATTAACTCTTCCCACCATTATTTTGTCAACAGATATTTTTATATCACATTACCTTTATTACTTTATACTCATCACTACTTCAGATAATGATGATTATTAGATCTGCCATTAGAACTTGTAATGTTATGCATTCATAAAGAAGTATATACATTATTATATTATTAATCACAAACTTTGAAAAAAATATATTTTCGCTGGACACGGTTGCACGTGCCTGTAATCCCAGCTGCCCAGGAGGCTGAGGCAGGAGGATCACTTGAGTCCAGGAGTTCTGGCTGTAGTGGGCCATGCCCATCGGGTGTCTGCACTAAGTTCAACATCAATATGGTGACCTCCAAGGAGTGGGGAACTACCAGGTTGCCGAAGGAGAGGTGAACCAGTCCAAGTCAGAGGTTTCGAGAGGTTTTTGCTATAGGGCGTGTGCGCTCGCCAGAAAGAGAGAGATAGAAAGCAAGAAATCACCCCCCAGTGGGGATGGCCATGCCACAATCCCTTCTCCTCCATTCTCCTCTCAGAATTTTGGGCATGCACGCACACGTGCCCGGCATGAGTTTAAGCCACCAGGTCTGGGACTCGAACCGTGGTCAACTACATGGGAGTTCAGTGACATAGCCATTACACTAACTGCTGGTCCCCAAAAATATATATTTTAAGAAATAATTATTTAATTTGATCAGCAAGAGAGAGACACAAAGAGAGAGAAAGTAAGAAAACAAGTAGCCGGGTCCAGGCTAGGTGGGAGTCCAGTGCCTCAACCACCGTGCCACCTGCCAGCTCCCAATTTTGAGAATATTTTGATAGTTGTATTCAAACATAATTGGTTGTTTTTGTATTACAACATACTTAATTGTATGCACTTGAAAGACAATATTCTGAGAAGAGATCTATAGGCTTACGCAGACTACCGAAGGCCTTTCTTTTTGGAGAGGTTTTTGCTACATGATGTGTGTGCTTGCCAGAGAGACAGAGAGAGAGAAAGTGAGAATTCACCTCCGGGGGTGGGGTGGGGGATGGCCACGCTGCAATCCCTTTGCCTCCATTCTCCTCTCGGGATCTTGGGCACACACGCACACGTGCCCGGCGTGAGTTTTAAGCCACCGGGTCCGGGACACGAACCACGGTCGACTACATGGGAGTCCAGCGACAGAGCCATTATGTTAACTGTTGGTCCCACAAGTACATGTTGTTTTTTTTTTTTTTTTTAAATTATTTTATTTTTTATTTATTCATTCATTTATTTTTTAATTTGACCAGAGAGAGACAGAGGTTGAAAGTGAGAGAGAGGAAGTGAGAAAGCAAGCCACCAGATTCAGGACTTGAACCATGGTCGGCCACGTGGGAGTGTCCAGTGCCTTAATCACCATGCCACCTGCTGGTCCCCACAAGTACATGTTTTTAATGTTGTCTGTCTTCTGTACTGTTCCTGTAAGTTTGCTATTAAAATACATTAAACTGAAAAAAAACTTTGGTTGTAAAAGTTCTGAAAATGCAATGTGCTGGAAGAGCCTAAGGGAGGAAAAGAAATTGAGAGTTGGAAGCTCACTTTTCTATTCCTAAAAACGTTGCCTGTTTTCATGCATAGTAGTTTAATGTGTTTTTTTCTTCACATGAAATTATAAGACTTGTTATGACATTGTCAGTTGTTTGCATTTCTATTAATTTCTTAGTCTATAAAAGCTATGCTTATTTTCCCTTTTCCTAAGAAAGTCACAAGAATAACAACATGCCAAGTTATTTAAAAATCTGGGGGTGGGTGGAAGTTGTGGGGGACTTGAATTAGAAAAAAGAAAAATTATAAGCTAAGGCAGTAAGTAGGATCAGAGGCGCCATCTACTGGAGCAGCAGCAACTGCAAGACTTGGATAAGATTTCTACAGGAACCGTCCCTACTTTTGAAAAGATCTGCGTTATCCCCCAAAATTCATCAAGAAACCACGACTCAAAGAAACCATTCTCTTTCAACACCAAGGTCCTTCCTCACACCTACCATCCTGAAGGACTCCTCAACCTCTTGAAGACCATGAGAAAAAGACATGGAACAAATACACTACCAAGATATCCCGGCTCTCTTGCTTCCTGAGTTCCAGGGAATGGTCTTCATTCTTTAGGTCCAGCTTCAGCATGACCTGTTCTCTGGTAAGAAATGTCAAGTGTCTAGTCAGAGATACCCCACAGCCTTTATATGAACATGACTTTAAAGAAGAATTGAAGTCAATGCCTTTCTTTCTTTCTTTCTTTCTTTCTTTCTTTCTTCCTTTTTTTTGGGGTGTGTGTGTGTGCCTACAGTTTCTTTCCTTTTTTTTTGAGAGATTTTTTTCTATAGAATGTGTGCATTTGCTAGAGAGACACAGAGAAAGTGAGAAATCACACACACACACACACACACACACACACACACACACCCGGGGCGGTGTGTGTGTGGGGGGTGGCCATGCCAAAATCCCTTCTCCATTCTCCTTTCGAGATTTTGGGCACACACACATGCATATACATTCAGCATGAGTTTGAGACTGCCGGGCCTGGTACTCAAACTGCAGTCGACAACACGGGAGTCAAGCACTTTAACTAACACACCACTTGCTGGCCCAATAGTTTCTTTCTTAAAAAAAAAAAAAAATTATAGAGAGATTTTTGCTATAGGGTGCATGTGCTTGCTGGAGACAGAGAGATATAGACAGAGAGAGAGTGTGAGAAATCACCCCTGGGGGTATGTCATACCGCAATCCCGCAATCCCTTTTCCCCTATTCTTTCAAGATTTTGGGCACACACCCAGAACTCAAACTCTGAGACTGCAAAGATTGTTTTTGAGAAGCAGGCAGTGACAGTAGGGATTTCAGTCTATTCCTTACCATTAGGGAATGTGGTCTCCCCTCCCCTCGCAAGCTATCTCTGAGAAAACAGCCATGACGAGGCCTGGAGAAGTTCAAGAGCGAATAGCTGATGTTCTTCTCTGAGTCCCCAACACTCATGCAAAACATTTCGCTTTACATAAATCATTTCCCAAGCCTCCTGATGTCACATGAAAGCACACACGTTGCTATAACAACTTCTGGGAATGTCTGCTGACCTGAGAACTAAATAACATCTTCACATTGAAGATCAGTAGAGCAAAACTGAAATCCAGTTCCTTTTTTCTTTTTAGAATTCTTTTCTTTT
>NW_006160123.1:2967693-2984674 GCF_000334495.1 Tupaia belangeri chinensis
TTAAGCCCCCAGGTCTGAGACGTGAACCACAGTCGACTACGTGGGATTCCAGCGACATAGCCATTATGCTAACTGCTGGTCCCTAGAATTATTTTCTTTAACTTTATTTATGTGTTTATTTATTTATGTATGTATGCATGTTAATTTAACCAGAGAGGGTCAGAGCAAGAGAGAGAGAGAGTAAGAAAGCAAGCCACTAGGTCTAGGACCTGAACTGTGGTCAGTCATGTGGGAGTCCAGTACCTTTAACCAACTCACCACTCGCCAGCCTCATCTTCTTTTTTTTTTTTTTTTTTAAGATTTTTTTAATTTTACTTATTCATTCATTCATTTATTTTTTGGAGAGGTTTTGCTATAGGGCATGTGCGCTCTCCAGAAAGACAGAGAGTGACAGAGAGAAAGAAAGCAAAAAATCACCCCCCAGTGGGGATGACCACGCCACAACCCCTTCTCCTCCATTCTCCTCTTGGGATCCTGGGCATGCACGCGCACGCACCTGGCATGAGTTTAAGCCACCGGGTCCGAGACTCAAACCGTGGTTGACTACATGGGGGTTCAGTGACATAGCCATTACGCTAACTGCTGGTCCCTCATTCATTTATTTTAATTTGACCAGATAGAGACACAGAGAGAGAAAAAAAGTGAGAAAGCAAGTCACCAGTTCCGGGACTTGGACTGGGGTCAGCCATGTGCAAGTGCCTAGTGCCTTAACTTCCACGCCACCTGCTGCTCCTGTGAAATCCAGTTCATAGTAAACTTGTTTAGGAAAGCCAAGATGAATGAATAAATACCAAGAGACTAGGGGAAACAGGGAAACCCATGCTGAGATAGCTACGGAAAGTTAGCAGGCATCAGCCAGTTACATGTTTCTTCTTGTCTCGTAGCAGAGAAGCAAGGCCTCAAATGGTCTCACTTTCCAACTGAAATCTCCAGAATGAAGTAAAACTGGGTCAAATCGAAACCCAATAAGGCGAAGGAAATCCTGAGGTTAATATAGATCTGAGGTTAGTAAAGACCTGAGGCCATGACCACTGAGTCCTTGAATTAGAAATGGAAGCAATAAAGCCTCTTTTCAGTCAAAATATTATGGAATAGTAAGTTTTTCATAGTTCTTTTTGGGCTAAATAAAAGGGCATAGACAGGACACTTTGTTCTTTCTCTGGCTTGTTTTAAAGATTTTTTCTTAAATATTCTTATCTGGATATTTTAACTTAATAGTTATCAATCCTGTCCTTTTTTTTTTTTTTGAGACTTTTTGCTATAGGGTGCATGAGCTCTCTAGAAAGAGAGAGAGAGAGACAGAGAGACAGAAAGTGAGAAATCAACACCCAGGGGGGGATGGTCACACCACGATCCTTTTTCCTCCATTCTCCTCTCATGATTTTGGGCATGCATGCACACATGCCCAGTGTGAGTTTTAGCTGCTGAGTCTGCAACTCAAACTATGGTCGACTGTTTGGGAGTCCAGCGATATAACCATTACACCATCTACTGTTCCCATTATTTTAAATTTTGACCAAAGAGAGGCGGAGAGAAACAGAAAGGGAAAGTGAGAAAGCAAGCTGCCAGATCTCGTACTTGAACCGCTGTCAGCCACATAGGAGTCCAGCACCTTAACCACCACGACACCTGCCAGCCCCAAGGTGAGATCTTTAAACATTTCTTCTGTTTTCCTAGAGAGAGATTTCTGTATAGGGCACATGTACTCACCAGAGACAGACAGAGAGACAGAGAGAGAAAGCAAGAAATCACCCCCCAGAGGGGATGGCTACACAATTCCTTCTCTTCTATTCTCCTCTCAGGCACACACATATACACCCAGCCTGTTTTAAGCCACCAGGTCCAGGACTTGAACTGCAGTCAACTACGTGGGAGTCCATTACACCATCTGCTGGTCCCTAAACACGTCTTTTAAAAAAACAAACAAACAAACAAAACCTTTATTTATTTATTAATTCATTCATTAATTTTAAATTTGACCAGAGAGGGACAGAGCGAGAAAGAGAAAGAGAAAATGAGAAACAAGCCACCAGGTACAGGACTTGAACCATGGTCAGCCATGTGGGAGTCCAGCACCCTTAACCACCACACCACCTGCTGGCCTCCTAAACACTTCTTTTTTAAGTTGTGTCTTGACAGGTATTATACACTGGCACAATACATATATATGTAACATCTTGTACTTTTTTTTTTCTTCTTTTAGGGTTTTGTCATAGCACAAATGCACTCACCAGAAAGATAGAAGGGAAAATCACACACACACACACGCACACAATGGAAATGGCCATGTTTCAATCCCTTCTCCATTTTCTTCTTAGGATTCTGTGCACACATGCTTTGGCCCTTAGTGTGATTTTAAAAAAAAAGAATTATTAATTTAATTTTATTTATTCATTCATTTTTTTAAAAATTATTTAACTTTATTTATTTATTTTAAGTCGACCAGAGAGGGACAGAGTGAGAGAAAGGAAATGTGAGAAAGGAAGCCACCAGGTCTGGGACTCAAACCACGGTCAGCTATGTGGGAGTCCGGTGTCCTTAACCACCACGCCACCTGCCGGCCCCATTTGTTTTAATTTGACCAGAGGCAGAGCAAGAGAGAGGGAAAGTGAGAAAGCAAGCCACCAGGTCCAGGACTTGAACCATGGTTGGCCATGTGGGCGTGTCTAGCACCTTCACCACCGTACCACCTGCTGATCCAGCTTGAGTGATTTTTCCAGTTGCTAGGTCTGGGACTCAAAGTATTGTAAGGCATGTGGAAGTCCAGTGCCTTTAACCACCATGCCACCTGCTAGTCCCATATCTTGTACATTCTTCTTTTTGGGGATAATAATTATTTTATTAATTATTTTTATTTTTAACTTGCTATAAGGCATGTGCATTTACCAGAGAGAGAACGTAAGAAACCAAGATACCAGGTCCAGGACTTGAACTGTGGTTGGCCATGTGGGAGTCCAACATCTTAACCACCACACCACCTGCTGGTCCTTGTTGTACATTCTTAATAATAATAAAAACCAATGCTACAAATACATGACCCAGCTTAAAAAGAGAACATTACCAGGAACTTTGAACCTTTCTATGTACCCCTCCTGCTGGCATCCTCTCACCAAAAACATAACTACTTTCCTAAATTATTCTCTTGCTTTTCTTAGCAAATATGCATGTATAGATCCCTAAAATGTTTTTGTCTTGTCTGTTTTTGAATTTTACATATATGGAATCATTAAATGGATTCACCTTTGACTTCTTTCACTCAACCTTGTTGTATCTATATAATTCATTCATTTCCACATCTGCTTAGAACACAATTGTCTAATTGTGTGTCCACCATGAGCACATGGTGTGGTGGTTAAGGGTGCTGCACTTCCATGTGGTTGACCATGGTTCAAGTCCTGGACCTTTCTCACTTTCTCTTTTCCCTATCTGGTCAAATCAAAATAAATAAAGTTAAATAAAATAATTGTTAAAAAACCCCACAATTGTCTGAACATATGAATACAATGACATGGTCATTTTCTTTTCTTTTTTTTTTTTTTTTTTGGAGAGGTTTTTTCGCTATAGGGCGTGTGCGCTCGCCAGACAGAGAGAGACATAAAGACAGAAAGCGATAAATCACCCCCTAGAGGGGATGGTCACACTGCAATCCCTTCTCCTCCATTCTCCTCTCAGGATCTTGGGCACACACGCACATGCGCCCAGCATGAGTTTTAAGCCACCAGGTCCAGGACACAAACCGCGGTCAACTACGTGGGAGTCCAGTGACATAACCATTATGCTAACTGCTGGTTCCCAACATGGTCATTTTCTTATTGATGGATATGTCTGGTGTCTTCAGTCTTCTGTTGCAACGATACTGCTGTGAATATTCTAATATATGTCTCTTGGGGTACATGTACAAGTGTTTCTTTTTAAAAAAAAAAAATTATTTGTATTTATTTATTTAAATTTGGCCAGAGAGGGACAGAGGGAGAGAGCACGAGAGAGTTGGAAAGTGAGAAAGCAAGCCACCAGGTCCAGGACTTGAACTGTGGTTGGCCATGTGCGAGTCCAGCACCCTTTACCACCATATCACCTGCTGGCCCCTACAAGTGTTTCTTTAGGTATATAACTAGAAGTGGAATCACTGGTCATGTGTGTGTTCAACTCAATTCTTGAGTGTTTCAATGTAGTTAATGGCTGATGAAGATGTTACAGTTTTGAAAATGTGGACAAGCTGCAAATGAAGAGTACACAGAGAATTTGAAGGGGAAGAAAACAATAATCAAAATCATAGGAGACAGCTGTTCACATGAGCAAGGCAGTGTTCTAAAAAAATATTAAAAATCTGAGTCTCGATGACAGTAACACAAAGTCTAAAGAGGCTCTGAAATGAACCCATTTTCTCTGAAACCTTTGGAAGCAAGACTAATTCAAGCAAATCTAGGTCATCCATTAGAAGACATTCTGGAAAATCTGTGGTTCCAACACACAGCTGGAACCACAGCCAACCTTGAAAATGCAGTGCCTGACCAGCTCCAGCCACCACATTCAGCAGCTGCTGCCTCTGCCTCTCACACTGCGGGGGAGAATGTAAACTGGTACTATCTCCGCTTTGTGGAGGGCAGTTTGGTATTACCACCCGGTATTTAAAGCTATTGACTCCATAACCATACCAAAAAACACTGGTACAAGTGTGGAAGAATGTAAGGATGTTCACAACAGTGTGAGAATAATGAAAAACTATACACACCTACAATTTCATCAAAGGATGGATGAAATTATAGTATGGAACACAGAACGGCTATTAAAAAAACCAGATGTCCTAGAGAAAAGCAAGGTGTAGAACAATTTCTATGGCATAATCCCATTTATTTATTTATTTCAGCATTTGTTACAGGGCACATGTGCTCACTGAAGAGACAGAGAGGGGGAAAGTGAGAAATCACCCCCCGGGGGAATGGTCACTCTGTAACGCCTCCTCTTTCATTCTCCTCTTGGGATTCTGGGCATGCATGCACACACGTCTGGTATGCTTTTCAAACCACTGGGTCTGGAACAAAACCACACAGTCAGCCATATGGGATCCAGCTGCCTTAACCATTACACCTGGCTGGCCTTCCATTGTTCATAGATTGATGGTTGGACAAAGTATGACATACCCATGCAATCGACTATTATCCTTCAGTTTTTGAAAATACATATAGATTTATGTTATCTATGAACAGAAAATAGGAAGTGACCACTTTAATATTTTTTATTTTGAGTGAGAGACAATGAGACAGCACTTACCCACAGAGGCTTGATGCTGTGATCCACCCCCAGCCTCAGCAAGCTGTGGACCATCGATACACCACATATCCAGCATGTTCAGGGAGTTCTCTGGATGCAAATGTGGAACCTTCCCACTTGGGTCAGCATTGCAGAGCATTGCATTATGCTGCACTACCATACAACCCTTACCCCTATAATTTCTTCTAAGAATTTTATAGTTTCAGCTCTTTATTCACTTTTAAATTTTCACAGCATGCACTTACCACAGAGAGAAAGAGAAAGTGAGAAGAGAGAAAGCATTCCAGTGGGGAGTGGTCATGCCACAGACCCTTTAGGGCTGGCCTTTTTTTTTTTTTTTTTTTTTAAGGTTTTTGCCATAGGGTGTGTGTGGTCCCTAGAGAGAGGCAGTGAGAGAGAAAAGTGAAAATTCACCTCCCGGGGGGATGGCCATGCCACAAACCCTTCTCCTCCATTCTCCTCTTAGGATTTTGGGCACCCACACACACATGCCCAGTATGATTTTCAAGCTACCAGGTCTGGGACTTGAACTGTAGCTGGCCATGTGGGAGCCCAGATATAAGCAGATATTCTCAAAAGAGCTGAAAATGTGTACTTTGACAGCCCCCAAAAATGTACATTAATATTTATAGCAGCACTATTCACACTAGCCAGAAGGTAGAAACCCAATGTTCATAGACTGATGACTGGACACACACAGTGTGATATACCCATGCAATGGACTATTATCCTGCCACAAAAATGAAGTACTCATACATGCTACAAATCGTATGAATCCTGAAAATATGCTAAATGAAAGACAGACACAGAAGGCCAGGTATTCTGATTCCATTTATATTAAATACACAGAATAGTAAACTCCATGGAGATGAAAAAAGCAGATGAACAGTTTCATGAGCTAAGGAGAGGAGAATGGGGAATGGCTGCTTAATGGGTGCAAGTTTCCTTTTGGGGTGATGAAAATGTCCTGGCACCATGTAACAGGTGATGGTTGCACAACATCGTGAATGTGTTAAATGTCACCAACTTGTATTTCGTAGTAACTTATGTTATGTGAATTTTACCTAAATAAATTTTTTAAAAAGGGAAAGAAGCAGTGAGAGACACCAGACACACCAGGTGTTTAAAAAAGGGATTTATTTACATCCTGAAAACACCCCAACTCTGGCTGGAGGAAGGGAGAGGAAGAAGGTAGCAAGTCTGAGCAGGTCCCTTTAGATCCCAACCTCACTTCTGTAGAAATCCTGAGAATCAGTCCGTGGGTCAAGCACCTGCCCTACGGCCCATTCCTGTCTCAAGCCAAGAAGTGATCCCTCCATTGGCCACCTCTCAGTCTTCTTTCCAGTCATCCTGTGCCCAGGCAGGCATGGGTGAAAAGTACTCAAAGCCTGGCCCCTTATAGCATAGGGCATGCAGGAACATCACAAGGTCTCGGGGCAAGGGGTCCTGTCGCACCAGCCGGCACTCTGCACAGAGGGGGTCTGTCTCTTCATTTTTAATATCTGTTTCAGCTGCCTTTCCTGGTGCAAAGGCCACTGTATCCAGATTCTGAGAGGCTGCCTCAACTCCTCCATCTATCTTCTGGGTAGCAGGAACAAACTCTTCTAGGCTGTCCTTGCCCACCTCAGGGCTGTCCTTGCCCACCTCCGGGCTGTCCTTGCCCACCTCCAGGCTGTCCTTACCCACCTCCGGGCTGTCCTTACCCACCTCCGGGCTGTCCTTGCCCACCTCTGAGGAGGGGGCTGTAGAGTCTGTGAATCCTGGGGACAGGTCACTCTCACAGAGATCTAGCACATCCAGGCTCTGTTTGGCCTGGTGCTCCGCCACCAGGTCTCGGAGCAGCTCCTCATCTGTCTTGGGAATATGGCCGCCCCGGCCTCGGGAGGGGCCCCAGGCAACTGAGTTGTAGATGGGGTCGTTGAGAATGGGGTGGCCCAGGAACTGAAGGTGGACTCGGATTTGGTGGGTGCGGCCTGTGAGTGGTCTGCACCGTACCACACTGGAGTGGCCATTGTAGCTCAGCCTCTGGAACACCGTCTCACAGGGCTTGCCCCGGGGATCTACACGGCACACCCCTACCTTGTAAGACACCACTAGGATGGGTTCCTTGCAGGTCACTTCCTCAGTAGGGAACTCCCCTTCAACCCGGCACACATACTCCTTCTCCAGCTACATGGAAGGGAAGGAGGAAAAAGTCAGCACATAGCCTAAATTCACAGAGTTCAAGCCCTCTGAAGGACAATAAGCAAAGTACCAGGTCTGGTAAGAGAGGATTCAAACCCTAGTCTACCATTTGCCAGTTTCAAGATCCTGGGTAGATTGCTTAACCTCTTTATTTATTTATTTAAAAATTAAACTAACAACTCCTGTAAAGCCATGCAGAGGATGGGAAAAGTGAGAGAAGGCTGGAAAGGTAAGAACTGATAAGTTGGTAAGTTTTTTTTTTAGAATTATTTTATTTAACGTTATTTATTTTAATTTGGAGAGGGAGAGAGAGAGAGAAAGAAAAGTGAGAAAGCAAGTCACCAGGCCCAGGACTCAAACCGCGGTCAGCCATGTGAGAGTGCAGCACCCTTAACCACCATGCCACCTGCTGGCTCCCTGTTTAACCTCTTTAAATCCCATTGACTTGTATAGAAAATATGAGCTTAGAAAAAGCATTTTATCTCACAAGGCTATTAATGTTAGGCAGGCTTAAGCGTGCTTGGTACTAAGCCTGGTATATGGTATGCACCTGACAAATGTATTACAATCCAGACCCAGAAATGCAAATCTCAAGATCACAATCATTACCAATAAACTCTTCTACCCAAGCCTCTTTTAACTTCATGTAGAATCTTTACACCAACCAGGCTCCCTCCCACAAACTTAAGAACTCCGCAGGCTTTTTTTTTTGAGAGGTTTTTGCTATAGGGCACGTGCACTCTCTAGAAAGACAGAGACAGAGAGATAGAAAGCGAGAAATCACCCCCTGGGAGGATGGCCACACCGCAATCCCTTCTCCTCCATTCTCCTCTTGGGATCTTGGGTATGAACGCACACGCACCCAGCGTGAGTTTAAGCCACTGGGTCTGGGACTCAAACTGCAGTCAACTACATGGGAGTCCAGTGACATAGCCATTACGTCAACTGCTGGTCCCAAGCCTGTGAGCATTAAAAAACTTCAAAGCAGCAAACCAAGAAAGGCAGTGTGTGCCTTCTCTAAAGATCTTTTGAAACAAGAGATAATAACTTGTCTTTGGCACTTAAGTGTTGATCTTCCTGAAGGTAAACACGAAGGTCCAATTCAGATATAGAACTCTGTAACTGCCTTTGACACAGAGAATTCATGAGCCCAGGAAGCAGCCTGCTGGAGACAAAAGCCTAGCTCACCTGCCGGTCCCGAACCTGCTCATGAATCCTCTCAGAGACCGCAGCTGTTTTGGCAAACATGAGCACCCCTGAGGTAAGGCGGTCAAGGCGATGCAATGGGTGTAGCTCCTTGAGTTTGTGCTCCTTGCCCAGGATGAAGATGACCGTGTTGTGCCGGAAGCGGCCACAGGGGTGGACAGGAATGGAGGAAGGCTTGTCTACAACCACCATGTCTTCATTCTCAGCTAGCAGGCGAATAGGTTCTGCTGTGACTGGTGGCTCATGCCTGTGTACTGTGTTCCGTAAGAAATCATTGTCCTGTCAAAGACACAGGTAACCAGTCAGCCCCGGGGCCAGCAGCCTGTAACCAGTCAACTTCATACCCAGCTTCCTGTGTTCCTAATGACATGCAAGAATGGTGACAGTACATCCTAAGGCAGAAAAAAGCAGTGTGCATAGCGTAATCTCATTTTGTAATTCAGACATATATATAAGCAGGTAAGTCACTGAAGCACTAGAAAGATATACACAAAAATATTAATGGTTATATCTCTGGATGGTGAGATTCTGAATGATTTTTGGTTGAGCTTATTTGTATTCTCTCTATAATAAAGTAAAATTGTTTTTAGGTTTTACTATAGGGCACATGTGCTTACCAGAGACTGAGATAGAGAGAGGGAAAGTGAGAAATCATCCCCAGGGAGGATGGCCACGTTGCAATCCTCTCTCCCTCATTATCCTCTTGGTTATTTTGGCCACACACACATTCCCAGCGTGATTTTCAAGCCTCTGGGTTTGGGACTTGAACTACAGTCAGTCATAAAAGAGTCTAGCACTGTAACTACTCTGCCATCTGCTGGTTCAAAAAATATATATATATATTTTTTAAGAGACATTTTTGCTATAGGGTGTATGCGCTCACATGGGAGATAGAGACATAGAGCAAGAAATCACTCCCAAGGGGATGGCCATGCCACAATCCCTTCTCCTCCATCCTCCCCTCAGGATCTTGGGCACTCATGCACATGCACCTGGCATGAATTTTAAACTGCCGGAGCTGGGACTCAAATAGTGGTCAACCATGTGGGAGTCCAGCGACGTAACCATTACGCCATCTGCTGGTCCCTAAAAGTAAATTTTTTTAACGGAGGGAAAACTGTCATGATCTTGACCAAACATCAAGCTGTAAGTCCAGAGACCTGGATCCTAGACCGGGATTTGCCACAGATTCACTATATTCTCTTGGGCAAGTCATTAAACTTCTAAAGAACTGTTTCCTTATCTATAAAATATGAGATTTAGACCAGATCTGTTCTTTTTAAAATTGGGATGGTAGAGGGAATTCAAAGCAGAAGGGGTGGAGGTACTAGGCTAGACAATTCTAGTCTCTATCCCTGACATCTCACAATTCTATTACATAGACAAGCTCTATGATAGTTTAAGTAGTAGTTAAAAGAACAGACTGGTTTTGAAAGTGGCACAGTTGCTTACCCTTGTGAGGTTTACCTTGAGGGGATAGTAATAACACTACAAGGTTGCCATTAGAATGAAATATAAAAGTACGTAAAATGCTTAACTTTGGGGACCAGCAGGTGGCATAATGGTTCCATTGCTGGAGTCCAATTAGTCAACCCAGGTTTGAGTACTTGACCTGGTGGCTTAAAACTCAGGCTGGGGGCATGTGGATGTATGCCCAAAATACCCAGAGGAGAATGGAAGAGAGGAGACTGCAGCAGTCACCATCCTCCCTGGAGGTGATCACCCCCTAGGAGTGATTTCTCTATTTCTCTCTGTCTCTCTGGGGAGCACACCCTGCCCTATAGCAAAAATCTTTCTAAAAAAAAGTGGTTACCTTTGTGCCCAGCACATACTAAGGAAACATGATAGCTACTATTCTTACTGTTTGAACAGAGATCTGCAGTGCAGGATAGAAAGAGATCAGTGTTCTTGTACAAAAGCAACTATGAGGGGAGAGCAGGTGGCAGTGGTTAAGGGCGCTGGACTCCAGCAGGGCTGAACTTGGTTCCCGTCCTGGACTTGGCGGCTTGCTTTCTCACTAGCAGGGCTGAACTTGGTTCTCGTCCTGGACTTGGCGGCTTGCTTTCTCACTTTCCCTGTTTTTCTCTCTCTCGTCCTACCTCTCTCTGGTCAAATTAAAATAAGTGAATAAAATTAAATAAAATAATTCTTAAAAAAGAAAGCAACTATGAGAATTCCAACTTCGGTCTTTTGGAAACAAGGAAGCTGCAGTGATGGAAGATAAATAGCTCAGTTGTGAAGCACAGAGACACTGCTTGCAGAAATGGAGGAGAACAAGGAACTGAGTGTTACAAGCGAAAGCAAGAACACTTCGGAATCACTATGTTTTATTTCAGTACCTATGCTCTCTACTAGGTCTGAAGAAAACCCTGCCCCTTTCCTTGCCCAATTCTGGTCAATTTCATCGGGACTTCACCTTCAGCACGATGCTGAGGTCTTGTACCGGCTCCTCGTTCAGGTGCAGGCGGCCCGCCCGGACCGCGGCCTCGTAGTACGCCAGGGGCTGGGCTCGGAACTCGGTGCTGAAGACATGCAGCAAAGTATGGCCCACCCAGCGGCCTTTGCAGTAGGTCCGGAAGTCAAAGTAATAGGGCCGAACCTTACGCAGGCCGCCCTCGAAGTAGTAGCTAGTCTCTGCAAAGTGCTCATCGCTGAAGCTCACCCCAGTCCGCCGCTTCTTAGGGGGCGGCACGACACGGTCCCTGGTCGTCCCCCGCCGCTTTTTTCGTTTGCCTGGACCCAGGGTTGCAGCCGAGGCCTGCTCCTCACCTCCTGGGGCCTGCTTCCCGGTCTCTGGGACCGACTCAATTCCAGGGCTACCAGGCTCCGAGCTCCCTGGGAGCCGCTTACCCCTTACGTCGCCACCAGCGTCTCCGTTTTGCTGAGCCGTAACATTCAACCCGTCAGCTGACTCCGCTCCTGTTGAGAGTGTTTCCGCCATCGGGTCTCTACAGCCACCCCAAATCCTGGCAAAGCTAAGGCAACCGCGACCCAAACCGCACTGCACAAGAACCCGGAGCCACCTACGTCCGTCCAGCCACATAACCGCGCGGCAGCCACTCTGGAGGTCGCGGTCTGATGACGTTGCCCGGCCTGAGCCAATCAGTGAGGCCCTGTGCCCAGCTGGTCTTCGAAGAATAAGTGAATGAACAAGATACTGGAGTTGTGTTATATGAGCTGGCTTGAGCGGCCAGTAGAGAGGCTAAATTGAGGATATTTCACAAAAAAATGACCTTAGGCAAAAAGATCTGACAATATTTCATAAAGGAAATATTTGGTATAGATCTACATAAAAACCAAGGTAGGAGTTGATAGTTTACTTTCCATACAGATAAGATCAGTAGATCTAGAGGAACCCTTGAAAGGAGCTTTATTTAAAACAAGCAAGCAAACAAACAAACAAACAAACAAAAAACAGAACGAGGGTTGCTAAATTCTGAATATATGAAAAACCGCTGTACTGTATACTTTAAAAGGTGAACATGATTGTATGTGACATATCTCAAAAAAGCTGTTACGTATGCATTTAAGATACACACACATGCACACCCCAGAAGCGCACCTGCTTTCCCACCTATCCTTCACCCTAACAGCAGTAGGACTAAAGATTTCCCCATTTTCTCCCATCCAGATTCTCTTGAAGATTAAAATGCAAGTACTTGCCAGGGTTTTGTTTTTAAGAGAGATTTTTTTTGCTATAGTGCACATGTCCTCCTCATGGAGAAAGTGAGAAATCACCCTCTGGGGAGATGACCATGCTGTAATCCCTTCTCCTCGATTCTCCTCTCAGTATTTTAGGCATGCATACACGCCCCAGCATGAATTTCAAGTTGGTGGATTGGGACTAGAACCATGGTTGACTATGTGGGAGTCCAGTGAAGTAACCATTACACCATCCGCTAGTCTCTTGCCAGGGTTTTTGAATGTGAAATACTGAAACTCACTCTGGTTAACTTCATCAGAAAGGGAATTATTGTGGGCTGGTTCCTAGCACAGCAGTTAAGCACTGTTCAGAGGGAGATGGATGCCACCTAGCCCATTCAGGTTTGAGTCCTGCCCCTTGAGTAGAAAAACATGCTGGGTGTTTACATGTGTGCCCAGAAATCCTGGTGGAGAAATGGAGAAAAAAGTGATTGTGCAGTGACCAGGCCCTGTTGGGGCATGCTTTCTCTTTCTCTCTTCTCTCTGTCTCTCTCTCAGAAAAAAAAAAAAAGAATTATTGAAAGGATATTAGTACCTTATAAAATTTACAAGAGAGCTGGAAAATAGACCAAGAAAAAGAGGCCAAGCCCAGTGGGGGTGCCACCAGAGGCAAGAGGCTGCAGCAGGAGCTGACGACCCTCATGATATCTGATGACAAAGGAATTTCTGCCTTCCCTGAATCAGACAACCTTTCAAATGGATAGGGACCATCTACAGAGCAGCTGGCACAGTTTATGAAGACCTGAGGTATAAGTTTTCCCTCGAGTTCCCCAGTGGCTACCCTTACAAGGCGCCCATGGTGAAGTTCCTCACTCCCTGCTATCGCCCTAACGTGAACATCCTGAAGGACAAGTGGTCCACCCTGTACAATGTCAGGACCATCCTGCTCTCCATCCAGAGCCTGCTATAAGAACCCATCATCGACAGCCCTTTGAACACACAGGCCGCTGTGCTCTGGAAAAACCCCACAGCCTTTAAGAAATACCTGCAAGAAACCTACTCCAAGCAGGTCTCCAGCCAGGAGGCCTGACCCAGGCTGTCAGACCCACCTTTTGTCATCTTCTTACTTTTTCCTTAGGTTGATCTGTCCTTTCCTTGATCTCTGTTAGGACTCTGTATCTTGAGCTGTGGCGTTATTTTTATTTTGTTCCTGGGTTTTGTTTTGTTTTGTTTTAGAGTTTTTTGCTATAGGGTGTGTGCGCTAGCCAGCCAGACAGAGAGAGACAGAGAGATAGAAAGTGAGAAATCACTCCCCAGAGGGGATGGCCACGTCGCATTACCTTCTCCTCCATTCTCCTCTCGGGGTCTTGGGCATGCACGCACATGCGCCCGGTGTGAGTTTAAGCCACCGGGTCTGGGACTCAAACTGCGGTCGACTATGTGGGAGTCCAGTGACATAGCCATTACGTTAACTGCTTGTCCCCGGTTCTGTTTTTTTAAATTAAGTGTCTGGTTGAGCCCTTGTGTCACACATTCAATAAATGCATTTTAGTTGTTTTTTAAAACAATTACTTATTTAATTCCATTTGTTATTATTTTTTATTTTGATGAAAGAGAGAGAGAGAGAAAGTGAGAAAGTAAGCCACCAGGTCCGGGACTCAAACCACAGTTGGTCATGTGGGAATCCAGTACCTTTAACCACCATGCCTCCTGCCAGCCCCATTTTAGTTAGTTTTTGTACAAAAAAAAAAAAAAATTCACAATGAGAGTAGTACTTTATGAAAAATAAAAGTATTCTTAGCTAGTCTTTCTGCTTCATAGGGTTGGAGTGGGAGTATTAAAAGAGTTAATGCAAGTAAAACACTTAGTGCCTGGCAAAACTATGGAGATAGAAAACAAGTCAGAATCTTGTTCCCCTCCCTCTGACCTACTAAATGAGGATCTGCATTGTACCATGATTCCCAAGGATTTGTCTGCATATTAAAGTTCGAGAAGCACTGGCATAGACTATGTAGCGTAGATAGACATTTGTTGTACTCGACGGACATCCGGTGTCTCTGAACACCGTTCTTTGGGGTGGAGAATTTCTCGCATTACATTCTAGTCTTCAAGAGGTAGAAGCCAGAAACTGGCCTTCCCAGCCTCCTTTGCAGTTGGGCATAGAATATGACCTGGGCTCCATCCATCATGCAGAAGTTTTGGTTCAGAGGCACACAGCAGGGGAAGACAACGCACTGAGGAATTCAAATTTGACAAAGTAATATCAGAGGCACCTGATTTGGGGGGCTAATGGAAGGCTCTTGTATCCAGTGCCCAGTCATTCATGCAGCTGCAGTGTCTATGTTCAGGGCAGTGGAGTATTCCCTGGGTACTCCTTCAGTGAGGTTTACACACAATTTCTGGCTGTATAATTCTGAAGCCTGACTCTCCGCTTACCTTGAGATTCTGTGAACTACTTAATATTCTTTAATTCTGTGCTTATGATGGGGTTACCATTAAGTCACATGTGGCTATTTCAATTTAAATTAATTAAAATAAAATCTGAAATTCAGTTTCTCAGTTACACAAGCCACGTCAAGCGCTTAGCAGTTTTATGAGCTAATGGCTACCTTACTGGATGCTCGGATATATTGTAGAATATTTCAATCATCACAGAAAAGTGTACTGGACAGAGCTACTTGAATCAATTCATTTTACTGCTTAAACTGGCTAGAATTAGTTTTGTTGGTTGAACTAAGAACTCCAACTAATTTACTATGATAATGATTCAAGTCTTTAAGATCAGTAGGAAATGATTGAGTTTCTGGGAGGTGTGTGTGTGTGTGTGTGTGACACACACAGAGAGAAAGAGATGAGATATGACCTGATTTCCATTCTGAAAGGATCACCTTGGTTGCAACATGAAGAGGGAATTGAAGAGGAAATCATAGATTTAGCTCTTGTTTAGTGTTCTTGACCATGAAGGTTCTAGTTTAAACATTTACACACCAAACGATTTCTACCCAATTGCCAGACTTTGCTCTGGAGATGCAAATGTCAAAAAGACACAGCTCCTGATCTCAATGAAGGCTGGTCAGGAAACACTGAAAACCATTCTAGTGTCAGTCATGCTACTGTAAACGAGAAGGTCTGAGATATGCAGAAGACTAATGACTGGTCTCTGATGGCTTCTGAATATGACCAGTCTTTGGGAAGGGGGATCACAATGGCTTATGGTTTCAGCATTCCAGGTCCAAGATCTAGCTTGGATTTGTTCAGTGCACACATTAATCAGATTCAGAATACATGGTGAATTGGTAAGTTGCCTGTGTATTAAGTTATAACTGTAAGTTTAAATTATAAAATGTAATTTTAGTGACTGGACCATCTGTGTCCACTGTCAAAGGCACCCTTATCCTGACATCAAGGTACCTGCGAGGCCAAATTTGAAATAAAGTTTGGTGACATGACATCAGAGGAAAGAGTTCAAGTGAGTCATGAGATCATGGAGTAGCCTGAGGAAGCACTCATAAACCTCCAACAGTACCCCTTTCTGTGACCTGGATACTGCCAGATTCATGCCTCTCTATGAATAAGCACTGCCCAAATGTTGCCTGTACTACATTTGCATCTTGGTTTTTAACCCCCTTGCTTTCCGCTTGCTTCTGTGTGCATATTCTCTCAAAGAACGATTGTAAATGTGATTGACAGAGCACGCTGTACTGCTTTCAGATGGTGGTAGTAGCTACTACAACCCTCGCGGCATTGATTGGACTTAGACAAAACTAGGGACTATATCCAAGGCACTTCTACTGATGGCTGCCTGGTGTCTTTCATCACTTGTTTGGGACGTTGGGGATGAGGAAGGGTTGTATCAATGAACATGCTTGCTATTCCCTAAGGATATCAAGGACCATCTCATTTAATGAAGCGTTTCTGACACATGCCTCTCATGACCATTCTCTCTGTTGTGTACTCTGTGGCCACATTTCTGTCATATTCCACATAATTCTTTGCTGTTATTTGTAAACGTGTCTGTCTCCATGGCGGACTTCCTCCCACACCAAGCGGCAAAGAGCTCTGGGACCCTTACCAGGTCTTATGTGTCTTGAATTCACGCTTGGCACAACGCCTAGAGCACAGCTGGGTATCTTGAGTAAATAAAGGACGGAAAGCTTCCAGACTAGGTGAATGGGACGGTAGAGGAAGCCTGGAAGCGTTGTAATTTGGATAGCAAACCTGAGAAAGTTTTGGAGACAGACATCTGCCCGGAGAATTGCAGAGGAACTGAGCTTGTCCAGGGACCAAGAGAAGTCAAAGGTCTCGGAAACTAAGCTTCCCTACCCCAGCAGGAGGTGACTGAGTGGACTTGGAGAACAACCAGATCTATAAATAATAAACCCCGCCCCTGCTAGGACAAGGCCGCCCAGGACACGTGACTCCATGGTTTCTCGGCAACCAAAGCGCCGCCCATCGCCTCCCGGGTCTCTGAGGCTCACTTCCTCACATGGCGGAGCTCCACTTGACCAATCGACGCACAGGTATCGCCGGGTCGGACGCTGGTTGGAGGATCTCCGGGCTGCGTCATTGGGAGACTCCGCCCCTCCCCAGTTCCTCCAGGCTGCCTGAGACAACCCGGCCGAGTGTTTGCGAGCTGCTGGGCCGGCGTTTGCGGCAGGGGGGGGGGGGGGGGGGGGCG
>NW_006160123.1:2984851-2987525 GCF_000334495.1 Tupaia belangeri chinensis
GCCAGCTGCTGGCCCGGCGTTTGCGGCAGGTGAGGAGGGGCGGGGGTGCCCAGCGTTTTGTATCCGCAGTGACCGACCCTTAGTCTGGTCTGACCCCAGAATACCACAGAGGGTTCGTGAGACCTGATTCACTTCGCTCAGGCAGTCCTTGAGGCTGGAGCGACTGAGGCCTGCAGTCTGGAAGCCCCGGGGGCAGAGGCAAGCTGGGCGCTGGTGCGAGCAAAGTTCTGGATTGGGTGGGCTCCGATGACATCGAGTGAAGGTTCATTGTAACGCATGGCGTCAGTTCATCCGGGGCTGCCGTTCCAGAGTTGTACGTTTTATTTCGAGGCATTGCGCTGGCTGGGTTCTGATGCCTGGAATTATTCAGATCTTGCCCCACGCAACCTTCCTGATCTAAGGCCTCTCTTAAAAGAAGTGCCGACTTATCCAATAAGCTTAGATAGTTATAAAAGCCCCCAGCCTCTGTACACAGCCCTTGCCCCAATCCCTGCCTGGGCTGCTTTCAGTGTATTTCCCAAACAGGCAGACTAGTATTGGGTAAAAGTGCGGATTTTGGAGCTGCACGGATCTGATTTTCAACCAAGGATTCGCCATATATCAGTAATGTGTCCTTGAGCAAGTTACTCATCTGAACTTCAGTTTCTTCATCTGTAAAATAATGAAAATGCCCGCCTTTCAGTGTTTTGGATTACTAAAATAAGAACACGAGGTGTGTAGCCCAGCTTCTGCATGTAATGAAAACATGGCCCTCATTATGACAGTACTCTCTGACAGACATTTTTCGCTAAGCAACACTTTTTCTGTCTTCATGGATCTGGAACTGTGACTGACCCTTAGTTTGTGTTCTGAAGACAGAATGTGATTGTCTGAAGAGAGAACTGCTGCATTTTGAAGGTCTCTGGAGGAAAGTGCAGGCGGGTTGCTCACACTGGTTATGTCATAGAAATCCCTGTGTGTGTGTGTGTGTGTGTGTGTGTGTGTGTTAGGAGTGGGGGGTATAAAATATACATAGTATGAAATTTTTCATTTTAACCATTTCTGTGTGTACAGTTCAATGGTATTTATATTCTTGTGCATCCATAACTGCTATCTCAAGAACTTTCGATAAGGGGGACCAGCAGTTGGCGTAATGGCTATGTCGCTGGACTCGCACGTAGCCGACTGCGGTTGGCGACCCGCAGCTGGTGGCTTAAAACTCACGCTGGGCGCATGTGTGTGCGTGCCCAAGATCCTGAGAAGAGAATGGAGGAGAAAGGATTGTGGCGTAGCCATCCCCCCTGGGGGGTGATTTCTCGCTTTCTGTCTCTCTACCTCTCTCTGTCTGGCGAGTGCATGCGCCCTATAGCGAAAACCTCTCCAAAAAGAAAAGAACTTTCTAAGGACCAGCAGATGGTGTAATGGTCACATGGCTAGACTCTCAAGTAGTTGACTAGGGTTCAAGTCCTGGGCCCTACAGCTTCAAACTCACACCAGGTGCATGTGAATGCAAGTCCAAAATCCCCAGAGGAGACTGGAGGAGAAAGGACTGTGGCATGACCATCCTCCTTAGGGGAGGTTCTTGCTTTCTGTTTTTGTGTCTCTCTGGTGGCACACCCACCCTACAGCAAAATTCTCTCTTCAAAAACAAACATACAAACAAACAGTGTTCTGTCTTCCCAAATAGAAACTCTGTACCCATTAGACAACAATTCCCATACCCCCTGCCCCAAGCTCTGGCAACTACCATTCTATTTTCTATTACTGTGAATTAGATTACTCTAGGTACCTCATATAAATGGAGTCCTACAATGTTTGTCCTTGTATGTATGTCTTGCTTCTAGAAATCTGTTTTATTAAAGAATTACTTAATTTAATTTATTCATTCATTTATTCATTTATTTTAATTTGACCAGAGAGACAGAGAGAGAGAGAGAGAGAGAGAGAGCGAGAGAGAGAAAGCAAGCCACCAAGTCTAGGACTTAAACCATGGTCAGTCATGTGGGAGTGCCCAGCGCCTTAACCACTACGCCACCTGCTGGCCCCCAGAAATCCCATTTTTAAAGACAAATTTCATTATGAAAACACTTTAGTGCAGAGCCAGAAGAGGAACCCACTTACCTTTTTTATCTGTAAAATATCAATCTAATAGAAAAAAATTAAGTCTTGTATAAGTAACTTTTTTTTTAAATTGCTGGAGGATGCATGCACTTACAAGAGAGAGACGGAGAGTGAGAGGGGGTTGTGGTCACACATCGCAGTGCTTTCTCCTGCATTTCTCCATCCTGTTGGGATTTGGGGCATGAATGCACATGTATCCAGCATGTTTTTCAAGTTGGTGGGGCTGGGACTTGAACCACAATCAGCCATGTGGAATCCAGTTCTCTAAACTACTGCAATATGGGGCTGGCCCTAAAAGTCTAAATTTTCTTTCTCTTCTTTTTTAAAAAATAATTATTTTAGGGGCTGTCAGGTTGCATGGTAGTTGGGGCACTGGACTCCACATGGCTGACTATGGTTCAAGTTCTAGAACTGGCAGTTTGTTCTCTCTCTCACTTTCTCTCTCTCTCTGGTCAAAAACAAACAAACAAACAAACAAACAAACAAACAAAAAAACAAAACAAAAACAAGGGAACCAGCAGTTAGCGTAATGGCTATGTCGCTGGACTCCCACATAGTCAACTGCGGTTCGCAT
>NW_006160123.1:2987629-2995225 GCF_000334495.1 Tupaia belangeri chinensis
ATATATAAATAATAATAACGATTATTGTTTCTTTTATTTGAGCAAGAGAGAGAGGGAAAGTGAGAGAGCAAGCCACCAGGTCTGGGACTCGAACCACTGGCCCTGTGGGCGTCCAGTGTCCCCACCACCATGCCACCTGCCAGCCCTAAAAGGAACTTTATAAGAACTTATTATCTTTCTTCAATGGTAAAAGAAACCTGAGTACCACCAACATATGCCATATCCTTAGAGTCCATCCTTTCACACTTGGACTTCTATTTTGCAGCTCAGATTCCAGATGAAAATGTTTGAGAGTGTTGACTCTACAGCCACAAGATCTGGCCGAGATCTCTGGGCTGAAATCTGTTCCTGCCTGCCAAACACTGGCCAAGAAGATGGTGCCAACAATGCCTTCTCAGACTCCTTCGTGGATTCTTACTCTGCCGATGAAGGCCAGAGAGAAGCAGCAGACTTTTCTGTCCAGCCAGCTCTAAAGCCTTGGGCTCCCTTGCAGGATTCAGAAGTGTATATAGCATCTCTAGGTGAGTTAGAGGCTCTTTTTATGTATTTATTTATTTTTAATTAGATGCTGGTGATTTTAGAAAGCATGTTGAAGTTCTTTTACATCAAACCTGGTTTTCTACCCTTTCTTTCATTTCTTTCTTTCTTTCTTTCTTTCTTTCTTTCTTTCTTTCTTTTTTTCTTTTCCTATTCACATGTATCTATCTGTCAGATGTCATTCTATGGGTATTTCAGGTTGGTTGTTGAAAAGGAACCCCCCCTTTCTTGCACATGACTATTTCCTCTAAATTCTGTTTTATTTTCTGGCATTCTATAGAACCGTCTTGCCTACTGTTGGTAGTCCATATAACCAGATAACTTAAGCTTTATGCCATCCCCAAAACAAAGGTCATGGCCAGAGCTACATGTGGATTCCAAATGCTGGAGTTTAAAAACATGTTCTATTAAATGCATTGACCGTTGGGAATAGGAGCATATTGACATAAGATTCATTCTGCCTGATGTTAGCCCTTTTACACACACACACACACACATGTATTTATATACACATATGTATGAAGGCTAACATTAATAAATATTTTTTAATGAAATTTTAAAAAGAATTATTTATTTATTTATTTATTTTGCCGTAGGGCAGGCGCCACCATTCCCTATTTATTTATTTTTTTGGAGAGGTTTTTGCTACAGGGTATATGCACTCGCCAGAAAGACAGAGAGAGAGAGACAGAAAGTGAGAAATCACCCTCCGGGGGGATGGCCATGCCACAGTCCCTTCTCCTCCATTCTCCTCTCAGGATCTTGGGCACGCACACACACGCACCCAGCGTGAGTTTAAGCCACTGGGTGTGGGACTCGAACTGCAGTCGACTACATGGGAGTTCAGCGACATAGCCATTAGTTAACTGCTGGTCCCAAGAATTATTTATTTATTTAATTCTATATGTTGTTATTTTGTAATTTTACCAGAAAGAGACAGAGAGAGAAAGGAAAAGGGAGAAAGCAAGCCACTAGGTCCGGGACTCAAACCGTGGTCAGCCATGTAGAAATCCAGCACTTCTAACCATCATTCCCTGAGCATTTTAAGAGCCCTATTCTGTGACTATAGTGTCCAAAAACTCCAAAAACAAGAAAGAGATTCCGATTGTCCCATGCTAGGGGAGAAGAAATGTCAGTCTAGGGCAGTGATTGCTAGTCTTGGAATTGTGATATCCTTTTAATGTTGAACGTCCATGAGCCGTATCCACGTGTCACAAAACCAAACCTGAGACTAATTATTTGAGGAAGAAAAGGCAGCTTAGGAAGGAGGAGCTTTTAAGGAAGGACAGAAAGAGTGAGGGTCAGTAGGTGGCGTGGTGTTTCAGGGGCTGGACTCCCACTTGGGCCTGGTGGCTTGCTTTCTCACTTTCTCTCTCATGAATGCACATGCCCTATAGCAAATTAAAAACAGTAATAATAATAAATAAATAAAATTGGGACCAACAGATGGCATTTGTGGCCAGACTCCCATGTAGTTGACTGTGGTTCGAGTCCCAGACCCAGCAGCAGTTTGAACTCAAACCAGGCACATGTGTGTGTGTGTGTGTGTGTGTGTGTGTGTACCCAAAACCCCTAGACTTGAAGAAGGGATTGCAGCGTAGCCATCTTCTGGGAGTTGGGGGGTAATTTCTCATTGTCTTGTCTCCTTGTCTCTCCGGCAAGCACACGTGCCCTATAGCAAAAATCTCTCTCTTTAAAAAATAAATAATAAGGGGCCAGCAGGTGGTGTGGTGGTTAAAAAGCTGGACACTCCCACATGGCCGGCCGTGGTTCGAGTCCTGGACCTGGTGACTTGCTTTCTCACATTCCGTGAGAGCTTACATGATTGCTAAGAACTATCTTGGAAAAGGAAATGGAATTTTGTTGATAATACACTGGAGGAAGAAGATAGAAAAACAGGCGGGATGACAGATAATGAGAAAGTTGAGGGAGGAATGAGAAATTTTTCAGGAAGCCACCGAAGTTAGGACAGTAATACTTGCAGCCATGATTGGGGGGATTGAGAATTCTGTTTGTGGTAGCCAGAGCATCTGTTTAATGATGGTAAGGAGAAGAAGCTACCGTCTGAGAAAGCTATAGCACAGATCCTCTGGCTTGTTGGTGCATGTGACCAGGGTTATAAGAAACTTTCACAGAGAGACCAGCAGATGGCATAATGGTTACATCACTGGACTCCTGCATAGTTGACTACAGTTCAAGTCCTGAACCCAGTGGCATTAACAATGCTGGGTGTGAGACCAGTAGTTAGCATAATGGCTTTGTCACTGGACTCCCATGCAGTCAACTGCAGTTCGAGTCCTGGACCCAACGCGGGACTGCATGTGTGTGCATACCTAGGATCCTGAGAGGAGAATGGAGAAGGGATTGCGGCTTGGCCATCCCCCCAGGGGGGTGATTTCTCACTTTCTGTCTCTCTGTCTCTTTATGTCTCTCTGGTGAGCGCACACATCCTATAGCAGAAATCTTGCTTAATAAAAAAGAAACTTTCGGGGGACCAGCAGTTAGCGTAATGGCTATGTCGCTGGACTGCCATGTAGTCAACCATAGTTTGAGTCCTGGACCTGGTGGCTTGGACTCATGCCGGGCGCATGTGCATGCGTGCCCAAGATCCCGAGAGGAAAAATGGAGGAGAAGGGATTGCGGCATGGCCATCCCTCCTGGGGGGTGATTTCTCACTTTCTGTCTCTCTGTCTCTCTCTGGTCAAAATAAAATAAATAAATAAATAAAGTTAAATAAAATAATTCTTAAAAAAAAAAAAGATAAAACCACTCTCATGGAAACATGATGAGTTTGATTGGTGAAGACTGGTTTGAAAAGTGAAAACATCATCAGGTAGGGCCAGCCTATAGCCTAATGGTTAAGATAGCTGGATCCCACATGACCAACTGTGTGGTTTAAGTCTTGGTCCTGGCAGCTTGAAAAACCATACCAGGCACATGTATGTGCATGCCCAAAATCCCAAAAGGAGAAATAGAGGAGAAGGGATTACAGTGTGGTCATCCCCCATAAGGGATGCTGTCTCCCTTTTCCTTTCTCTGTTTCTCTGGAGCACACATGCCCTCTGGCAAAATTTTTTTTTAACTCTCCATTAGTTCAAAAAGTATTTTTCTTTTCTTTTCTTTCTTTCTTTTTTTTTTTTTTTTCTCTTTTAGGTGTTGCTGTTGGACATACGTTCTTGCCAGAGAGAGACAGAGAGAGAGAGGGAAAGCCAGAAATCATCCCCTGAGAGGGACAGCCATGCCACAGTCCCCTCTCCATTCTCCTTTTGGGATTTTGGGCATATGCACATGTGTACCCAGCATGATTTTCAAGTTGCCAAGTCCAGGACTTGAACCGTGGTCAGCCATGTAGGAGTCCAGACCTAACCACCACACCACCTGCAGGTCCAAAAAAGTTATTTTTCTAAAATCAGTTAAAAGCATATTAAAATTTCCTTCTCTGAAGAAAATATGAGTCATTTCTGTTGCCTACAGCAGAATCTGGAAGACAGTGGCAGGGGGGGTTTGTAGTAGCACCTGTTTCTGCCTGGCTTGTTAGAATCCCATCTGATCAGGAACTCAGCACACTCAGAGGGGAAAACCGTACCAGGCACATGTATGTGCATGTCCAAAATCCCAAAAGGAGAAATAGAGGAGAAGGGATTACAGGGTGGAAGATACTCTTCTGAGTATCTTGATGACCACAGCCAGAAAATATGAAGATTGTTTTTCTTGTCAAGTAAACTTATATCAAAGAAGATCCACTGATAAGAACAATGAAAAACTTCGCCAGTTAAACGTGAGATATGCATTACTCTTCTAACATTCTCAAAGAGTAAACAAAACCCCTCAAGTATTTACCAACTTGAAGTTTTGACTTGGGTAAGCTCTTAGTGGTAGCTTACAGGAACAAATGGTATTTATTGTTTTGATCAGTGGCTGTTAGTTAAATGACTTGTTTATAAATAAAAATAGGATTGTTAATCATAAAGTTTCTATTGATTCTGGGCTTGATAGGCCATTATTACTCATGTATTATAGCTGAAGGCAAGACTACATTAAGGTGGAAGGTAAATTGTGGTATCCTTTCTTGTATTCAAAAGAAGAAATCTGGTCAGCAAATATAAAGTTAAAATACAAAGAAGAGTTATTAAATATCTATCTTCAGGAAACCATATGGGCCACTCTCAAAGGGATTATAACATATTTGCTTTTATTAGGCTCCAGCATCCAGACTACACATTGAACAACTTTAAAAAATACTGGGAGGTCCTTTTCTTTTAATCAAGAATTTATTCACACATAGAGATCTTAAAGATCTCTTATGGTTATTGAGTTCTTATCAAGTCAGTTTTAGTGTCTAATGAACCATTGGATCTCTCATCATTTTCTCTAATTCTTTTTCAGGAGGTTTTGAAACCATTTTATGTAGTTGTAACAAAAAGAAAAAACATTTACTCCTCAGAGGGATTCTTTTTAAGGAGTTAAAAAAAGATGATCGTATACACGTCAAGCCAGGGGAAACAAGAATTCCTTAGAGAGATACCTGCCAGACTTGTGTGATTTCAAAGAAAACTTTCCACTGATTTATTTATGAGAACCTATGGTTTTTTCCTTTTCTGGGGTTAAACATTGGTTTGATAAAGTGCAGGGTGGGGATATTGTATAGGAAAAAGAATTTCTAGCTCCCTTTATCTGTCCTTAAAAAATGAGCATGGGACCAGCAGATGGCGTAATGGTTAAGTCGCTGGACTTCCATGTCGTCAACTAAGGTTTGCGTCCTGGACCCAGTGGGTTAAAATTCATGCTGGGCGTGTGTGCGTGCATGCCCAGAATTCCTAGAGGAGAATGGAAGAGAAGGGATTGCAGCGTGGTCATCCCCTGGAGGGTGATTTCTCGCTTCCTGTCTGTCTGTCTGTCTCTGTCTCTCTGGCAAGTGCACACGCCCTATAGGAAAAACCTATCTTAAAAAAAAAAAAAAGAGCTCTTGGGGCTGGGAGGTGGCATGGTGGTTAAGGGTGCTGGACTCCCACATGGCCGATTGTGGTTCAAGTCCAGTCCTGATGGCTTGCTTTTTCACTTTCCCTCTCTCTCTCTCACTCTGTCTCTCTCTGGTCAAATTAAAATAAAGAAATAATAAATAAAGTTAAATAAAATAATTATCTTTTAAAAATATGAGCTCTTTTGCAAAGTGTGGACATACACTTTAGTGAAAGAATTTTTTCAGTTGACATTTTAAAAATTGTGTTTCGTTCTTACTTTCCTTGTTAAGCACCACTTCTTTCTTTTTTAGAGAAGAAGCTGAGAAGAATCAAAGGATTAAATCAGGAAGTAACGTCCAAGGATATGCTTCGAACCCTGGCCCAAGCCAAGAAGGAATGCTGGGATCGGTTCCTCCAGGAGAAGCTAGCATCCGAGTTCTTTGTGGATGGACTTGATTCCGATGAGAGGTAATTGATTCCTACTCCGGTTCCAGTTAACATTCTGTTTCACTGAGGCTACTTCTTTGTCTAAAGAATTCTTGGATAGTGACATATTGATATCAGCATCAGCTCTTCTGAACTGAAACCATCCTTTGTAAGGTTGCTCTATTTGCCCTTAGACCGTTTTTTGAGAATGGGTATTTCTGCCAAAAGGCAAATAGCCTAGCTACATCATAGTCACAGGTCGAATAGAGTTTAGAATAAGCCATTATTTTCATTTTTAGAAATTAATTAATTAATAATAATAATAATTATTATTATTTTGCCACATGAGTTATGACAGAGAGAGAGGGAAAGGAAGTGAGAAAGCAAGCCTCCAGGTTCGGGACTCGAACTATAGTCGACTGTGTGGGAATTCCAGTGCCTTACCCACTATGCCACCTGCTGGCCCCCCATGGTCTTCATTTTTAAGTATGTAACTCAATTGAGAAAGTTGTAACCAATCAACAGTTGGAACTAGGTGGTGGTGTGGTTAAGGGCACTGGACTCCCACATAGCTGACTGTGGTTTGAGTCCCAGACCTGGCAGCTTGCTTACTCACTTTCCCTCGCTCTCACTCTGTCCCTCTCTGGTCAAGTTAAAAATAAATAAATAAATAAAGTTAAAGTTCAATAGGAAATTATTCAAAATAAATATTGGTGGAGAGAGTATAAACTTGAAGATCCTAGAGAGATATGACTTCACCTAAGTTTGTAACGTCTCATTGCCTTTTTTTCCTTTGGAGATTTTTGCCTTAA
Organism: Tupaia belangeri chinensis; assembly: GCF_000334495.1. Classification (NCBI taxonomy): domain Eukaryota; kingdom Metazoa; phylum Chordata; class Mammalia; order Scandentia; family Tupaiidae; genus Tupaia; species Tupaia belangeri. The sequence goes on from NW_006160123.1 coordinate 2,994,366, forward strand.
GGGATGTGCATCCTCCATTCTCCTCCTGGGATCTTGGGCATGCATGCACACTTGCCAACATGAATTTCAAGTCACTGGGTCCAGGACTCTCACAGTGGCCGGCTGTGTGGGAGTCTAACGATGTAACTGCTACAGCATCTGCTGGCCTCTCATTACCATGTTTTGAGAGTCCCTGTGTCAGGCTGGCAGGTGGCGTGGTGGTTAAGACACTAGACTCCCATGTGGCTGACCATGGTTTTAAGTTCTGGACCTGGCAGGTTGCTTTCCCACTCTCGCTTTCACTCTTTATCTGTGTATCTCTGATCAAATTAAAAATTAATACTGACAGGGAACCAGCAGGTGGCATGGTGATTAAGGTGCTGGACACTCCCACATGGCTGACCGTGGTTCGAGTACCGAACCTGGTGGCTTGCTTTCTCACTTTCCCTCTCTCTTTCTGTGTATCTCTCTCTGGTCAAATTAAAATAAATGAATGAATAAATAAAATTAAATAAATAATTATTAAAAAAAGAAAATATAACCTTTAAAAAAATTAATACTGACAAATAAAAATAAATAAATAATTCATTTAAAAATATTTTATTTAACTTTGTTTATTATTATTATTTTGGAGAGATTTTTGCTACAGGGTACGTGCACTCGCCAGAAAGACAGAGAGATAGAATGCAAGAAATCACCCACTGGGAGGATGGCCACATCACAATCCCTTCTCCATTCTCCTCTCTGGATCTTAGGCACGCATGCACACGCTCCCAGCATGAGTTTAAGCCACCGGGTCCAGGACTTGAACCGGAGTCGACTACATGGGAGTCCAGCGACACAGCCATTACACCTACTGCTAGTTCCTATTCTTATTACTT
>NW_006160123.1:2995249-2999916 GCF_000334495.1 Tupaia belangeri chinensis
TTTTTTTTTTTTTTTTTTTTTTAAAAAAAGGTCCCTCGTGTCAGATGAAAGTCCTTCAGAAATTACTGTGGCATCTAAGATAGGGCCAGCTACCCTTTGAGGGTTCAGAAAAATTTTGTCCTTTGCTATTGGTAAAGGCTCATTCCTATTGAGCTTTAAACTCCCGCAAACACAGGAGATTTGCAGATGTACTGATTCTTGACCCACTAATAATTTGGTATGTACCAAATATTCTCTTGCCTTTGAATATTTCCCTCTTCTCTGGTTCTGAGAAAAACACCAAGTTTCTTGTGCATAATTCTCAAGTAGGAATCCTTTCTCTGAAACAAGATCAGCACATTTTTGCGTATTTATCAATACCTCAAATAATGTGGCTTTTCCTTTGCTAGACGTATAGTTTGCATGACTCTGAGAAGTGTGGTAGGCGAAGATTAAATGCCTGTGGCACACCTGATTCCCCAGTCTGTGGGCTCTCAAGTCGGCCAGCTGCCCCCACTGCCCTCTGAGTTTGGAGTCGTCCCCCAGAGCCTGCATCCGTGGGAACGTTTCTTTCTGTCATTGTCCCGGGCAAATGCTAGAGAAACAGGAGCTATGCATTTGCTCTCAGACTTCGAAGTTCATGTTTTAGCAGAGTCCAGTGCAGTGCAGTCGTGTGGGTCTTTTTGTGCCCATGACCCTCCTCATAGTATGCTCTTGGCAAGGGAGAAATGAGCTTGAAAAATTCAATTCTCCGAAACGTAATTCCCCCACACGCAGACAGATGTCAAAAATTTGCCGTTGTAGCTTTACTTTTTATTTGATTTTATTCCTCTAAAGAATTATTTAATTAGGGACCAGCAGATAGTGTAGTCCTTACATCGCTGGACTCCCACATAGTCGACCCTGGTTCAAGTCCCAGGTCCGGCTGCTTAAAACTCATGCCAGGCATGTGTGTGTACATGCCCAAAATCCTAAGAGGAAAATGGAGAAGAAGGGATTGTGATGTGGCCATCACCCCTGGGGGGTGATTTCTCACTCTCTGTTTCCCTGTTTCTCTCTGTCTCTTCAAAGAGCACGTGTGCCCTATAGCAAAAAACAATCTCTCTCTTAAAAAGAAAAAGAATTATATAATTTAATTTATTATTATTTTTTATTATGACCAGAGAGAGGGGGAAAGTGAGAAAGTAAGCCACCAGGTCCAGGACTCGAACCACAGTCAACCACGTGGGATTTCAGCGCCCTAATCACCACAACACTTGCTGGCTCCTATAGGTTTAATTTTTAGATGAAGACTTCGGCTACTGAAGAACATAGAACAAGGTTATTTCTAGTTATTCGAATATACTTTTAAAGTTTTTTGTTATTTTTTTTAATTGCCAGAAGGTGTGCCAACTCACCAGCGAGAGACTGAGACAGGGAAAGCACCTCCGAATAGTGCATAGTGATCCTGCAATTCCTTTTCCATTTCTCTATCCCATTGAGATTTGGGGTACACACATACTCAGCATTTTTCAAGCCACTGGGGTTGGGATTCAAATTGTTGTCGGCAAGTTGGGAACGGGGGCCCCATTAACCACTAGGCTTCAGGGTTGGCCCTAGTCATTTATATTTTACTATGAATGTGTAATAGGTTTAGGGTGTAGGATCCTGGTTACCTAAGGAAGGTGTTAGGGTGTCATCAGCCTAACAGTTACTTATCCGCTCCAAACAGACGCAGGCAGAAAGAGAGCCCTCTGGTCTAGTGGCCATTCCTTTGTGGGGAACATTTACTGCTCTGATGTTTCTTTCTTGGGGACTTGCTATAGGATGAAGTAAACAAAAACTCACAAACAAAACTCATTATCTACTGCAAATAAGTGTTTTAAGTATAATTGAGCTTCAGACTGCCTTGGGTATGAGAGATTTAAAGAGATGCTCAGGTTCCTGTCTCACTGATAATTTGGTATTTATTTGCGTGTTTCTTCCACTTGAAAATTTTTCTCCTCTCCAGTTTAGAGAAAAAAAAAAAGAGAGAAAGAGAGAAAAAAAAAAACAACTGATAGGACTGAGGCATAAGCTCTTAGCTATTCTCCGCCAGCCTTCAGAGGCTCTGCATTTGAAGGGGGCCTGGTGCTGCTGAGCCAAAGTGCCCACCAGGGGGTAGATTATGCTGCGGAGCTGCCAGGATGCACAGCTGTCAGAGGAGTGTCCTTGTCGTGCTCCCCATGTTAGCGGTGAAAAACAATTGTAGGAAGAAATTGGTGGTGGGCGGGAAGGCAGTATTTGAGTAACTGAGATCATCATTAAGTAATTAATCAGCGAGGTCTGATCCAGCCATCCTTCCCCTCTTTTGTAGCACCTTGGAACATTTCAAGAGGTGGCTCCAGCCAGATAAAGTAGCCATCAGCACAGAAGAGGTCCAGTATCTGATTCCTCCAGAGTCACAGGTTGAGAAGCCAGCGGCTGGGGACGAGCCAGTGGCCGGAGACAAGCCAGCAGCAGCCGAACAGTAAATTACACATTTGCACGCCGAGCAGCTGTCTTGGATCCGGAGGGAACAGTGGAGAGTTGGGCAGCGCAGCGGCAGCAGCAAGGAGAAATCTTGGGAGGGAAAAGGCCCAGACATCACTCCTCAAAGCAAACAGCTGCAAGCCCCCGGGGACTTGCTTGGGGCTGGCCTGCGTGGCTGTCTTGGATGAAGTGACTGAACCAGGGCATGCTGGATGAAAATACTGCTCTCTTCTGTGTCTCATGACTAGCCTGAGCTCTGTTGCTGCAGGCTTGAAGTCTGCTGAGGACCTAGTGAGGGACCAAGTGTGAGAGTACTTGGAGAAACTTAAAACGTCATTTAAGTGAGCCATGCCTTTCTTGCCTCGTCTGGATATTGATGCTTGTGTCCCGAGCACTCCCTTGGTCAGTTTTTGAAACCTGCTCCTTGATTCCAAGCTCCCTATGGGGCTCCTCTCACAGATCCATAGTAAATCCGTGGGCCCCAGGGGGACAGGCTGGGCTTTTCCTTTGATTTGTTTCTTGTCGAGAAAATAGTTGAAGGAAGTGTGAACGTGTGGGTGTTTATGTCTGTGTGTGTGAGTGTGTGTTTTATTCATGCACGGCTTCACCCTCAACATCCTCCTGTACTTAAAAAGGGCCAGGTTCCACATTGGATTGTAAATATGATGTTACTGCTTGCCATGACTCCCAAATAGTTCCAAACTTGTTCCTTGTGCCAGCATATCTGGCGGAGCCTGAGCTCCCTCTCACGCTGATCATACAGTTCTGTATGCATTGATATATAAAACTTTGCTCATCTGAATAGCTGTGTGTGATGCAGTTGACCCTGTTCCTCCCAGAGAGATGCTCCCAGGTAGTGGGGAGATAGACAAACACGTGCCAATGCAGGGAGCTGGCAATCTTTTAGCCTCCTGTTTTGTTTGTTAAATAATTTTATTTATTTTATTATTTATTATTATTTAAATTTGACCAGAGAGAAACAAGGGAGGAATACAAGAAAGTAAGCTACCAGGTCCAGGACTTGAACCGTGGTTGGCCATGTGGGAGTCCAGCACCCCAGAACCTGCTAAACCCCCAGCCTTCTGTTTTTAACACAGGCCCTCTGACAAACCAAACCTCATATTCTGAAGGTAGGACTCCGAGACCATGGCTCCATGGGGCCTCTTCCTGGGTAGTAGTTTCTAAATCCCTAACGATGAACAGGGTGGCTACAAACATCTTCACCAAAACAAAACAAAACTGAGAAAGGAGACCAGACAACTTAGAGATAATGCAGGGCTTTGCAAGGCTGACCCACATGGGAAGGTTCCATGTTTATGTCCAGACCTGTCTTTAAACATACTAAGCACACATATACCTGTGATTTGGCACTGGCTGAAACTGGATGGATCAAGGCATGACGTTGGGAGCGCCTGTCCCTTTCTCAGTTGCTCACTCATAGAAGAAATAAACTTTAAATACATTTCCTCAGAGAACCATTTGCTCATTTCTAAATCAAATATTTGCCTTGCCTGAAAGGATGGAACCGTAGGCCCGTGATTCCATATACTTGCTAATGATACGCAATTTTTGTTGTAATTTCCAGGTATATTTTACCCTTTTTTTCTTTTTCTTTTTCTTTTTTCAAATAATTATTTATTTAATTTTATTTATCCATTCATTTATTTTAATTTGACAGAGAGAGATGCACAGAGAGAAGAGAGGGAAAGTGAGAAAGCAAGCCACCAGGTCTGGTATTCGAACCATGGTCGGCCATGTGGGAGTGTCCAGTGCCTTAACCACCACGCCACCTCCTGGTCCCCACCTTTTTTTCATTGACTAATAGTGTTAGCTTTATTCCTACTGCTTTGTATTTGTGAGATACTTGTGGTATAGAAAGTGGCCCTTTGTGGCACCCAGGCCCTTTGAGGAAGTCAGAGTACCGACAGTCCAGGTCTGATCAAGCTCACAAGGCCTCACTCTTCCCTAGGGCCATCTGATGCCTTTCAGCTGGATGGAGAGGTTTAAAAACAAAACGACAACAAAAAACCCTAAGATTTTTCTTCTCTTTTTTTTTTTAAATTTTATTTATTCATTCATTTATTTTAATTTGACCAGAAAGAAACACACACAAAGAGAGAGAGAGAGAGAGAGAGAGGAAGCAGGCCACCAGGTCCGGGACTCAAACGATGGTCGGCCATGTGGGAGTGTCCAGCAGC
>NW_006160123.1:2999986-3013713 GCF_000334495.1 Tupaia belangeri chinensis
TTCCCCAGTAATTTCTTTTTTTTTTTTTTTTTTTTTTTTTTTTTATGTTTTTGCTATAGGGACCATGCACTTGCCAGAGAGAGGCAGAGGGAGGGAGAGTGAGAAATCACCCCCTGGGGGGTGGCCACACGTAATCACTTCTCCACTCTCCTGTTGGGATTTTGGGCATGCATGCACACGTGCCCAATGCGATTCTCAAGCCAACAAGTCCATGACTCAAATGGTGGTTGGCCATGTGAGAATTCAGATTCTTAAGCACCACACTGCCTGCTGGCCCCTGAATGACCATTTTTAAAAAACATTTTATTATTTTTTAAAAATTATTTATTTAACTTTATTTATTCATTCATTCATTTTTATTTTGACCAGAGAGACACAGAGAGAGAGAGAGAAGGTGAGAAAGCAAGCCACCAGGTCCAGGATTTGAACCATGGTCAGCCATGTGGGAGCATCTAGCACCTCAACCACCACGCCACCTGCTGGTCCCTGGATGACCATTTTTTAAAGTCCTTTTTATTGCAGTTGTGTGCACACATGTGAGATACAGCATTCCCAACACTTGACACTACCCTCTACCCCTGGCTTCAACCAGTCCTGGATCACAGGGACAAGTATGCCCGGCATACTTGGGGCGGTCTCTGGATATGACCCACAGCCTTTCTAGGTGGGTCAGCCTTGTTGAGCATTGCACTTCACTGCTATGCTGCTGTTTGGCCCCAGTAGCAATAAGGGAAAAAAGCAATGAGGTCTCTCCAACAGTCTCTCAAAGAGCAGCTAGTCATAGGGTGGTAAAAGAACGTTTCTGTAATTCAGGCAAAATTCTGCCTATTTTTTTCTACCTTCTATTTTTTACCTCAGAAACAAATTTTAGTAAGAGGAGGAGAACTGATTTACAGGAACTGAAAAGAAGTAGGACTGACGGAAAGGCTTCTATTCCTATGTGAAAATCTGAATGGGGTGAGAGGAAGGAGGTAGATCCTCAAACACCTTCTGAACTAACTTTTTTTTTTTTAAAGTTTGTTAGAGGGCACATGCACTCACCAGAGAGAGACACAGAGAGAAAGTGAGAAAGCACCCTCCCCTTGGAATGGCCGTGCTGCAATCTCCATTTCTTCCTCTCTTTGGGACTTTGGGCATGCATGTGTGAACATGTGTCTGGCATGTTTCAAAAGCCACCAGGTCTGAGACTCAAGTCACATGGTCGGCCATGTAGGATCCAGCCATCCTAATCACCATGCCATGGGCTGGCCCTGGAGTAACCGTTAAGCAGAGATAGATCTCCACAGAAGAGAATGCAGGGAGTTCTAACTGTGGTTCAAGAGTGACAAGCAATGACTCAAAAGGTGAAACAGCCTAGCCCGGGTGATGTGCACTGGTTGATCCTGCTGCTCCACAGGCCGAGGCCACACGGGAGACCCAGGTTTGATTCCCATTCCATCCTAAAAAGCAAGCACGGTGGCATACACCTATAGTTCCAGCCACTGAGGAGGCTGAGGTAGGATCATCACCTGGTATCTTAAAAGGAAAAAAGGGTGAAACTCCACTTTCCCAAACCAAGTCTGTTATTAGCTTTCAAAGCTAACTTACTAAGACAGATTTATCTTGGGCTATCATAGTGACACTGAAGGTGAAACTAAGAGTGTTGGGTGCTATTGTGATAGGCAGGCAATTAGTTGTGAGCGGGCAGCCCTAAGAGAAAAGCGAAAGGCTCATCTAGCTCCGGGTGCCAGGAGGGCGAGGCAATTTGCCATCTTCCTTCCTTTGGGCCTGAGGGAAGCACACAGGGATGATTCGTAGATTTTTCTCTTATCAAAAAGACCTAAGCAAACGTTTTGGTCAATGCCCTAATTCCCATTAGGGCAATGGACTAATTGGGCAGTCTAATTGGGGCAACCTGGCTCGCATTGGGCACCATGTGCAATTAGATGATCAAGTCCCTCATTCTTTACCTGTGAGGAAGGTGCGCAGGTGCAGGAAAAGAACGCGTGGATTCAAATTTAAAGGAAGGACATAGGCGGTGTAAGGGGCCGCCCACTAATGAATATTCATGACCTCTAGTAATAAAAATAACGGTTAACTAGTACCAAGCGCGGTTGCCACCTGGCAATCTGCCCGCCCAAGAACCTTTTTGGGTGTACTTCCTTTCTTTCCTATCAAGTCTTTTCTACCTACTTCATTTGTGGATGCAGTTTAATTTTGCGCCTAGGGACAGAACTCTAATTTTAGTGATCTGGACCCAAAGAACCTAGGACTTCACCACGCAGCTCGACACTTTCCCATCCGCTGACACTATCTTTATTTGTCTTGTGGTTTAGTGTGTGGTCATAAATAAGTCAAATGCTCTTTTGTGTTCCAGTTCCCTTTCAGTGACTGGACTAACCATAGGAAAAACAGAATTTGGCAAAAATGCTGAGCTGTTTCCCTGAGAACGCCAAGGAACTCCGGTTAGGACTTCCTCAAATCAGTAAAACGTGTGAATCAGAGGAGTCCTCCTTATCAATCCCAACTTCCTTCCTTGTGTCCATGAAACAGAGAGCTGGAGCGAAGAGCGATATTCAGTGCTATGCCTTCCAGCTGGGGAAGTGATCACCAGGGAAGGCAGTACTGACTTGGTTTACCCCTGGCTGTGTGGGAGCCAGGAAGGGGAGCTCAGCAACGGCCACTGTCCTGTCCTGGCACATGCAGAGCTCTCCACCCAGCGCCTTGGCGAGGTAGATGCTGGAATGGCACCAGCTCGGGTCCAATACCTGCTCCAGAAATAGGCTCCGGATGTAGGCACGGCAAGCAAACAAACATCCCACCAGCTGTTGCCGAGGTGCAGGCCTGCCCACCTACTGGCTGGGGGGGGGAGGACGCCCCGCAGCCACTCCCTGGCCCTGCCTTGCAGTAAGTCGCTCAAGAGTGAATCTCTTCCCACCCCTGGCATCAGACAAATAAGCCCAGCCAGATGAAACAGCCGATATTTTCTTGAAAACCCTAAACTGTCCCAACCAGCTTTGGCCCTACGTCATTTATGAGATCCAAGACAAGACATTGCCATAGCAATCTTAGGTTTGTGGGAGGGCTGTTTGCTCGCACCCAGGAGTAGGTTATTTAAGACACTGATTCATTCACCTAACCGGTATTTGTTGAGCTCTTATGCTCCAGGCGCTGTGCATGGTGATAAATAAAACAAAACCACGTCTTCGCACGTAGCATGATGAAGGGAGAGAGAGGGCCCACCTGATTAGTTCCTACCTGTGGAGGCATAAACTCAGGGTGCTTTGAGAGCATACGATAGGAAGGAGGTACAAGAGCCTAAGGCAGTCGGTTAGAAGTGGAGAGGCAGTGTTAGGGAAGCTGAATCCAGAGAAATGAGTAGGTGTTAGAAGAAAGAGAGACAGAGGAGCATGGGGGCCGATAAGAGTCCCAGAAGAGGAATACAGCATGTACAAAGGCCTAACGGCAAAAGAAAACCTGGAGAATGGAAAGTAATTCGGTGTAGCTGGAGCATAAAGAACAAAAGAGGAAGTGACAAGAGGTGAGGCTGGAAAGGAATAAACATGGCCAGGTATGAAGGGCTTTATGAACCATGTTAAAGGGTTTGCAATTTATCATGGAGAAACAAGGAGCTAATGGACTGTTTTAAGGGGGCAGTGACAAGATGAGGCTTGCATCTAGAAAGTTGGTCATGGCTGCCATGGGTTGACATGATTCAATTGGGGCATGTAATCACACATAGCAACAATATGTCTACACGATGTAATGGGGGGGGGTGTCTCATGGTTCTTTTCTACCTTGATTTCTTTTATGTTATTTTTTTTTCACTTACAGAATAAGAGAAGCATGTATTGCAAATTGTGTTTTCCAAAGATGGCCCTATCAATATATCCTATTCCACATGTTCATGTTACAGTGTGGTGTGGCCACCTCTCCACTGACATGTTGGGTCAATATTCCCACCCTTTGAACCTGGGCAGACCTGTGTAACTGCCTTGCTAGTGAATACAACACAATGTGACTTCTAAGGTGAGGTCATAAAAGCATCCCACCTGGTGTCTTTTCCCCTCCTCCCCACACCTCTTTCTCGCAGCATTCTCCGTGGTGGCTCTGAGTCAACATGTAAGAAGTCTGACTTCCTTGAAGCTGTCAGACTGGAGAGGGCGGAGAGGGACAGAGACACCCGGGGAGTCCCAGCTGTTTGAACCTTCCCATCCGAGGCATAAGCGATTCAAATGATTTCTGCCCTCCCCTACAAGTGATGTCAGCTGTCCTCGCTGACGCTGAGTGGAACAGAGACGAGATACCCTGCAAAGCCCTGCAGGTTCATGAGCAAATTAAGTGTCATGGTTTAAACCACAAAGTTTTGGGTTGATTTTTTTAACCTAGCAATAGATAAGCAGTATAGCATGAGCTAGGTTTCAGATTTTATGTAGCTAATTTAAAGTATTTTATTTTGCAATTCCCTCTAATTTCTAATAGTTACAGAATTTTAATACATGGGCTACAGCGCAGAGAAGAGCAGAATTAGGTTCAGGGGACTAGCTCTGAGGTGGTTGCTGTTATCTAAGAATGAAATGATAGCGATTCAAAGATTTCTACTTCCATTTAAGATGTAGAATTCTGCAAGAAAAGGTCACTCCTGCGCTAACAATGTGGAAAAGCCACAAAATCATAGCTTTTTTTTGAGCCCATCAGAAAGCTGAGGTCACAAGACAACCAAGAAAGACCTCAAAGGAGTGCGAGGGATACATGGCTGCTTCAACTTGGCAAAGACGTGACTGTCACACCACAGATGAGAAGAAACTAACACAAATGTTAATGGAATGATAAAAGCTACACGTGGGCTAAGGTATTTGTTTAGAATAGCTGGCTACTGGGGCCAGCAGGTGGTGTGGTGATTAAGAGTGCTGGACTCCCACATGGCTGACCACTGTGGCTTTGGGTCCCAGACCAGGCGGCTTGCTTTCTCACTCCCCTCCACCCCCGTCCTTCTCTGGTCAAACTAAAATAAATAAAGTTAAATAAAATGAATTTTAAAAAAAGAATAGTTGGATACTATCTTAGACACAAGTGAGTTTGCTCTCAACTGGCCCCGGGGTTCATGAGCAAAAGTGGGAGAAGGGCAGAGGCTCAGAGACCTTTCTTCCTTGGTGGTGCAGGCATGAGGAGTGGATCAAGGTGGCTGCTGCGGGAAGGCAAAAAGTCTCAAATACTTGCACAATCCTTCTCCTCTTTAAGCAAAAGTCTTAAGCCGCCAGGGAAGGGACAATTAGCTCTTGCTTCAGGGAGAAGAATAAAAGCAGAACTCAGATCCTTCTGCTAAGGTCTGAAACCCTTCGTGCCCTTCGTGAACACAGGCAAAGATAGACTGCTTTGGGGGATAGAGAAGCAAAAACCTACTCACAAGCAGAAGCAGGAAACTGTCTTAGACTAAAGACTCAAGGAAAGATTGCTCTGTTAAGGAAGTGGGCAAAAAATTCTGGCCCAGCCCAAACCAAACACAGATATAAGCTTGGCTGCCATGGGGAAGAGGGACAGGAATCCTGAGAAACTCCCCCCTAAAGCTCAGGCGCATAGGACTGGCTTAAGCCTGAGACTAAGCCGGGATCACAGAGAACCAACCCACCCCACTCTGAGACCTGCCCCTAATAAGCAACAGCAGTCTCCTGTTGGCAGACGGGGAGCCGGGATGGCGGAAACGGTGAGGGTGGAGTGAGAACACGGAGAAAGCCCTGGCACCTCAGTCCCCGCTCTAAGCAGCCCACCACTGGAATTTGAAGCCTGGGGTATGCTGAAGTTGATGAGAACGACAGCAGAACCCAAACCCTGCCTGACTCCTATGAGACTGACTCAAGACCAACAGGCTGACAGAAGACGCATGCTGGGGACCAGCAGTTGGCATAATGGCTATGTTGCTGGACTCCTGTGTAGTCGACTATGGTTCGAGCCCCAGACCTGGTGGTTTAAGCTCATGCCAGGTGCGTATGTGTGTGTGCCCAAGATCCCGAGACAAGAGTGGAGGAGAAGAAATTGCGGCGTGGCTATCCCCCCTGGGGGGTTATTTCTGTCTCTCTGTCTCTCTGTCTTTCTGGCAAGTGCACATACCCTATAGAGAAAAATCCACTCAAAAAAAAAAAAAAAGAGGCATGCATACTATTAGGTTGTCAGCAAAGTCCTGATGAATTTTTTCTGTTTTTCAGTACAAAAATGTGTCATGACTTTCCCAACATCCCAATATTATATATAGCCTCAGTCTCTGCTCTTCTACACACCACTCAGTAAAAAATTACAAAATATGTAAAAAAGGCAGGGAAGCAAAAGCACCAACCCACTGTTAAAAGACAATGAAATCAGGACCAGCATTAGCATAATGACCATGTCACTGGACTCCCATGTAGTTGACTGCAGTTCGCTTCCCGGACCCGGTGACTTAAACTCACGCTGGGTGTATGTGCGTGTGTGCCCAAGATCCCGAGAGGAGAATGGAGGAGAAGGGATTGCAATGTGGCCATCCCCCCTGGGGGGTGGTTTCTCTCTTTCTGTCTCTCTCTCTCTCTCTGTCTGGCGAGTGCACGTGCCCTACAGCAAAAAAACCTCTCTCTCTCAAAAAAAAAAAAAAAAAAAAAGACAATGTGATCAATAGACCCTGACTCACAGTTGATACAGATGTTAGAGCTATTAGATGGGAATTTCAAAATAATTATGATTAAATGTTAAAAAAATCTAGTGGGAAAAGATGTGCAACTTGCATAAACAGATGTGGAATTTCAGTGGATAGAAAACTAAGAAAGTCAATTGAAATGCTAAAAATAAAAAACATGATATTAGAGATGAATTGCATCAACAGGATTTTCAGTAGCTAGGCACAGCTGAGGAAAGAACCAGTGAACTCAAAGATAGGTCAATAAAAATCATCTGAATTGAAACAGAAAGTAAATGAAATGGAGTACAAGGGGGAAAAACATAACAAAGCTTCCAAGAGCCATGGGACAATAACAAATACACATGTGTAATTCTAGTCTCAGAAGATGAAGAGAGAGAATGGAGGCAGGAGAAGTAGTTGAAGACATGAATTGAGGGCATGGCAATGAAGCTAGAGAGAAGGAGATATGAGAAGCATTTGTGGAAGAACCAATGGGGCTTGGTAACTGAATGAAGTGCTTTTTATTTAGGGGCCGGGAGGTTGTGTGGTGGTTAAGGGTGTTGGATTCCCACGTGGCCAATTGCAGTTCGAATCTCAGACCCAGTAGCTTGCTTTTGTACTTTCTCTCTTTCTCTCTCACTCTCTGTCCCTCCCTGGTCAAATTAAAATAAATAAATAGTTCAACAAAGTAATTCTTCTTTTAAAAAAGTATTTATTTGGGACCAGGAGTTAGCGTAATGGCTATGTTGCTGGACTCCCACATAGTTGACCGTGGTTCGAGTCCTGGACCCAGTGGCTTAAACTCATGGCAGGCGCATGTGCGTGCATGCCCAAGATCCCAAGAGGAGAATGGAGGAGAAGGGATTGTGGCGTGGCCACCCCCCTGGGGGATGATTTCTCGCTTTCTGTCTCTCTGTCTCTCTCTCTCTTTCTGGCGAGCTCACGTGCCCTATAGCAAAAACCTCTAAAAAAAAAAAAAGTTATTTATTTTTAGAGAGATTTTTGCTGTAGTTCACATGTGATCACCAGACAGAGAGAGAGAAAGTGTGAAATCATGCCCCAGGGGTGATGGCCACATCACAATCCCTTCCCCCCATTCTCCTCTCAAGATTTTGAGCATGCACACACAGTTGCCATGTGGGATGTGGAGTTAGTTTTAAGCCACTAGATCTGGGACTTGAAGCAGTCGACTACATGGGAGTCCAGCAATATAACCATTACACACATCTGCTGGTCCCAATAAAATAATTCTTTAAAAAAAATTATTTCATTTAACATTATTTATTTATTTTAATTTGACCAGAGAGGGACAGTGAGAGAGAGAGGAAAAGTGAGAAAGCAAGCTGCCAGGTTTGGGGCTCAAACCGCAATTGGTCCTATGGGAGTCCAGTGCTCTTAACCACCACACCACCTACCAGCCTCCTTTTTGTTCTTTTTGAGAGATTTTTGCTATAGGGAACGTGTACTTGCCAGAGAGACAGAGAGAAAGATGGAGAGAGGGGAAGTGAGAAATTACCTTCGGTGGTATGGCTATACCATAATCCCTTCTCATTCTCCTCCTGGGATTTTGGGCACACACGCACATGCGTCCAGAGTGAGTTTCAAACTGCAGGTCCAGAACTCAAACCACAATTGGCCATGTGGGAATCCAGCACCTTACCCACTATGCAACCTGCTGGCCCTGACCCAATCCATTTTTAAAAATTGGCTCTTTGGGGCCAGAAGGTGGTGTGGTGGTTAAAGAGGCTAGACTCCCATACGGCAGAGTCTAAGACCTGGCAGCTTGCTTTCTCACTTTCTCTCTCTCTCTCTCTGGTGAGCACATGTGCCCGATAGCAAAGTTTAAAAATCATAAATTGAATTAAATAATTTTTTAAAAATTTGGTTCTTTGGGGCTGGCAGGTGGGTGGTAGTTAAGGTGCTGGACTCCCATATGGCCAACTGTGATTTGACTCCCAAGCCTGGTGGCTTGCTTTCTCACTCTCTCTGTCTCTCTCTCTCTGTCTCTCTCTCTCTGTCTCTCTCTGGTGAGCGCATGAGCCCTGTAGCAAATTTAAAAATAAAAATAATAATGATAAATAAAATTAAATTATTCTTTTAAAAATGGATTCTTTAAAATAATTTTTAATTCTTTTTTTCTCTATCTCATGTGCATGCACACATGAGAATGAGAGCAAGGAAGAGAGACGGGAGCAGCCTCCAGAGGGTTTGGTCACGCCACCATCCCCCTTCCATCCTCAAGACCATTAGATCTTGGGCACGTTGCACATGCCTGGCATGTTACAGGCTGACCGGGCCAGGGATTTGAACCATAGTTGCCATGTGGGATATGGCTTCTCTTGAACAGTGTTTTACTGCTGTGCCACAGAGCCAGCCCTAAAATACTTTTTTTTTAAGTTTACATGTTTATTTTTCCCATGAGGGAGAGACAGACAGACAGAACCCCCCACAGGGTCTTGATGCTGTGACCCACTCCCACACTCAGCCCGCCCAGATCACGGGCACACGTCTGGCGTACTGAAGGAAGTCTCTAGACACAAACTGGCAGCCCTCCTCTGTGGGTCTGCTCTTGCAGAGCTTTGTGTTTTACCACCGTGCTGCTCCCCAAACCAGTTCTTTAGGAGGAATAAGTTGTAAGGGAGAAGGCAGAGGTTGGGGTGGGTGAGAGGGATTGTGTATGTGTGTGCGCAAGAAGAGGGATGAGTTTCTGAGAATTCATTAACCTTTTGTTGTTGTTGTTATAGGGCATGTGTACACATGTACACATGTACACATGTACACATAACATGTTGCTGGAGACAGAGACAGAGGGGGTGAGGGAAGTGAGAAAGCACTTCCCGGGGGACGGCCACATTGCAATCCCTTCTCTTTCATGTTCTTCTTGGGATTCGGAGCACATGCGCACACATGCCTGGTGAGTTTTTCAAGCTGCCGGGTCCGACACACACAGTGGTCATGTGTGATTCAGTCATCTTCTAGACCCAATTAAAAAAATTGCTGGAGGGTCCATGCAGTTACTGGATGGGAGGGCAGTGAGAGGAGAGAGAAAGAGGGAGAGGAAGAGATCAAGAGAGAGAGAGAGAATCTTCCATGGGGAATGGTCACTTCGCAACCCTTCTCCATTTCTTCCTCCTCTTCAGGATTTGGGGCACATATGCACACGTCCCCAGAGTGTTCTCCAGCCTCTGGGTTTAGGACTTGCTCTGCGGGGTTGGCTATGTGGGATCCAGCTGCCTTAACCACCATGCCATGGGCTGGTCTCATGAACATTTCAAAGCGTAGATAATCTCTAGGACAAGTTTTGGTTCTTTAACGTTATATCTTTTAAGGATAAAATACTCAACTCTTAGCTGAGCAGAATGCCAAGGTACAGTGTGGCTGCTGTGGTCTGAATATCCTCTCCAAATCTTGAAATTTAGTGGCCATTGTGACAGTATGAGAGGTGCAGCATTTAAGTGGTGCTCAAGTCACAAGGGCTCTAACCTCCTGCATAGATTAATGTCATTGTTATGAGAACAAGTTCCTGATAAAATGATGAAGCTCCCATCCTTCTCTCTGACTTGTGCACCAGCTTGTCGTTCTGCCTTTTGCCATGGGATGACAGCGTGAAGATCCCTCACCAGAGGTCAGTGCCATGCCCTGGGCATCCCAGCATACAGAACTGTGAGCTGAATAAATCTATGTCCAGCATACAGAGCCATGCACTGAGAAATAGCTGTTTATTTATAAATTACCCAGTCTGTGATATTCTGTTATGGCAGAAACCAGACTGGAACCAGCAGATGGCATAATGGCTATGTCACTGGACTCCCATGTAGTTGACTGCGGTTCGAGTCCCAGAACTAATGGCTTTTCCTCACACTGGGCACGTGTGCCCAAGATCCCAAGAGGAGAATGGAGGAGAAGGGATTGCGGCGTGGTCATCCCCCCTGGGGGGTGATTTCTCACTTTCTGTCTCTCTGTCTCTCTCTGCCTTTTTGGCAAGTGCACACGCCCTGTAGCAAAAACCTCTCAAAAAAAGAAAAAAGTAAAGAAAACAGACTAAGACAATTTTCAAGATTTGGGGAGGATTTTAAGACCATAGCAGCCACACTGTACCTTGGCATTCTGCTCAGCTAAGAGTTGAGTATTTTATCCTTAAAAGACATAACGTTAAAGAACCAAAACAGACTAAGACAGTGGTCTTTTGCATGGTATCTGATCAAGACATAAAATCTGGGAGACAGGAGGAGAATATAGACAGACTAAGAATACAGTAGAGTGGACTCAGTTGTTTGAACAACCCTCTCCAAAGTAAACTCATTTATTGATAAACTGACATGCTGATTTTTTTTCTTTTCTCTTTTTGTTTACTCTGTTCAGCTCAACATTTTTATCAATGTGCATTAATGCATAGAAGGGCCTCCTTATCAAAAGTGAGCCCTCTCACTAGGTAATTGATTGCACAACAGAGTCAGAGTTCTAAACTTTTCCATAGACAGGAGTGAGGGAGTGAAGTATGAATCCTAATATGAATAAATGTGAAGTCTTTATTTAGGATCAAAGTTCAAGTACACAAGTAGAAGACAAATAACTGTGTAGTAATTAATTTATTCTAGTGATGGAAGCCAGACACAATTCAGCCTAAGTCCAAAAGAGACACGAATTGCGAAAGACAGAAATGGTGCTAGCCTCAAGGACAATTGGCTCGAAGGACTCCAAACGTATCTTCAGTCTCCTCTTCCTCCCACTTTTTTTTTTTTTTTGGAGAGGTTTTCGCTATAGGGCACGTGAGCTTGCCAGACAGACAGAGAGAGACATAGAGACAGAAAGCGAGAAATCCCCCCCCAGAGGGGATGGCCATGCCGCAATCCCTTCTCCTCCATTATCCTCCTGGGATCTTGGGCACGCACGCACACGCGCCGGCGTGAGTTTTAAGCCACCAGGTCCGGGACGCGAACTGCGGTCAACTACGTGGGAGTCCAGTGACATAGCCATTACGCTAACTGCTAGTTCCCTTCCTCCCACTTTTGACTCTTCTTTGAGTGTTGCTGTAGCACAAAGAGCTTCCATCATCCCAGTTTAGTAACTCCAGAGGAAAGACAGTGCTTTCTAACGCCAGATAATACGTCCCAGGGAAGACTCTGGTTGGCTTGGCCCAGGTTGCATACTCATTGGCTAGGGGTACAGGTTACCGTGGTTAAGTCATACCAGAACCACAGGAGAATGGGAAATGGAAGAGGGTTGCTGTTACCTGAAAGAAGGGAAAAGAAGATCCTGAGAAACTAAAACAACAGATGTTCGGCGTTTTAACGGTTCAATTGAGTCAGCAGTGCTACGTAGCTGCCAAAAGTTATAATTCTAGGAATCAACAGTGGAAATGTGCTTGGGGCTCTAGTAGTGTAAAAATACAGTTGGTGCTAATCCTACAGGTCTGAGCGTCATCTGGGAACCAGGCAGTAAGAAGAACATTGGCAAACCGCAATGCTCTCTGGATGACAGGCCCAGGGAGAGGAGGCTCAGAAGATGGAGTCTTTTGAAAGAAGGACAAGGCAATGAGATTGTTTCCCTGGGAAGAAGATGTAGCAGGGATGTGGGTGACTTGGAATATTTGGAAGAGTCTTGGGTAGAAAGCTGACACACTGAAGTACGAAGGAAAACCAGGACCAGTGGGTGGGTGGAAGTTTCGGGGAGAAATTACCAGTCAGGGTTAAGGAGAAGGAACACTTTTTTTTTTTTTTTTTTTTTTTTTTAACAAGAAAAAAGGCATCTGTTATTTTTCAGGTGGGTGTGGGGGGGCTAGGGCTCAGGCATTTGGTGGCCTCAGGAGCTCTGCCGGGGAGCACGAAGAAGTTTCTCTTCCCTCTGCTTCCAAATCCTCTCTTCGAATTCTTCTAGCTCTTGGCACTGGCCCTCCTTCTCAGGTGACCAAAGCTCTCTCTTGTGTTCGATGACCTAGTCCTCAAATCCCATGGCCTGGCTGGCAATCCAGAACATGGCTACAGGGAATGTAAGATAGGGGTCACCCGAAACACTTCAAGTTTTACCCCCATATAGTTTCTCTTGGTCCACCAGAGAAGGGGAACTTTCTTTTTTTTTTTTTGGAGAGATTTTTGCTATAGGGCGCGTGCGCTCGCCAGAGAAAGAGAGACAGAGAGACAGTGAAGCGAGGAATCACCCCCCAGGGGGGATGGCCATGCTGCAATCCCTTCTCCTCCATTCTCTCGGGATCTTGGGCACGCACGCACACGTGCCCGGCGTGAGTTTTAAGCCACTGGGTCCAGGACTCGAACCGTGGTCGTCTGCATGGGAGTCCAGCAACATAGCCATTACGCTAACTGCTGGTCCCAGAGAAGGGGAACTTTCTAACAGTTTGCTCATACTTGACAGGGCTGCCTTGTAAAAGACAGTGAGTGTCCTGTCACTGGAAGTGTTTAAGCAGGTATCAGAGAGGCTGTAAAGGGGATTCCTGCACTGATCAGAAAGCTGGATCAGGTCAACCATAAGGTCCTTTCCAGTTACGAACATCTATGGCTGTCCACTGCAGACCAATGGGAGAATGCAGCTAGTGAGTCAGCCCCAGCCTTCCCAGCATTTGGGAGAATAAGCTAGTGAGTTCTCCTTTCCCTCCCTGGATAATTGCCCTGTTTTAGTCCATTCTTCTGTAACTAATGACTGAATCAGACATTGGGTAATTTCTAAAGGATAGAGGTTTATTTAGCTTACAGTTCTGAAGGCCAAGGCCAAGGGACTGTATCTGGTGAGGGTCTTCTTTTTGGTGGGGACCCTGCAGAGTCCTGAGATGGGGGAGGGCATCACATGGCAAGAGCTTGCCTGTGTCTGTGTCTGGTTTCATTCCCTCCCCCAAAAACCTACCAGTATTCAATGATGGGGGCCTCACCTTGATGACCTTATCTAATCCTAATCACCTCCCAAAGGTTCCACTTCTTAATCCCATAGTCAGATTAAGTTTCTACCCTGTTAATACTGTCACAGCCAAATTTTAACACATGAATTTTCTGGGGGACACACACAAATCAAAGCAGACCTCTTTCTTGCAAGCACCTACCTACCAGCAAGCAGAGGCAGACCCAGTCAACAGGTCTTATCTTAGCCCAGGCCT
>NW_006160123.1:3013740-3029323 GCF_000334495.1 Tupaia belangeri chinensis
GTAACTCTTGTGCTCTTGATGTGTCTGAGTACATACGATGCGATAAAGACTTGGATGTAAGTTGTTTATTTTAAAGGGACAGCAGGAGCAAGGAGAGCGAGATAGGGAAGGATGCATTGAGTGGGCCCACTATAGGTTTTAGGGCTCTGTCACCCTGGGATTGCTCTGAATTTCCCCACTGAGTTATTTAGGAATTTGGCGTGCAGTTCCACTGCTGCCCATTCCTCATTGGTTAAGGTTGCCCTTTGGGGGTTTTGCTCCTGCCACTTCCCCGCTGCCCTACAGTGTGAGAAAAACCTCTCAGAGGAGACAGATGGGAAGTTGGGAGTGTGCACCAGGGCTGATCGCTGCAGCTGCAGCTGGTCAAAGTGGGCTGGAGGGCTGTGGGGCAGTGGCTCAACAACATCTGCTCTAGTCTCTGTCCTGCTCAGTCTGGGACCCGCCTTCCAGGGACCTTTGCTTTTTGCATTCCAGCGTCTGTGGCTCAGCGTGGGGAGTGGTTCTTCCTGGTTAGCTGGCTCATCCCAGCCTTGTTTAAATGTCCATCCACAATTCCCTTGGGTTCAAATCTCCCTTCTGTGCTCAACCTCCTGAGTGGGCTCTCCAGGATATGGGCACCAGGGCTGTGGGTGTTCCAGGATAGTGCCTGCTCAACTCAATACCCACACAAGACCTTGGCATATGGTGACATGACGAGCACTGACTCCATTGTCCCTTTCATACTGTGGTCAAAGTCAGGAGAAGTCCAAGCCTGGATGGGCCTCAGAGATTCCTGTGCTGATGGTCTGATTATTTTCTAAGAAGAAAATGCTAAGAAAAACCAAGAATTCAAAGACTCTGAGAGGCCTCACTTAAAGCCTTAGACATACTTCAGAAATGGGGAACCACGGCACTAGCGGAGGCAGGGTTTCGGGCAGCCCCTGAGGACCGATCTGACGGGGCTGCCTTTCCTGTGACTTTCCCTCTGGCCTGCCTTGGTCAGAGCTCTGAGTCTGTCTGTCTCTTCCACCCTCCCCACTTCCTGCCATCTTCCTATCCCCTCACTCCTGTCTGTCCAGCCTATCTTCCCTCCTCTTTCACATTAATTACCTCCAGAGTACTTATCACTCCAGATATTCGTACTCATTACTCTCTAATTTTTTTTCTTGCACTCTAGGGCGAGGATGCTTGTCGGAGAGAGACGGAGAGACGGTAGGGGGAGGAGTGAGAAATCGCCCCTTAGGGAGAGATGGCCACACCGAAATCCCTTCTCCTCCATTCTCCTCTCAGGTTATTGCACACATATGCACATGTGCCTGACATGTTTTTTAAAGCCACGGGGTCCGGGACTTATGGGATCCAAAACCTTACCCGCCATGTCACCTGCTAGTCCCACTACTCCATTAGTTTCACCTCATTTTCTTATCCCTGCTCAGTGTTCTAGTGCCCCTTCTACCTCCGGGTTGGAGGAGGTTGGGTAGGTGTTTATGATGAGCTTGGAGTAAAGTGGGCCTGCCAGGGCCGGAAGGGCTGGGGTAGGCGGGGGCAGGAGGCTCCATTCCTATCCCCTCCCGGAGGGCAAGGTGTCTGTCTCCAGCCTGGCCAGGAAACTGACTCAGGCTGGGGACCTGAGGACTCAGAGGGCCTTGGAGGAAGAGAAATCTGTGGGAAGAGCTGGTTTCCTGGGATGGAAGCGAGGGTGGTAGAGAGCTGCGATCTCTCACCCCTGCCTTCCCCCTCTTCCTCCCTCGATCCCTCTCCACTATTCTCTCTGTCTGGGTTTCTCTCCCCCTGTGTGGTCAGGGGGTCTCTGTGCCTCCCTTTGTTTCTTTTCCTTTCTCCACCTCAGACCCTGTCTTGCTTTATTCGTTGCTCAGGCCTGTGCAGCCGGGGCTCTGCCTCTCACTTTCTTCCATTTTCATATTCTCTGAGCCCTTAAGTAGGCTTGTCTCTCTTTGTC
The DNA here is from genome assembly GCF_000334495.1 of Tupaia belangeri chinensis. Lineage (NCBI taxonomy): Eukaryota > Metazoa > Chordata > Mammalia > Scandentia > Tupaiidae > Tupaia > Tupaia belangeri. The sequence goes on from NW_006160123.1 coordinate 3,015,680, forward strand.
TCTGTCTGTGTGTGCCTCTGATGCTGTTTTACCGGGTCTCTGTCTGTATTCCCAGAGGCCCTGTAACTCCAGAACCCCTGGTAGAAGTGGCTTTTCTGAGAATGGAGCCTGGGACAGCCACCCAACATGCTGAGTAGAGGTGGCTAAGGACATTTCCAGCCCAGCAGTCGCCATGGCAACAGCCAGGGCGGGCCAGGCAAGGGACGTGTGCAACCACGTGGGCTTGACCTTTCTGTGGGTGTCAGGTTTGAGCGGGAGCTGGGGAAAAACAGCAACAACTGCTCCCCTCTGGCCCAGCCCACAGGGCTTCTGGGCTGCACTGAAAGGAGAGAGGGAGAAACAGAACTGGGACAGTTGGCAAGAGAGTGCAGACGAGAGACAGGTTTAGTCTTAGTCATCTAGAGAACACTGGGGAAGAGGGGCAGGAGCACAGGCATGTGTGTGCACACGCACGCCCACACACACGCACACGATGCACACACACAGACACACCCGCTCCCAGGGTCGTCACTAACAGACTCCCCCTGCGAACTGACCTGCGGAGGGCACTAGATAGCATTCCCAGAGCTCAGCTTGTGCTTTGCCAGCCGTGGCTCTGGGTGGGTGGTTATTAAAGGTCAGTTCCCCATGTCCAGAGCTCCCCCAGACTTCTTCAGATCAAATGTCACCTTTTCCATATTGCAAAAGTCCTTATTGCTCTAAGAGAAATACATTAAATAATAAAAAAAAACTAAATGATTCATTTAAAAATAGAAATACTGCATTATAAATGCAAAAGTTCTAAGAAAGATACTCAAAATAAAAAGCATTCCAATCCTCCCTCTGCTTCCTCCAGCCCTAAAGGTTCCTCCATAGTTGCTTCTCCTGCCTGCCAGGTCAGTGGAGAGAGACAAGCTCAGCCTCAGTGTCCACGTCTCTGACCGGGGAGGGAGGCCAAGTCAGCTGTCCAAGTGTGGAGAAGGCTTGTCACCCACACGCACGCCAGTGAAGGAGACTCGCTCCTTCCTCCTATTAGGGCAGACATGCAGGTTCCTGGAGGAGGTGCCTATTGGGGCCCTTGAGGGAGAGGTGAGGGGTACAGGGCAGTATCCAAGGAGATCACGGATCATCTGGGGGTCCCATTTCCAGAGATTCACATCACGATTTCTATAGAAGAGAGACCTCAAGCCTTCTGGGACATTTACTGCTATGGAAAACAAGACTGCAGACTCAGAATGGAAAATAAACCCTTATTGTTACTGACAATCTACATCCAGGACAGCTATGAAGGTAGATGACTCAACACACCAGCATTAGGGCTTTTGTTTGTGTAGGAACACACTCCCAAGTCCCCTTCATGCCTCTCGGGGAGGGGAAGGGGATACGTGGCAGGAGAGGGGCCAGCAGGCTCAGTGGTTATAGTTAGCATGGTTCAAAAGCCTATTTAAGGAGCTGGCAGGCGGTGTGGTGGTTAAGGTACTGGACTCCCACAGGGCTGGCTGTGGTTTGAATTTCCGACCTGGTGGCTTGCTTTGTCCCTCTCCCTCTCTTCCTCTCTCTCTTTCTCTGTCCAAACTGAGTAATAATAAATAAATAAATAAATAAAATTAAGTAAATAGTTCTAAATTTTAAAAAAGCCTATTTAAATGAGTGCTGATTACATGTATTTGAAAGTGGTCATGTGGCTGGAGAATGGTGTGGTGGTTGAGGTGCTGGACTCCCACATGATAAACCACAGTTCAAGTCTTGGACCTGACAGCTTGCTTTCTCACTTTCCTTCTCTCTTTCTCTCTCTCTCTATCTCTCTCTGGCCAAATTAAAATAACAATAATAATAAAGAAATTAAATTAAATAAATAATTCTAAACAAGAAAAAGAGGAAAGTGATCACAGAATCACTGGAAATCCAGTATTTTTTTTTTTTGAGAGGTTTTTGCTATAGGACGCATGCGCTCACCAAACAGATGGAGAGAGACATAGAGTCAGAAAGTAAGAAATCACCCCCCAGAGGGGATGATCATGCCGCAATCCCTTCTCCTCCATTCTCCTCTCGGGACCTTGGGCATGCACGCACATGCGCCTGGCGTGAGTTTTAAGCCACTGGGTCCGGGACGCGAACCATGGTCGACTACGTGGGAGTCCAGCGACATAGCCATTATGCTAACTGCTGGTTCCCTAGACCCAGTATTTTCGAGACTCTAGTCATTTTCTCTCACTCCCAGCTTGAGCTGTGGGTCTTTGTTTGGGACTGGACCACATCACTCCTTGTTCCTCCCCCACGAAATTATCATCCAACCCTCACGCCTCTTCCTTGGTAACAGAGTAGGTTCTGGAAACCTGTAGGTACCTGTGCCCTCCAGAGCAGTGGCAGAGGAAGGAAAGGCTGCCGGTGCTCTGACACCCCACATGCAAGGCCCTGGCGTTCAGGACATTCATCTTCACTAGTTGCCCCCGTCTCTCTGCACGGAATTTAGGAGCAGACTTGAGCCCAGGGTTAAATGTCCTCCTTTTGTGTTCTGCCTAAGCCTTTGCTTCCAGCTCTGCCTTTTCTATCAGTCCCTCAACTCTTCTCTCATCTCTGCTTCTAGCTCAGCACCTGGGGCTGGGACAGCTCCCCAAGGATCCTGATAAAGTCGCCCAACATCTGCTCAGCACCTGCAGTAGTGTAGATGGGAATGTGGGTCACCCTGGCAACCGCTCCTGCCAGGCCCGTGACGCCTGATGGTCTCCTAGAACCCATCCCTCTCTCTCCACTCTGGGAGAGGCCTGCCACATCTTCTAGCTGCTCAATGGGCTAGGACAGGCTACCCTGGGTTTCATGACTCACACTTTTGTGCTCACTTTATCCCCTTTGCTGAAAAAATATTTTGGGGGGCCAGCCGGTGGCATGGTGGTTAAGGTGCTGGACTCCTAAGAGGTCAATGGCAGTTTGAGTCCTGGACCCGGCAGCTTGAAACTCACACCAAGCACGTGTATGTGCATGCCCAAAATCCCTAGAGAAGAATGGGGGAGAGAGATTGCAGTGTGGCTGTCCTCTCCTACGGGGTGATTTCTCACTTTCTCTCTTTCTGTCTCTCTCTCTCTCTCTGGCAAGCACACACACCCTATCTGGGGAAAAATCCTTCTGGCTCCTTCTGTTGAAGGCTTAACTCAAATGCTACCATACAAATGAAGTATTCCTCAGTCTACCTTAGGTGACTGGTTCCATAGAACCTTTTTTTTTCTTTAAAATTTTGCTAAAGTACATGTACACTTGCCTGAGAGAGACAGAAAAAGAGACAAAGGGAAAGTGAGAAAACCCCTCCAGGAGGGATAGCCACACTGCAATCCCCTCTCCTCCATTCTCCTCTTGGGATTTTGGGCACACACATACACATGCCTAGAGTGTTTTCCAAGCTGCCGGGTCCAGGACTTGAATCTCACAGTCAGGCACGTGGGATCCAGTTGCCTTTAACCATCAGGCCACAGAGCCAGCCCAAGCCTTTTCTGATCACTGTCATAAAAGTCATGTGTCTGTTCTCACATCTGCTTTCCAGCTGGAGGGGTGCTCTCGGAATGGCTGGATCATATTAACCTGTGGACAGCCAGAACTCGGCTCAGCGTTGTTCCCTGAGTGTTCATTATTGCCACTGGCCCTCACCAAGAGAGGCTGCTTGGTCCAATGTGTGAGCTGGAGAGGGTTCCATGCTCCCAGAGACTACAGCATACTCGCAGGGCGGTGAGTAGTGGCTGGTATGTGTCATGTATCATACCCTTCCTTGCTTGCTGGTCTGAGGCCCTCTTCTGCAGTCTCAGTGAATGACAAGCTGGTTGTAAAACGGAGGACTCCTACCTCTGAAAAAAATGGGCTAGGCCCACTGGCCCCCGCTGGGATGGGGGATGTAGCAGCAACACCTGGCTGGCGTCTGGACACTCCTTCTCCAGCCCCAGACAGCCATCTCCTGAGCTGTTCCTCCATCCTGTGTCTTTACCAACTCCCCTGATGCCCTAGAGAGAGCCCTGGAGAGCAGGCACAGAGCCGGCGGAGGGGCTGAGGGCGTCCTTCCTGTCTTCCCTGCCTCCCCCTCCTCCCAGCCGCTGCATCTGTGCTGCACGATGTGGAGCTGAGCGCAGTCTTAATTACGGCCCAGCCCTGCTCATTAGTGCCTCTGGAAGCCAGGGAAGCCCGGAATGCAGTGAGACCAGGCCACAGGCCTTCTGGGTGACCGCTAGCCCTGTGTCTCAGAGAACTGGGGCTGTGTGACTTAGGATCTCTTTTAGGGCCTCCAGAGGGAGATGCCCCTCCTGAGAAGAGGGAAGGGCTGGAGCTAGAGGGAGGGTGGGAGGGCTAGGCCCCCCGTGGGCTCTCGCATGTGTGTGTGCAGAGCGTCACGGGGACAGCATATGGAGGAGCATGTGAAACTCCAGCGCCATCAGAGGGAGATGAACAAATGATTAAATAAACCAAGAGCGCTCAGATCCGGCACACTGATGACTTACCTGCCTGTGGAGGAATTTAAGCAAGGGGCCTGGTGTGCTGTTCGACCTGTTTTTTGCTGCTGTTATTGTTTTTTTTTATTTGTTTGTTTTGGAATAGAGAACTGAAAAGTGCTTGAAGACTGAACAAAAGGAAGCTGAGCAGAGGAGAAAGGAAGGGTAGGCCCTCACAATTATAAACCTATAGGCCTGATTTCAATATGTAGAAAAATTCCTTCACAAATATAAATACCCTAGAAGATGAAATGAGATAATGCACATGAAAGCACTTTTTGAACTGTAAAGAACTGTAGAAGTATAGGGTGTTATTCTGCAATATTTCTGCTCAGTGCAGACTATAAAACAGATGTTACAGGGATGCTGGGGATTTATGACAATGGCTCATCAACCTCAAGGTACTCATATAATTTGGGCATTTCATTGACTTAGTCCTCGCCTCTTGGGTAGACTACAGCAAAAGCCTTCCAGTGGCCTCCCCACTCCTGCGTTCCCCCCGTTCCTTTCATTTACGTGCCACTGCGGGTTAATTTTCTCCATGCACAGTTCTGATCAGACACCTGCGATGTTTTCTTTGCTGTCTGCACAGAGTCTGGAGTTCTTAGCAGACAAGGTCCTCCATGATCTGGTCCCCACGGGCTTTCCCAACCTGATTTCCCTCCTTCCATCCTGGCAGATATGGGCCCAGGAGGACCAAGTCACTTACCCCAGACCACACAGACATCAAGCTGTGATCTTGAAGTCAAAACTTCAAACCAGGTCACCTAACTCCAAGACCAGTGCTCTTTCTAGCCCATCATTTTTCCACTCTGACTGTGTAATGGACTGAATGTTTCTGTCCCACCCCCCCAATTCATATGTTGAAAAAATTTTTAAAGAATCATTTATTATTTATCATTATTATTTTAAAATAATTATTTTTTTCTATCTAACTTTATTTATTTGTTTATTTTATTTGATGAAAGACAGAGAAATAGAGAGAGAGAGAAAGCCACCAGGTCCGGGACTCGAACCATAGTCAGCTGTGTGGGAGTCCAGTATCCTCACCTGCACCACCTGCTGGCCCCATTATTATTATTTTTAAATTTGCTACAGGGCACATGTGCTCACCTGAGAAAGACAGAGAGAGACAGAGAGAGACAGAGAGAGGGAAAGGAAAAGTGAGAAAGCATGCCACCTGCCCTGGGACTTGAACCACAACTGACCATGTGGGAGTCCAGTGCCTTAACCACCGTGCCACCTACTGGTCCCCCAGATGTTGAAATCTTTTTTTTTTTTTTTGTTAGAACAACTCAGCAAAATAAAATTCTGGTTTATTGTTGGACAACATTGTTTCACATATACACCAAACATGCCAAAAAAAAATAAATAAACAGCAACTTCATAGACAAAAAAAGGAAAAAAAGAAACCTTTTATCTGGCCTTTTTAACAACTTCATACAAACCAACTACTTACAGTACAGCTAAGTACATACACAACAAAAGTTACTGGAATGCTCGGAATGAGGTTTTTTTAATTGTTGTTTTTGCTTTTTTTTACAAGGTTTTTTTTCTCCTTTGAGATTATAGTGAACCTGGTCACACCACAAGTAAAGCTGAAGTAGGACAGAGGATGCTCCTTAGGCTGGTTTGGTCATCCAAGATCATTAAAAATGGCTGACCCTGGCCTCTCTTTCTCTTCCGGCCCCAGCCTCCTTGGTGGCCGTGGATTTTGGTGCAGATATGGCCAAGTCCAAGAACCACACCACACATAACCAGTCCCAAAAATGGCACACAAATGGCATCAAGAAACCTCAATCACAAAGATATGAATCTCTCAAAGGGGTGGACCCCAAATTCCTGAGGAACATGCGCTTTGCCAAGAAGCACAACAGGAAGGGTCTGAAGAAGATGCAGACCAACAATGCCAAGGCCATGAGTGCGGGAGTGGAGGCCATCAAGACCCTCGTAAAGCTTAAGGAGGTTCAGAAGGGTGTCCCGAAGGGCAACAGCTGCAAGCTCAGTCATCTTGCCTATATTGCCTACCCTAAGCTTGGGAAACGTGCTTTTGCCCGTATTGCCAAGGGCCTCAGGCTCTATTGGCCAGGGGCGTCAGGCTCTCTTGGCCAAAGGTCAACAAGGCCAAGGCTCAGACTAAGACCCAGACCAAAGCCCAGGCTTCAGCTGCAGCTCCGTCTTCAGTTCCAGCTCCGGCTCAGGCTCCCAAAGGTGTCCAGGCCCCCACAAAAGCCCCGTAGTAGAGGCCTTTGCCAGTATGAGGACAGAAGGACTGACCCCCGGGCTGCTCTCTGTGTGGGATGGGGCTGGTGTCCTCCTGTGCTGTGTATACAAATAAACCTGAGGCAGGAAGAAGAAAAAAAAAAAAAAAAAAAGGCTGACCCCTAACAATATGTACAAAAATATAAAATGTAAATAAAAAATACCAACAATTTTCCTTTTAAAAGTACTTTTAAGAAAAAAAGCAGTGCCTTGGGAGTTTTAGTTCTTTTCTCCTCCCCTGTTGAAAAGTTGCCTTGTGAATTTGGTTGGGTAGTGGAGAGTGCATGTCATCTGAGGTAGCACTGCCCACGGTGGCCGAGTGGGCGGGCCTCTACTCGAAGGTGACCACATTTAGATTCTGAGACGAGAAGTGGAGGGTGAATAGGTCACGGCGGCTGTTTCTTAAGGTTTAACTTTTTTTTTTTTTTTGCTGTCTATTCATCCTCATCAGTCTTCTGCTTCTTGCATCGCATCGTTGTCCTCAGCTGCCCGTCTGCCCTAGCTGCCTCGTCTCATCTTCATCTCTGTCCTCCTCTTCACCATCACCTTCTTTCTCCTCTTCCTCATCCTCCCCGCCTTCTTCCTCTTCTTCGTCTACCTCATTCTCACCTCCTGCTCCCTGTTTTCCTCATTAGCGTTCTCGTTAGCCGGGGTATCTCTTCCACTCTCCACCTTCTCCACAGAAGAAGGGCACACCAGTGATCCGATGCAACGTATTAAAAAGAAAGTGAGAGTTCGGGGACCCTGGCGATAAAGGTGCGCCTGCGGCTGCGGAGTGCAGAAGCCTGACCCTGGAACAATGCAAAGATGGCTTTTCAGTGCAGCTAGTGGGGCCATATGTTGAAATCTTAATTCCAATGTGATGGTATTAAGAGGTGGGGACTTTGAGAGGTGATTAGGTCATTAGAGTGGAGTCCTTATCACTGAGATTAGTGCCCTTCTAAGAAGAGGCCATAGGCTGGATGGCAGTACAGTGCTAAATCTGCCAAGCTAACCCACAGGGGAAGGTTCCAGGTTCTTAACTAGAGACCTTCCTGAGTCTACTGGGCAGGTGCATGGGGCTGCCAAGTTAGGGGTGGGCCAGGGTATCAAGACCCTGTTGCAGGGCTGCCTCCCTAGTGTAATGGTTAAGCACTATGCCTTGGGAAGCCAGATATCACATGGCCAACTACAGTTTGAGTTATGCTTCTGGTGACTTGAAAATCCAGGCATGCATGAGTACATGCCCAAAATTCTGACAGAGAGAAATGGAGGAAAAGGGATTATGGCATGACCATGTCCCAAGCAGACAGTGGCTTCTATCTCTTCTCTTTTGCTCTTTCTCTCTAATGAGTGTACACACCCTCTGGCAATAATAAAGGCCCTGTTGGAATGCTGTCTCTCACTGTCACTCTTGCTCATGAAAAAAATAAATACACTTTATTTTAAAAAAAGAGGAAGAGGGGAACCAGCAGGTGTGTAAGATTATATTGCTGGACTCCCATGTAGTTGACCACAGTTCGAGTCCCAACATCAGTGGGTTAAAACTCACTCATCTTATAGATGAATACAGCTATAAGAAAGACCTTTTCGGGATCAGCAGTTAACGTAATGGCTATGTCGCTGGACTCCCATGTAGTCGACTGCGGTTCGCGTCCCGGACCCGGTGGCTTAAAACTCACACCGGGCACATGCATACATGCTCAAGATCCCGAGAGGAGAACGGAGGAGAAGGGATTGTGTTGTGGCCATCTCCCCTTGTGGGTGATTTCTCACTTTCTGTCTCTCTGTCTCTCTCTGTCTGTCTGGCAAGCGCACATGCCCTATAGCAAAAACCTCTCCAAAAAAAATAAAAAAAGAAAGAAAGAAAGAAAGAATGAAAGACCTTTTCACATACAGCTTTTTCTCTTGTTTGAAAAAAATTTCCTTAGGACAAAGTGCCAGGAGTGGGATTACCAGGTCAGAAAACATTAATAGTTCTAACGGCTGTGTGAATTGACAAACTGCTTTGCAAAAAGACTCTGCTGGTTTATATTTCAGCCAAATTTCACCAGATCCTCCTCACCACTACTGAGGATAATCATTAAATAAATTGCTGACTGAATAAAGTATTTCTTCTTTTTAGTTTAAAAATTTTTTGAGAGGTTTTTGCTACAGGGCATGTGCGCTCACCAGAAAGACAGAGAGAGACAGAGAGACAGAAAGCAAGAAATCACTCCCCGGGGGGTTGGCCATGCCACAATCTGTTCTCTCTCATTCTTCTGTCAGGATTTTGGGCACGCATGCATACACATGAAACAGGCATGAGTGTGAAGTTGCGGTGTCTGGGACTCCATCTGGTCAGTCATGTGGGAGTCCAAGACCAATCACTATGCCACCTCCTGGCCCCTCTTTATTTCTTTTTCTTTTCTTTTTTCTTTTCTTTTCTTTCTTTCTTTCTTTTTTTTTTTTTTCTTTTTTAAGAGACTTTTGCTATAGGGCATGTGCACTTGCTGGACAGACAGGGACAGAGAGAAAGTGAGAAATCACCCCCTAGGTGATGGCTAGGCTGCAATCCCTTCTCCTCCAATCTCTAGGGGTTTTGGACATATGCACACACACATACCTGGTGTGAGTTTCAAGCTGCCGGGTCCAGGACTTGAAATACATTTGGCCATGTGGGAGTCTGGTGTCTTAACTAGACACCAGAATTTCTTTACTGAGGTAGAATATTTTCCATGCATCAGTATACATTTTGCGTAAAAATATGTCATGACTTTTCTGACGACCCAATACTTTGCCTCATGTGAATTATGTATTCATGTCTGGGGTTCATATAACTATCGATGTATTCATGTTTCAGAAGCTGCATTTTTTTTTTAAAAGAGGGTCTGCTCTCTGGAGAGGTAGAGAGATAGAAAGCCAGAACTCACTCCCCAGGGGAGATGACCACACCACAATCCCTTCTCCTCCACTCTCTTCTCGGGATTTTGGGCATGCATGCACATGTGCCTGGTGTGAGTTAACTACATGGAAGACCGGTGACGTGACCATTATGCCCTCTGCTGGTCCCCAGAAGCTGCACTTTTTAAAAAGAATTACTTATTTTATTTTTATTTATTATTATTATTTATTTGCTGTAGGGCATATGCACTCACCAGAGAGAGAGAGAGAGAGAAAATGAGAAAGCAAGCTGCCAAGGTCTGGGACTCAAACTGTGGTCTGTCATGTGGGAGTCTAGTGTCTTAATCAATGTGCCACCTGCTGGCCCCAGGAGCTGTAAAATTTTTTTAAAGGATTATTTTATTTAACTGTATTTATTTATTCATTTATTTTTATTTAATCAGAGAGGGACAGAGTGAGAGAGAGAGAGGAAAAGCGAGAAAGCAAGCTGCCAGGTCCAGGACTTGAACCACAGCTGTCCATGTGGGAGTCCAGCGCCCTTAACCACCACACCACCTCCCGGCCCCAGAAGCTATAAATTTTAAAAAGTAAAAGAAGAGCAGACACTGTAGAGCTGGTGAAATCAGAGCAGACGCCTTGTGTGACAAAGTTATGTAAATAAGCTGTATCCCAAGTCAGTCATTAAACAAGCTGTGGTCAATTAACTTAAAATACTAGTTTACATTTAAAGGGAGAATTTAGAAGAAAGGTATCATCCTAAACTCAAGACAATACTTTGACAGTATTGAAGTGTTGCATTCATTATTTAATTTCAAATCTTTTTTTTTTTTTTGCTTTTTCTGTTTTCTTTTTTTTAGTTTTTACTGTAGGGCACCAGAGAGAAAGACAGAGAGAGAGAAGGAAAGTGAGAAAACACCCCGGGGTGGGGGGGAGATGGCCCCACCACATTCCCTTCTCCTCTGTTCTTCTCTTGGGATCTTAGGCACAGTTGCATTTGTACATATGGTATTACATTTGATCTTCTCACAGCATTGAGCATTTAGCAATTTATTGATCAATAAGTGCTTATTTTCACCAAGGAAAACCCATTTGTCACATTTATTATGATAATTAGTGAGAAGCTGATACAAATAAGAACTAGAGGGCCAGCCAGGTGGCCTGGAGGTTAAGGTGGCTGGATCTCATTTGGCTGACTGCACAGTTTGGTCCTGGACCTGGTGGTCTGAAAAACATGCCAGGTTTGTGTGCACACATGCCCAAAATCTCCAAAGGAGAATGGTGGAGAAGGGATGGTGGTGTGGTCACCCACCTTGGGGGTGATTTCTCACCCCTCCTCCGGTGAGTGTGTGTGTTGTATAGCAAAAACAAAAACAAAACAGAAGAAAACAAAAATAAGAGATAGAGACAACTGAAGCACCTGTAATAATCAGCTCTGGAGTGTCCACATTTCTTTCTTTTTTTTTTTTTTCCTAAGAATTATTTATTTATTCATTCATTTTTAAAATTTGAGCAGAGAGAGACACATGTGCACACGGGGAAAGAGAAAGTGGGAAAGCGAGCCACCAGATCTGGGACTAGAGCAGTGATAGGCCATGTGGGAGTTTCCAGTGCCTTAACCAGCACACCACCGGCCGGTCCCCCAGAATGTCCACATTTCTCACCAACTTTACTGAGGTATGATTCACATACATTGAAAAGTACCCATTGATGTAAAATATATTAATTTGAGTGGCCATCAAGTATATTAGGAGCAGGTCAGTGAGTTTTTCCAAAGGTATGCACACCCACACAACCACCACAGTGAAGACAACACTTCTGTCAGCGTTGTTCAGAATAGCCCAAAGTAGAAACCATCCAAACATCCATCAATGAATGAATGAATGGATAAGTAGTTCTCTTCAGTAAAATGTTAATTAGTAATAACAAGGAATGAAATATTGATACATGCTACAACATGGATGAAACTTGAAAACATGTCAAGTAAAAGAAGCCTATCATGAAAGACTGCATACTGTGTCATTGTATTGTCTATATGTAATGTCCAGGGTGGGCAAATGTATGGAGATAGTAGATAGTTATTTGCTTAGGTGTGGGAAAGGGTTTGAGGGGACTAAGGAGTGATTGCTTACGCATACAGGATTTCTTTTGGGGGGGTGATAAAAATAATTCTGAAATGAATTGTGGTTATGGTTGCAGAACTTGGTGCATATACTAAAGACCATTAAATTTCACACCTCAAACAATTAGGTGAATTATAAAAAAAAAAAATGTGTCAGGGACCAGCAGGTGGCATGGTGGTTAAGGCGCTGGACACTCCCACATGGTCAACCACGGTTCGAGTCCCAGACCTGGTGGCTTGCTTTCTCACTTTTCCTCTCTCTCTGTCTGTCTCTGATCAAATTAAAAAGTAAATGAGTGAATAAATAAAATTAAATAAATAATTATTAAACAATGTGTCAATGTCCACTTTCATAAATCATTAAGCATTTTCTTAATTGGAAAATTATTTTAATAAATATCATCCTATTATTGAAAATGTACGTTTATTATAAGACCACAGGGCAGAATGCAAAATGATGCGATTTATGCAACATACTTTATACTACTGGTTATTTGCTGAAACTGTGTAAGTATAGGCATCAATATGAAAAATACAGGTATTGGGACAGTTCAAGTAAAGAAAGGATTTTCAATATGAGGAACAATGTGTAGGCTGAAAAAACAGAAGAAAATATACATAGAACTGGGTACAAAGAAAGTGGTGTGTTTTCTACAATTTTCTGTCCATACTATTGTTCTGAAATGAGAGAGCCGATTCTAAACATCAAAACAGACACAGAGCCAGCTGGTGGCATGATGGTTCAGTCAGCTGGATCCCACACGGCCAGGCACATGTGCATGCATGCCCAAAATCCCAAGAGGAGAATGGAGAAAGGATTGTGGCATGGCCATGACCCCAGAGGGTGCTTGACTTTCTCAGGGGTGCTTTCTCACTTTCTCTTTCTCCCTCTGCTTTTTTTCTGGTGAGCACTAATGCCACAAACAAAAACCCACAAAAACTCCAGGAAAATGATAAAGGAAAACATGCAAAATATTGATACTTTTTTTTATTGTCAAGGGGCATGCATGCTCACCAGAGAGAGAGAGGGATAGACAGAGAGAGAGAGAGAGAGAGAGAGAGAGAGAGTACTCCCCGGTGAGGTCCAGTCACACTGCGATCTTTCTTTCTCCATTTCTCTTTCCTGTCCAGATCTTGGCCACTGCTCACACATTCACCCTGCACTCATACGCACCCTGCATGTTTTTCAAGCCACTGGGGCCAGGATCTGAGCCGCAGTTGGCTATGTGAGATCTGGCCCTCTTAACCACTGTGCTTCAGGGCCAGTCCCAGAATACATTTTTAAAAACACATTTTCACACACACACAAACACACACACATGTAGAATGCCAATGCCATATCTAAAGACGATTGGTGGGGAAGCCTCCTAGTTTCCTCCAAAGAAAGGGACATTTCTTGGTTTGCCATCCCCACTCCCCCCCACACCAACTGTACTCTCAACCTAGGGTTAGAGAGGGGAGGAGAAACTGCACATCAGGCTGTACCTTCTCTCAGGAGGTACCCCTGTCTGTAGGAGTAGAGAGGAGCTGGTGAGGAGGACTCTCAGGGTGCAGAAGAGGGTGCTCAGCCCAAGGAGGGCATCCTCAGAAAGCTGCACTGCCACCTGGTGGCCTGGGTTGATCCCATCTCTGGCTAAGGCCCTGGGGACTCTTCAGTGACCCTCTTCATGTTCTTCAGAAGAAAACATTCAGTAATTCAGTAATACTCCTTCAAATAACATTTTAATTGTTTTTTTCTTAATATAAAAGTAATTCATATTCACCTAGTAAAATTTAGGAAGCAGAAATAAGAAAAAGGAACCGATAAAAAATTACCTGTAAATCCAAACCCCAGAAATAACACAAGATTAGGCATTTAGGTATATATTCTTCCAATCTTTTTCTTTTTTTCTTTTTTTTTTTTTTTAAAAGGTTTTTTGCTATAGGGAAAGTGTGCTTGCTGGAAAGCCAGAG
>NW_006160123.1:3029369-3040069 GCF_000334495.1 Tupaia belangeri chinensis
ACGCCACAATCCCTTCTCCTCCATTCTCCTCTTGGGATGTTGGGCACGCACGCACATGCGCCCGGCGTGAATTAATCCCGCCGATTCCGGGACTTGAACCGTGGTCGACTACATGGGAGTCCAGCAACATAGTCCTCACACTAACTGCTGGTCCCTCCCAATCTTTTTTTCTAAATTTTAAAGTTTAAAAAAAAAAAGATTATATAATACATATTATTTTTTCATAAACTAAATGTATTGCATGAGTATCTTGTATTGCATGAGTATCTTTCTACTTGTTAAACATTGTTCTGTAAAGCATTGTTTTGTAATGCCTTTTTTTTTTAATTATGGGAAATTTCAAAAATATACAAAAGTATGGGACCTGCAGATGGCATAATGATTACATCACTGGACTCTCACATAGTCGGCCATGGTTCGAGTCCCAGACCCAGTGGCTTAAACTCATGCCAGGAACATGTGTGTGAGTGCCCAAAATCCTGAAAGGAGAATGGAGGAGAAAGAATTGAGGCGTGATCATTCCCAATAGGGGATGACTTCTCGCTTTCTGTCTTTCTGACTCTCTGGTGCCCAATAGCAAAAATCTCTCTAAAATAAAAAAGAGATGTACCAAAGTAGAAAATCTAATGTAGTGGTTTGCTATATACGAATCACTCAGCCTCAATATTACCAGCACATGGCTGACCCCACAACATAATTTTCCTGTATGAGAGAGAGAGAGAAATTAGCTATTCTTCACAGCGTCTTGCATGTCAAAATCCTCCCCAATTAGCTAGGACTGCAGGCACACGCGACGAGATTGGCCTAGGAACTGAACCAAGGTCTTGTAGCCTCCAGCCTCCCAAACGGTGATTTTATCTGGGTGTCACTGTGGCTGGGCCTCACAACATCTTTTTTTTTTTCAGTTGTCAGAGGGCCCGTGTGCTTGCCGGAGAGAGACAGAGAGGGCAGGAGCAAGCACTCCCTGATGGGGCGTGGTCATGTAGCAATCCCTTCTTTTCCATTTCTCCATGCTGTTGAAAAAACACATTGGGCAATGGGGCCAGGATTTGAACCTCAGTCGGCCATGCAGTATCTGGCTCCCTTAACCCTTAGTCTATGGGGCCAGCCTAGGTGATTTTTTTTTTTTAATTTGCTATAGGGCACATGTGCTCATGAGAGAGAGCGAGAGAGAGAGAGAGTGAGAGAGAGAGAGAGCGAGCATTATAACGTGCCTTCCCTGCCGAGGATGGCCACACTGCAATCCTTTCTCCTTCATTATTCTCTAGAGATTTTGGACATACATGCTGCATGCCACATGCCCAGTGTGCCCCTCACGCTGCAGGGTCTGGGACTCGAACTGCACAGTCAGCCGTGTGGGATCCAGTTGCCTTAACCATCAAGCCATAGGCAGCCCTTCCCCAAGCTCATGTAAATTTTAATGGCTATAATGTATTCATTTCTTGTGCCATAGTTTATTTAACAAACTATTGTTGAACATTTAAATTATATTCCCTTTTTCACTGAGATAACAATCTGGGATAAACTTACTTGTTGCTGAATATCTATAGAATCCATGTTTGCTGTTGTTTTTTAATCCATGGTTATTTTATTGGTTAAATTCCTGAGTCAAAGTACATAGGAAGTTTTTAAGGTGTTTCTCTCTCTCTCCCTCTCTCTCTCTCACACACACACACACACAAACACACACACACGTATTTCCAAGACCTTCAGGAAGAGCTGCATCAGGAGCCTTTTAAAATAATAATAAAAATAATTAAGCACCTTATGGGCCAGCAGATAGTATGCAGGTTAAGGTGCTGGATCCCATGTGGCCAGCTGTGTGGTTTGAGTCTAGAACCTGATGGCTTGAGAATTATGCCAGACATGGATGCATGCATGCTCAAAATCCTAAGAGGAAAATGGAGAAGGGATTGTGGTGTGGCCATCCCCCCAAGGGGGTGAGTTCTCATTTTTCTTCTCTCTCATTCTCTCTGTCCCTGTCTCTCTCTGGCAAGTGTATGCATCCTATAGCAAACTGAAAAAACAAAAAAATTTAAGGACCTTCTAAGGAGGAACAACTGGTAGAGAAAACTTAAAATGATTAAAGTTATATCATAAATTCAAAAACATTTTAAAGTGAATTGTATTAATCATTACATCTATGTATTTTTCATTCCAACTTTTATTTTAAAACATTTTTTAAAGAATTATTTTATTGGGGGACTGGCAGGTGGCACGGTGAAGGCAGCTGGACTCCCACATGACTGGCCACGGTTCGAATCCTGGGCCTTCTGGTTTGTTTTTTCACCTTCCTTCTCTCTCTCTGTCACTCTCTGGTCAAATAAATAAATAAACAAATAACAATGAATAAAATTAAGTAAAATAATTCTAAAAAATACAAAAATGGTAATAATTCTATAATATTATCTCATATTTAGTCTATAAGAAAATTTCCTCACTTGTCCCCAGTTGAAGCCCTTTGAAAAAATTGAGTATAATCGGGGGACCAGCAGTTGGTGTAATGGCTATGTCACTGGACTCCCATGTAGTCGACTGTCGTTCGAGTCCCAGACCTCGTGGCTTAAACTCAAGCCAGGCGTGTGTGTGTGTGTGTGTGTGTGTGTGTGTGTGTGCCCAAGACCCTGGGGGGAAAATGGAGTATGGATTGTGGCGTGGCCATCCCCCCGGGGGGTGATTTCTTGCTTTCTGTCTCACTGTTCCTTTCTGTCTTTCTGGTGAGTGCACACACCCTATAGCAAAAACCTCTCAAAACAAACAAAAAACCAAACCATAAAACAGGTGCAATCAAGGTTCATGAATTGTTGTCTTTTTAGTATGGAAGACTTACTTCTTTCTTTTATATACCATCATCTATCTATCTATCTATTTATTTATTTTAGAGAGAGATTTTGTATAGGACACATGCACTCAGTGGAGAGACAGAGGGAGAGAAAGTGAGAAATCACCCTCTAAGAGGATGGCCACGCCACAATCCCTTCTCTACTCTTCTCTTGGAATTTGGGCACAAATGCACATGTGCCCACCATGAGTTTTGAGCTGCCAGGTCTGGTACTCAAACTGTAGTTGCCCATGTGGGAGTACAACACCATAACCACCACACCACCTGCTGGGCCCTGGCCAGCTTTCTTACAGAATACTCTGCATTCCAGATCCAGTGACTGTCTCCTCACGGTGTTAACTTGTTTCTCTGCCCCTTGTGTTTTCTATAGATTGGAAGTTACATCCAGAGGGCCCCTCAAAAAAGATGGTGTGTGTGTGTGTATATGTGTGTGTGTGTGTGTGAGGGGACCAGCAGGTGGCATGGTGGTTAAGGTGCTGGACATTCCCACATGACCGACAACTGTTTGAGTCCTAAAGCTGGTGGCTTGCTTTCTCGCTTTTTCTCTCTCTCTCCCTCTGTGTGTGTGTGTGTGGCCAAGTTAAAATAAATGAATGAAAAAATAAAATTAAATAAATAATTATTTTTTAAAAAGATTGCGTCATAGTTGTTTATATCATTGGTTCTGATTATGTCCTACCCTTTCTCGTGAGGGGGTTAAACATCTCCTCCCCCTGCTATGTGCCTTGGAGCACTTCTTTTTGTAGGAGCAATATATTCTGTGACCCCAGTACTGGCAGGAACGGCCATGTGACTTGCTTCGGCCAATGAAATGGGAGTGGGGATGACTATACTCTTCCCTGCAGGAGCCCTAAGAACTGTGGCAGGCTTCTGCCATTTTTCTTCCCCCTCTGCCATGAGGATGACATGTTCCAGATAGAGGCTATAACTTCTGCCTGGATTCACAGAGCAGGCTCACCCACCACCACAGCCAACAGAAATTACGCATGAGCGGTAAAGCTTTGTGATCGCAAACCACTGAGATTTTGGGGTGTCACTGCAGTACACTTAGAGAAATCTAGTTAAATATAAACACATATGGGGGCCGTCATAGTTAGGGACCCTGGACTCCCGCATGGCTCACTGCGGTCTGAGTCTCGGCCCTGGCAGCTTGCTTTCCCTCTCTCTCTCTTTCTGTCTCTCTCTTTCTCTCTGTCCCTCTCTGGTCAAATTAAAATAAAATAAATTAAGAAATAAATGAAGTTAAATTTAAAAATTCTTTAAAAAATATATATATATATACATAAACACATATGTGAATGATGCTATTTATTTCATCACAAGCAATCTTTACCCTGTCCTGGGGTTTGAGGGCAGAACTCCTTATAACATTCTGGGTCCCCTGGGTTCCAGAATCACTTCTATTGTGTCTCTGTATCAGTTCCTGCCCTGAAGTGGCTCAAGAAATGGCTTTGGAGGCTTAGCCTGGGGCCGGTCTGTCCAGGTTGACTAAGCACAGGGTTAGATGGAGAAGTCAGGGTCTGGAACAGTGGCTGGCACACACAGGACTCAAGTATTTGTTAGATAAAGTGATGATCTGCTTATATTGTTGTTCAGGGGGATTAAAAAAAGCTAGAGGGCTGGCTTTATTGCATAGTGGTTAAGGAAACCAGATTCCACATGGCTGACCATGGTTCAAATCCCAGTCCCAGCAGCTTGAAAAATATACCTGCTACATGTATGTGTTTGCCCCAAATCCTGATGGGATGGAGAAATGAAGGAAAAGAACTGCAGCGTGACCACTTCTTCCTGGGGAGGGCTTCTTCTTTCTCTCGTGAGGGCACACACCCTCTGACAGTTACCAAAAAAAAAAAAAAAAAAAAAAAGGAAAAACATAGATACAGTCTGTATCATTGATGAGACTGAATATAATTTTACCAGAAAAGAGAAGAATGAGGAAAATAAAGATCATCAGTGACTTGTTCAAAAAGTCAGTTTTACTTCATTCAAAGGACTCATCACTACAGCAGTCCCTCCTTATCCACAGGGAATACATTCCAGGACCTTCTGGGAAGCCTAAACCTGCAGATAGTGCTGAATCCTCTGTGAAAGAGGAAAGAAGAGATGACCAGCGAGACTGCTAAGTGGCCAGTGGGCAGGGGGCAGACACAGCATGGGTACTCTCGACAAGGGCAGGGCTGAGTCGCAGGTGTGACGGAGCAGGTGGTGCAAGATCTCCCCGTGCGACTCAGAGTGGAGCACAACTCACTTGTGAATTGCTTATTTCAGGACTTCTCCACTGAATATTTTCAGACTGAAGTTGACTGAGGGTAACTGAAACTGCAGAGAGCAAATTCGCGGGTGGGGGAGGAGAGCTACTATAATTGCAAAGGGAAAAATAGTAATTTAACGGGGGAGAAACCAGGTGGCCATTTTTAGCCAAGTAATCAAAGTTAATATCTCCTAAAATAGGACAGGCCAACATCATGTGCCGTCTGATGTCATGCCTTGAGAAAGAACTTGCCATTTCTGTGACATTATTGGTAGAAACTCACTACCTGAATGTAATCGAGAGAAAACATCACACAAAGTCCTACCCATGGATATTTACTTACTATCTGGCCTGCACCCTCCCCACCCCCCACGCACAAAACGTTAGCATTATCAAAGACAAAGAAAGGATGAAGAACTGTTTCGGACTGAAGGAGACTAAGGAAACAGGACAACTAAAAGCGATGTGTAATTCTGGAGTGGATTCTAGACCAGGGAAAGGAGTAAGTAGAAAAAGAAAAAAAGAGAAGAACGAGGTGGAAGAGAGAGAAAAGGGGAGGAGTGAGTGCTCGTAGCAGGGGCAGGGGACAGAGGACATTATTGGAACAATTGGCAACATTTTAACAAGATACATACATTATGATATTGCAATGATGATTTTTAAAATAAGAATTATGTATTTAATTTTATTTATCATTATTTTTTAAAGAATTATTTATTTATTTAATTTCATTTGTTATTATTATTATTATTTTGTTGTTATCGTTGGTAGAGGCTGTTTTCTTTACTCCTCAATGCTAAGCACACTGATTTGCACATAGTAGATGCCAACGAAGTTGTGCGTATATACACACACACGTACTTGCACATACGGTCACGTCCCAGTGTAACAATACCTTTCTTTTTAACCAGGAGAGCTCTACACCACCCTCCCAGCTTCTGGAGAGTCTACAGAGAGAGCCTAGCCTTGGCAGTCTTCACAGATTACACCTAGTAGTAGGGGCACTTTTACTGAAGAAGTGGGAAGGGGCATGCTGTCTGAGGCCTCATGCAGGACCAGAGCTCTGTTGTACCCTCTTCATCAGCTCTTCATCCTGCATAGACAACTGTCCGTTTTTTCCCCATTCTCTCATGGATGTCCAGGTACTGGGAGACACACCACTCTAGGCACACGGGTTCACCCTTGGACGGCTCTGCTTCCTTGTAGTGAGGAGGCACGCACTTCCCGTGGCAGGCAGTGGTCATTCTACTGCACATATGGGCCATCATCTCCACCTCCAGCTCGGCCGCCAGCTGCTGGGCCCGTGGCGGACTCATCTCAGCCAGGCACTGTGGAAGGAGTCTCCTTGGGGCCTTCTAGTCCAGTCTGGGGCCCACAGCATCCCCAACTTCAGGCAAATAGAACAACCCCACCTGGTGTCCAGACGGGCTGAAGCAGAAGCCTTGTTGTTGTTGTTATTATTACGTTTTTATTTGACCAGACATAGAGAGAGAGAAAGGGAAAGCAAGAAAGCAAGTTGCCAGGTCCAGGACTTGAACCACAGTCAGCTATGTGGGATTCCAGTGCCTTTAACCATCATGCCACCTGCCACCCCCATATTTATCATTATTTTGATTTTTTGATTTTTTGCTACAGGGCATGTGCACTCACCAGAGAGAGAGAGAGAGAAAGCGAGCAAGCTGCCAGGTCTGGGACTCAAACTGCAGTCAGTCATGTGGGAGTCCAGCACCCTGACCACCATGCCACCTGCTGGCCCCATTGCATCAGTGATATTAAGTTTTCTGGTCAGAAGGACTAGGTGGTGGTGCAGTAAAATGTGGTGGTCTGTGAGATGACCCACATAGGAAGGTTCTTGGTTAACGTGCAGAGAACTCCCTGAGTGTGGCAGACACGCATGTGCCCACGACCCAGGGCTGGCTAAGGCTGGGAGTGTATCACAGCATCGAGACCGTATTGGAGGCACTCTTTGTCTCTGTCCTTACATCTCTCTCACTCATGGGAGAAATAAACTTACAAATATGTGTTTTCCCCCCTGATTTTGACAACAGTACTATCACATTTCTGGGTAAAAAGGCTCAGTGTCAGCAATTTATTCTCAAATGGTTCAAAGAAATCCGTGTATAGAGAGTATCTTCTCTCTTGTAAGTATGCTAGCTTTCTCTCAGTATGTAGGTATACATGTAGAGAGAGAGAATCTAAACTAAGCACAGTAAGCACAGCAATTTTTTTTTTCTTTAAAAGGGTTTTTTTGCTATAAGGCCATGTGCTCATGGGAGAGATAGAGACAAGGAGACAGAAAGTGAGAAATCACCCTTGGAGGGATTGCCACGTCCTCCATTCTCCTCTTGAGATTTTAGGCACGCACGCACACATACCCAGCATGAGTTTAAGCCACTGGGTCCGGGACTCAAACCGCAGTCGACTCCTTGGGAGTCCGACATAACCATTATGTCATCTACTAGTCCTGCAAATTTTTTAAAAAGAGGTTTTAGCCTTAGAGCACATGTGCTCACGGGGGAGGGAGACAAGAGGGAAAGTGAAAAATCACCCCCCAGGCAGATGGCCATGTTGCAATCCCTGCTCTCCATTCTCCTCCTGGGATCTTGGGCATGCATGTACATGCACCTGGCATGATCTTCAAGCCACTGGGTCCGGGACTCCAACCGTGGCTGGCCATGTGTGAGTCCAGCGACATAACCACTATGCCATCGGCTGTCCCCAACACAGCAAATTTTAGTAATGGGTGATTCATTGTGTAATACCACATTTTTTTTTGGGTAATTTTGAAGAGATTTCAAATCAAAAAGTGGGAAAAAAGCAAATGTTTGTTATTAATCCTTAAATGTCATTCCCAAATTTTTAGAATTCAAAATTTTGTTTATAAATGAAATAACAGTGATTGTAGATGGCAATTTTTTAAAAATTTGCCAGCAAGTGTGGGCACTCATGAGAGAGAGACAGAGAAAGTACCCTGCCGTGGGACATGGTCTCACTGCAATCCCTTCTCCATCTCTCCCTCTTTTCAAGATTTTGGGCACACACATGTGCCCCGCATATTTCTTAAACCACTGGGTCTGGGACTCAAACTACTCAGTTGATCACGTTAGATCAAACTCCCTTAACCACCAGGCCTTGGGCTGGTCTGCGAGTAGTTACTTTCAGTGAACGTCCTTGGCAAAGTAAAAAGTTAGCCAACCTTGACTAGCCTCTCCCAACGTTTTTCCTGGTGCAAAAAATTCTAAAATGTGTGATGTGCTACTTTAGCACGTATTCTTGAAAGGACAGATTCCTGCCTTCATCCACAGGCAGGACTGAGTACGTCCTCAGTGAAGGCAAGAACAGCTCTGCAGAGGCCTCGCGAGGCAGGGGGACATCTCGAGCATGCGTCCATCGCACACATCCTGAGCGACCTCAGAAAGGGGAGCCAGTCCCCTTAGCATGTGATTGGCTGTCCAGCCTAAGGAGTGGTGAGTGCTTCACAGCTGGCCAGAGGGCCAGAGCAAGCATCACTGTCTCTTTCTGGAAACAGCAATAGCAGAGTGAGAAGGCCATAGCAAGTGATAAAAGCAGGCTCTCATAAAGCCTCGGCTGTGTGTGACTTGAGCCTTGAGGGAGAGAGCAGTATTTAGCTAAGCCAGGGGAGAGGGCGATGGTCTGCCCTTTGGGGGATTCCTTAACACTCTGTACAAACTGTTGACGTTGCCAACATCAACTTCAGGAAACCAGCAGTCGAGACTTTAAGTATCAAACCAGCTCTTGTTCCTTGTACTGGTTCTCGGTGGGCACATTTTGCTGGCTCAGCAGCATCCCTGGGTGTGCCAGAAGGAAGGATGAGGCAAGCTCCCCACCCCCTTCACCAGGAAGGCTGGTGTGGCTTCTGTCCCAGGAAGTCCCAGGAGAGCTAGGATCCTCTCAACATCACATGAGATTAAGAAACAGGGCTCTAATCCCTTGGGCAAAAGGAGCAGGAGCCCGGAACTGCTCGGTGAACCAGTGCAGGTCTGTCCGACAGGGAGAGAGGACCCTGCCAAACGCCTGGACGTCACAGTTCAGGGAGCACCAGAGAAGGTATGGGGGAGGGATGGAAGTTGGCACAGGACAGTAGCTGGAGTCTCACCATGAGGACCCCAGCAGGTCACACAAACGCCATCAGCCCATGTCAGGAGACAGACGGTTCTGCACTGTGCTGGGACAGACATCCCAGATTCAAGGCAGGTGGTGGTGGGGGGCGGGGCTGACTCAGGATGGAAGACCTGGGTGAGGAACTGTTATGGCAGCTGGGGGAGGGCAATCTTTGGGAGCACGTTAAAGTTGGAGATTATTGACCAGGGGAAAGACCAGAAGTAGTAGCCTAAGAATTGTGAAGACTGGGAACCAGGGATGAGAATAGGCGTGGGAGCTGAACACGAGGGTTAGAGCTGAGGGAGGTGAGTGGGCTGACCTGTGACTAGGGCCAAGCGTCTGGAGCGGGGCTAATGGGGGTAGAGGAAGCCTGGATCCCTGCGGGTAGGCAGGATAAAGGCAGGATATTAGCCAGAAGGAGGAAACAGGAGGACAAGAGACTAAGGTCTGCCGATAAAGGCCGGCAGAGAGGGCCTGAACACGTGCAGGGCGACTCAGGTCAGTGCAGATGGACGCTCGGCAGCTGGGGGTGTCGGAGCCAGGGGAGTTCCTGGTCGTCCCCAATACAGAGGTCTGGGGAGAGAGAGGGAGCGGTGCGGTGACCAGGAGAGGTCAGAACCGAGCTCCTCTGCGGGTCTGGCGGGCTGCCTGCAGCAAAGCGAGGCCCTGGTCCCCAGCCGAGCGCACTGAGCCTGCTCCTACCCACGCCTGTCCCTATCCAACCGGCACCCGGACAGTGATGGAAAACTCCGATCTAAAGCGTTCTGTTCCGATCAAGCAGAGCGCAGGCCCCAGGGCCGTGGCGGGCCGCACGCACCGCCCGCGAGGCGCAGATCTGGGCGGCCACCCAGCCCAGCCCGCGGCCTCCGCCCTCCCGGCCGCGGGGTTCACTCGGGCGCCCGCCAGGGGGCGGCGCTGGAGCCGGCAGAGCCGAGACCTTGACCCTGAGCAGGCCCCTGGGGAGAGATCGCTGGGCTGGGAAATGTGCCGCTCCTCACTCCTCGACTCGCGTGGGGCTGTTGACCCGCACGAGGGCAGAGTCACGAGCCGAGAGAGCACAGTGCGGGGAGCCCCCGGTGCACCTCGGAACAGGGGTCAGTGCTGGGGTCAAGCAGAGAGCACAGCGTCTTGCTCCAGCCGGCGTTATGAGCCACGGTGGATTGATTCCTCCAGACGAGGCCAGCCGTGAACCTGCGCAGGAGGGCGAGAACGCTTGAGGGAGTCCCACCAGGCGGCCGCGCAGTGGGGTAGCTGAGACACTGCCCAGAGCCAAGATCAGCACGAGGCTAAGTAGAGTGAAAATGGGAATTATCTGCATCCAAAAGAGGGAGGGTTTTTTTTTGTTTGTTTTGAGAGGTTTTTGCTATAGGGCGTGTGCGCTCGCCAGAAAGAGACAGAGAGACAGAAAGCGAGAAATCACCCCCCCAGGGGGGATGGCCACCCCGAAATCACTTCTCCTCCATTCTCCTCTCAGGATCTTGGGCA
>NW_006160123.1:3040219-3045879 GCF_000334495.1 Tupaia belangeri chinensis
ACTCTTTCCATATCCCCACCGCACCAGCGACCACCTGAAGGCACAAAGACACCTTCGTTGTTATAGAAACACTTGTGCTGGGGCATCGACATACACCCAGGGCGTGGAATGAGGCACGTTCTTTTGCCAGAATGTGCACACACGCGCGACACGACAGAAAATGTCAGTCACTTATTGAGGATACGACCCAAACTCGGAACTTGTAAGGCATGTTAGGTAGGTAACCCGTGTTGGGTTTGCAGCCTGTCTCTCCTCTTGTGCCGCCCTTGAAGGAGATTTAGCAATTGTCCTGCCCCTCCCCCCAAAATTCCTTTACACAAGAGCTTTTAGTAAGTCATGCAGATTCTACGGAAGGTATAGAGGAGAGTAAGGAGAGAGATTTTATAGATACAGGACAGGGTACGGCATTTCATTCCACTACACTCTGGTGCTGCTTGGGTTGGGACACGCGAGCTAAAACCAGGCTCAGTACACTCAGCTGCGGTAGCAGCTGTGGAGCTCAATGACGTCTTCCCTTATTCACCTTGCCTGCTGTTCCTCGGGGACCCTTTCTCAGAGCAGCTTCTGGATCTAGCCCAGTCCCAGGTTCCCTCCAAGATCTACGTCTGGGCTTCTGGGCTTGTCCATCTTGAAGAGCATCTAGGTCCTGGGTTTCCAGTTCTGCGGGCGGTAGCAGACACCCTCACCCTCACAGACAACTGCTCAACAAGACACTCGTCACCATTTACCTTGTGCAGAGGTCTGCAACAGCTTTCATTTCTTCTTCTTTTTTCTTTTGGAGGGGGGAGGGTTTTTTGTTACAGGACCTGTGTGCTCGCCAGAAAGACAGAGAGAGACAGAAAGTGAGAAATCACCCCCGGGGGGAGCAGGGGAGGATGGCCACAGTGAAATCCTTTCTCCTCCATTCTCTCAGGATCTTGGGCACGCATGCACACGCACCGGGCCCAGGGCTCGAACTGCGGTCGACTACATGTAAGTCCAGTGACACAGGCATTATGCCAACTGCTGGTCCCATTCAACAACTTTTATTTTTGAAACACATCCAATCTCTCATCTAACTTGCCCAGAAATCCACCGGAGGTAGGTATTAATTCCCATTTTGCAGAAGAATTGAGGCTTAGAGAAGTTAAGTAACTTCCCAATTGCACGTGCATAAGTGATAGATGCAGCATTCGAACCCACTGGGTCAAACTCTTCTCATGAGCCTCACAGAGGGGCAGCTTAAAGAGCCACACCTGGTGTGGTATCTTCTGCTATATCTTGAGCATTCACCACGGGACTGTCGCATATGGGGCATCCAGCTCACAAGAATGTGTGATGTCCCTTACATCGTTCTGAACTTCTTTGGTATTTGGACTTGAAACAAAGTTTCTCAGGTATAAAAGTGATGTCAGAAAGTTAATTGGATAATTAACTGTCCACATTTATTTTATTTTGTATTAATTAAACACAAATGTAGCTGAGGTATATGGCCCCGTTTGATCCTCACGACCCCTTGTGAGGCTGGGATAGTGGTAAAGTGATTCCTTTTTGTCCATTATGGATTCTCTTTATGAAAAATTCTGACATATAGAACTTTAACGTATGTCTTTCTTCCAATGTCACAGATGTTGAACTGTGTTGAACTATATAACTACTACCTACAAATACTAAATAAATACTACATGTAATACTCTGAATGCTATACAGACATCCAACTCAGACTCCGTTCTAAACATTCTATGCATTATCTCATAATCACAACAACCTATGAGGTAGGTATTATTATTTTTCAAAGACTTTTTAAAAAACTTAAAAAAATATATTTTTGTATGAGTTTGCTGGAGAGAGACAGAGAGAGACAATGAGAAGAAAAGTGAGAAATCACCCCCAAGAGATATGACCATGCCATAATTCCTTCTTTATTTTCCACCTGGGATTTTGAGCACACATGTACATGTGCCCAATGTGATTTTCAAGCTGCCAGGTCCAGGACTCGAACTGGGGTCAGTCGTGTGGGAGTCCAGTGCCTTAACTAACACAACACCTGCTGGCCCCGTCAAAGACATTTTAAAATTGAGGTTTCCTTTACATATAATAAAATGTACATATTTTTAAAAAGAAGTATTTTATTTAACTTTGCTTATTTATTTAATTTGACCAGAAAGGGACAGAGAGTGAGAAGGGGGGTGGGGAGTGAGAAAATAAGTTGCCAGGTCTGGAACTCAAACTGCAGTCAGGCATGTGGGAGTCCAGCGCTCTTAACCACCATGTCTGCCACCTGCAGGCCTCAAAATGTACAGATTTTGAAGTACAATTCTGTGAGTTTTTCACAAATTATGTGCTCATGTAACTGTCACTTCAATCAAGATATAGAACATTTTCATCACCCCAGAAAGTTCCCTCTGCCCTTGTCAGTTCATACCATCCAAAGAAACCACTGTTTCTGATTTCTAATATCATAGATTAATTTTATTTTTTTCCTAGAACTTAGTGTGGAGTCATAGAATCTAGTTTACTTAGTATAATACCTTTGACATTTGTTCATGAGATTTATTCTCCGTGTGTGTGTGTGTGTGTGTGTGTGTGTGTGTGGAGAGAAAGAATATTATATACTTCATAAGAAATTACACAATGGTTTTCTAAAGGGATTATATATCCCCTGTTTGTATACAAAAAAGCAAACTGAAGCCCAGCCAGGTTAATTAATCGCCCCAGAATAACTTGCCCAAGCATACATGTGCTAGAATCTCTAGTAGGGAATAAATTGGGAAAAGAGGGAACTGGGAAGAGATGCTAAACCCAAGGGAGCCAGCCTTGAACTGCCCTTTGTGTTGGGGCGGGGTGGTGGTGGTGGTGCGCGTGTGCAGTCGGGACAGGGCTGTCCAGGCTGAGTCCTGGGGTTCTTGCCTGGCAGTTGGCAGACCACACCACATCTGGCCACCTTCTTAGGCCCCCTGGCCCACAGCTGCCCGCCCAGTCATGCCCTCTAGGAAGCAGCGAGCACGCCAGCACAGTAGTAAGCTGCCCTTTACACCCTGGACGCCCAGGAAACCGAGCCTAAAACGCTCTGCCCTGGGCAGTTCTCTGCGGAGCCTGCAGGGGGACCCGCTCCCTCCACCCGAGGCTGGCGGAGGGCGGATTTCTTGCTCTGAGAGGGGAGGTCCGGAGCAGAGTATTTCAGCAGCCCGCTCCCGACCGCCAACCCGAGCAGGCACCAGGGCTTGCGCTGGGCTCTGACGTCTTTTTCTCTTCTCTCCAAGTGATTTTCGAGGAAGCTACTCCCTTGGAGAAGTGAGATCACATTTGTATCATAAAATTGAACATCTCAACTGAATTATGCTTTGGCTCTGAAGACAACCAACTCTCAGATTCTAACAATAGAGTTGTCGACTTTGGAAGGGGAGGAAATAGATTTTTAAATGTTGGCATTTTATACAACCATTTGAACCAGAAAATACCATCGAACATACAATGGGTAACTGAATAGAAGGCAAACACATTTCATCAATAAGATAGAAGCTGCTTTTTTTTTTTTTCTGAGTCTGAAGATACACTCTCAGGAGGCCCAGTTTCCCTGGCATTGGTGTTCTTTCTACTTTACTTGTCCTTTTGCTCTAATATTTGTATTTACTTGAACGGAAGAAGTGGAAATATGGGCCAGCAGGTGGCATGGAGATTAAGGCAGCTGGATCCCATATGGCCAACTCTGAGATTGGAGTTCCTGACCCTGCAGCTTGAAAATCACCCTGAGCATGTGTGAATAGATGCCTAAAATCCCAGAAAGAGAATGGAGGAGACGAGACAGCCTTGTGGTCATCTCTCTGTCTCTGGTGAGTACAAGTGCCTTACAGCAAAAAACTAAAACAAAAAGCACAGCAACAACAACAAAAACCAAAATGAAGCAAAACAAAACAAAAACGAAGAAAGAAGTGGAAATGTGTCAGCACTGTCCATAATGAAATGAGATAAAAGCCTGAGAGGCCTAATCCAACGATCTGTTGTCCTCAGACAGCCTCTGGGTCTGGCCAGGGTTAAACACCAGGGACGCTCCAAAAGAGGAGCAGGCTGGCAATTTCCCTGGAGAGACAAGACTGAGGCCTAAGAAGCTACCAGTGAGCCATACCAGCTGGTCTGCACCGAATTGTCACTAGTCATGAAAGTTCACCTGTTCCCAAGACCAAATTCCTTACCAAAGCTAAATGAAAGCTTCATTGAGATGGTAAAACCAGGTTCTGAGGCTTGCACCTCTGGTCCCAGCAACTTAGAAGGCTGAGGCAGGAGGATTGCGACATAGTGAGACTGTCTAAAATAAGACACACGCCCCCCCACCCCCACACACACAGTACAGCACACGTTCACAGAGATTTTGTGAATTTTTAAATTTGCCATTTTGAACAGCAACACATTAACAAAGTTCAAACACCAGGAGACACTTGAAACATTTTCACAGAAGTCTCCCTCCTGGGGCTTCTATTAGCCACCGGTTCCCAGCTGTTCTCTGTGTTATTAGTCTGATCCCAGAGTTTCTTCATGTGCCAACAAACACATAGGGATAATCTCCCCTCCCCTTTTTATTATTTTTTTTTAAGAGGTTTTTGCTATAGGGCACGTGCGCTCGCCAGAAAGACAGAGAGAGACATAGAGACAGAAAGTGAGAAGTCACCACCCAAGGGGATGGCCATGCTGCAATCCCTTCTCCTCCATTCTCCTCTTGGGATCTGGGGCACACATGCACATGCGCCCAGCATGAGTTTAAGCCACTGGGTCCAGGACTCAAACCACGGTCGGCTACATGAGAGTCCAGTGACACAGCCATTATGCCAACTGCTGGTCCCCTTAATATATATCTTAAAGTTCTTTCCTTATTAATTCACAGACAACTTCCTCATTAGAATCTTGTTTCATAATATGATAATATCCCACTATATGAATGAGCCATAAATCAATTACCCAGTTCTTTTATTGGTGGACATTTAGGTTGTTTCCAACATTTTTGCTATTAGAAACAATAATGAAATGAATAATCTATTATACATGTCACTTGCATAAGTTCTATCTTTAGGATAAATTCATACCAGTGAAATTTACTGGGTGGAAGGAAGTACGTATTCGGTTTTGAGCTCTTAGAAAATTGCTCTCTACAGAAGTTGTCCCACTTGGCCCTCCTTTTCCCCCCCTACCCTCATCTAACAGAGTGTGTTACCAGAAGTTCAGGTTTTTGCCAAACTCTTAGTGAAAAATGTTTTTGGTTTTAATTTGCATTTATCTTATGAATGAAGCTGAACACCTTTCCAAATATCTAAAGCTTTCTTTTCTCTTTTCTTTAAATTTATTTTCTTCCGTGAGCAAGAGAGTGAGAGAGAGAGAAAGACAGACAGACAGACACAGACAGGCACCTTCACCTGGCTCTTGATGCTGGAATCCATCCCCAACTCCAGCCATTCCTGCATCGGGGTGCACAGGTGTAACCCATACACTCAGGGAGGACACTGAACTTGAACCCGGAACCCTGTCATGTGGACCAACCTTACAGCACACTGCACTCTGCCACTGTGCTGCTGTCCATCCCCCCTTTACCCACTTTTCTATCTTTTAAATAATTTTTAATTTAATATAATTTTTAAAATTTATTGTTTTATTTAACTTTATTTATTTATTTAAATTTGAGCAGAGAGGGA
>NW_006160123.1:3045955-3046257 GCF_000334495.1 Tupaia belangeri chinensis
AATTTATTTATTATTATTATTTAATTTGTTGTAGGGTACATGTGCTCATGAGAGAGAGAAAGTGAAAAAGCAAGCCCCAAGGTTCAGGACTCAGACCTTGATTGGCCATGTGGGAGTCCAGTGCCTTAACCACCATATCACCTGCTGGCCCACTACTGGATTTTTAGTCTGGGGGTTTATATTGTTTTGTTTGTTCGTTTAAAGAATTATTTAATTTTATTTAGTATTATTATTTTTTAATCTGACCACAGGGAGAGAAAGAGAAAAGAAGATGAGAAAGTAAGCCACCAGGCCAGGTCTGG
>NW_006160123.1:3046404-3078757 GCF_000334495.1 Tupaia belangeri chinensis
TGAGAGGTTTTTGCTATAGGGTGCATGCGCTCACCAGAAAGACAGAGAGAGACAGAGAGACAGAAAGCAAGAAGTCACGCCCCAGGGGGATGGCCACACCACAATCCCTTCTCCTCCATTCTCCTGTCAGGATCTTGGGCACACACACACATGTGCCTGGTGTGTTTAAGCCACATGGTCCGGGACTCGAACCACAGTTAACTACATGGCAGTTCAGTGACATAGCCATTACACTAACTGCTGGTCCCGGAAATAAACTTTTTCTAATGCTAGTTGTACAGATTTTTTTCATTGTTTATTGGCTTTGCTCTTTGACTTTGCTTTTAGTATTTTTGCCAGGCAGAAGTGTTTTTCATTATTTTTTTTCTTTTTAAATTTGCTATAGGGCGTGTTCGCTAGCCAGAGACAGAGTCAAAAACAGAGAGAAAGAGAGAGTGAGAAAACACCTCCCTGATGGATGGCCACACTGCAAGCCCTTCTTGATTCTTTTCTCAGGAATTTGGGCATGTACACACATGTACTGTGCATGTCTCTCAAGTCACCTAGTCTGGGACATGAACCATGCAGTCAGCTATATGAGATCCAGCTGCCTTAACCACCACACTACCTGGTTGACCCTAGTGTTTTTCTTTTATTCTTTTCCCAACTTTTTGCCATAGGGTTCTTGCTCTTGCCAGGAGTGAAAGAGAGAGAGTGAGCGAGAGAAAATGAGAAATCACCTTCGGGGGGGTGGAGGGATGACCATGCCACAGTCCCTTTTTCTCCATTCTCCCCTTGGGATTTTGGGCATGCACATACACACACCTGGAATGTTTTTCAGGCCATTGGGTGCAGGACTTGAACTCTGGAATTGGCCATGTGGGATCCAATGCCTTAACCACCATGCCACCTGCTGGCCTCCCCATCCCCAGTGGTTTTCCTTTAAATGTGGTTAACTACGTATATCCATCTTTCCTTTTGTGGCTGCTGGAGTTTAGTCATAGATACAAAGGTCTCCCTATTTTAAGGGAGAAGCTTGTTAAAACAGCAGGACATCTTACATCTTCCTAAGACTATGTAAAGCAGGCCTTTTATTGTATGATGTTGATCCTTTCCCCTGCCCACATTACTCCACAAGATAAATAAGCATATTATCAAAAGTGCTTGCTTTTTTAAACAAACGTCTATTCCAGATATTTTTAGACACTTTTATTTATAATATTATTAATATTATAATTAACATAACAGAATTTAAGGGCCAGCAGGTGATGTAGTGGTTAAGGAGCTGGACTCCCACGTGACTGATGGCAGTTCGAGTCCTGGACCTGGCACCTTGAAATTCATGCCACGCAGAGATGTGTGTGGGTCCAAAATCCTGAGAGGAGAATGGAGGAGAAGGTACTTAGCATGGCCATCCTCTCGGGGGGGTGATTTCTTACTTCCTGTCTCTATCTTTCTTTCTGTCTCTCCGGTTAGCACATGTGCCCTAGAGCAAATATATCAAAAACAAACAAACAAACAAACAAACAAACAGAATTTACTTGCTCGGCCAATCGGTTGATTTAGAGCTGGCTAGCAGAGTCAGAACTGATGACGTAGGAAGACCTCAATTTAGGGTACATTCTATAAAAATTTCTTTTTACTTTTAACATCAAAGAAAGAAGTATCCCTGAGAAAATTGATGCCTGTTCTGTCTCATATACATAAAGTATATATTACATATATGCCATAAACGTATAAAAACTGTTAAAATAAATATTTTAGAACAGAATATTCAGGTAAGGTCCATCATAACAGTCTCTGGATCCACCTTAATCCATCAAAAAGCCAATAAATATTTAGCAGGTGCCTGCTGTGACAAGGCATTTCTAGGCACTGTGGGGAATGTAGAGAAACTGAGCAGTCATTGTTCACGTTTACCCTTTAACATTTTACATTATTTTGCGTGTGTTTGTATGATAATTAGGGTATTAAGCCACCTTTCCAAGATATTTAGCTGGTAAGGTATCTACGAACTTGGCCAGGAGAAAGCAAATATAAATAACCATGGAATTTTTATTAATAAAATTAAAAGAGGAAGGGCCGGTAGGTGGCGTGGTGGTTAAGGGCGCTGGACTCCCACATGGCCAACTGCAGTTTGAGTCCCAGACTTGGTGGCTTGCTTTCTCACTTTCCCTCTTTTTCTTACTCTGTCCCTCTCTGGTCAAATTAAAATAAATAAATAAAGTTAAAGGAAATAATTCTTTGACAAAAAATTAAAAGAGGAAAACAGTTGCCATTTCACTTCTCGCCAACTTGAAGAGCAATGAGGAGACCTGACTATGCATCCCTCACACCAGATCTTGTCCTCCTCACTGTATCGCTCCCCTAAGGAAGTGAATGGAGGTGCATATTGGTCATTTTTCCACTCCCCACTTTAGTCCACCTGGGGGATGCTTTTGTGACCATTGCATTTGGTGGAATAGATAATTATACAGCCTTTTATTATTCATAATATTTTACACAGTGCATTTTAAGTGTCATTTAATGTGTCCAGGGGTAGTGATAATGGATAGTGTTGCAGAGTGAAGTCTGGAAATACATCTCAACGTTTTGCATCATCCTTTTAGAACTAATTTCTAGCTGTAAGTTATAGCAGAGACAGAGCCGTTTACCGGACTTCATGCTCACAGTATACTAGATGGCTAGGAAGGAGCTTCCTCTCCAGAAGCTGTATTTCCAGCTCCCCTTCTGTCCAGGTGGGGATGAGTGATCCGTTTGCACCGTTTGCACCGATAGAATGTGAGTCCCAGAAGTTGTGCGCTGTTTCCAGCCAGGTTTAAGGAATGTGGTGCCTTCTCCAAGTTCCGTCTTTTGCTTGTTGTCTGCAAGGATGACAAGTTTCCAGGAGATGACTGAGCCGTGAGATGCGGGAAATCAACTGGGCCTGTATCAGCAGGAGGAGGAAAGACCCTCCTGACCAGGAATACTAGCACCGAGCAGTTCAGGGAGAAATTAATTCCCATTGTGCTGCACCTCTGAAAGATTGAGGATCATTCATTACCAGCTAGTGTTACCCTCACTAAAATAAGAGCCCTTTTATTGCAAGCTGAATTGTCCTGGAATATACCTTCAAAATGAAATGTAGGACCAACAGACAGTGTGATGGTTAAGGCAATAGATCCTACATGGCCAACTCTGTGGTTCAAGTCCCAGACCCAGCAGCTTGAAATACAAGGGCCAGCAGGTGGCATGTAAGTTAAGGTGCCGGATTCCGTTTGGCCTCCTGCGTGGTTCAAGTTCCAGACCCAGTGGCTTGAAAGTGACACCAGGCTCCTGAGCATATGTACTCAAAATCCCAGAAGGAGAATGGATTGTAGTGTAGCAATTCCTGTGAGGGGGTGATTTCTCACTTTCCCCCTCTGTCTCTCTGTCTCTTTCCTGCCAACGCATGTACCCTAGAGCAAAAATCTGAAGAAAAAAAAAAGAGACTATAGATGAGCTCTCTATTTCAGCTATACTGGTTTTGTTCCTCTGCCCTCGTGGAGATTGTAATGTTTTTTTGAGAGTTTTTTTGCTATAGGGCATGCACTTGCCAAAAAGACAGAGACAGAGGCAGAAAGTGAGAAATCACCCCCTCCCTTCTCCTCCATTCTCCTCTTAGGATCTTGGGCACACACTCACATGCACCCGGCCTAAATTTAAGCCACCTAGTCCGGGACTCAAACTGCGGTCAACTATGTGTGAGTCCAGCGACATAGCCATTATGCCAACTGCTGGTCCCAATAGAAATTATAATTTAATTGACTGTTTAGTCTTTAGCCATGTCTTCTTTTAGCATTTAGTGACCTGAATGAATGAGAGAAAGTGTAAAGTGAAATTTGCAGACAAACACATGGTTGAAAAGGATAGTATGATGCTCAGTGAGGAAAGCAAGCTCCAAAATTATCTAGGCTGGGAATGCTGGGTCAAGAATAAGGAGATGGAATTTGAGCATGCACTAAAACGATATGCTTTCATAGACAGTGGTTTGAAACAGTTGTGAGGATTCAGAAATAATTATGAATTAGGATATGCAACATTTGATAAGTAATGGGGGGAAAGGGATTATTTCCACTATATAAGGGTGAAGCGATTCTGGTACTCCGTGAGATGCAGCTTAATTTCCAGTTACCTGAATAAGGCACTGTGTCAGAATGTTTTAAATTGTCACATATTAAATAAATAGAAAATAAATCGTCATGTATATACTTTTGAGTGGGCTAATTTTTATAGACATAGATATTTCCTTTTGCTTGGAAGGCCTTGTGTATTTGAAAAACAACAATGAAACACACTCAGAAAGACTGGATTCAAAAGATGAAAATGTACAGATTTTTATTCATTAAAACTCATATTTATAGAAAAATGGGGACTCATTGTCATGAGTCCCCATGTCAGACTCTCTCTAGGTTCTGACCTCAGTGGTGAGATGGAATATCATTCTGAGTAAAATTACCATAATAATAAACCATATTTATAGGCTCTAGAGCAGTACAGTACAATAAAAATATAATGTGAGTCACACAGGTAATTCTAAATTCTAGGAGCCTTGTTTAAAATGTAAAAAGAAATAAGTGAAATTAATTTAGTTACATATATATTTTTACCATAGATTTATTTCTCCCAGTTTTTTTTGTTTTTTGGTTTTTTTTGTGTGTGTGTGGGTTTTTTTAGAGATTTTCACTATATGGTGTGTGCACTTGCCAGAGAGAGAGAGAGACAGAGAAACAGAAGGACAGAAAATGAGAAATCACCCCCCTGAGGGATTGGCTATGCCACAATCCCTTCTCCTATACTCTCCTCTTGGAATTTTGGGCACTCACACACATAAGCCCAGAGTGAATTTTAAACTACCAGGTCTGGGACTTGAACCTTGGTCGACTACGTAGGAGTTCAGTGACATAACCATTATGCCATCTGCTTATCCCTATTTTTCCCAATTTTGCTAAAGGGCATGTGCCTTGCCAGAGAGAAAGAGAGAGAGAGAGAGAGAGAGGGAACCAGCAGTTAGCATAATGGCTATGTCGCTGGACTCCCACGTAGTCAACCGCGGTTCGCGTCCCGGACCCGGTGGCTTAAAACTCACGCCGGGCGTGTGTGCGTGTGTGCCCAAGATCCCGAGAGGAGAATGGAGGAGAAGGGATTGTGGCGTGACCATCCCCCCTGGGGGGTGATTTCTCGCTTTCTGTCTTTCTGTCTTTCTGTCTCTCTCTGTCTGTCTGGCGAGCGCATGCGCCCTATAGCAAAAACCTCTCCAAAAAAAAAGAAAAAATATTCTAACGTCTTTATATAGGTGAAGAAATTACCCAATGACATACATCCATAAAACCTTTATAGAGGTGAAGAAATTACCCAATGACATACATCCAGCTGGAAAGACCCAGGACTCGAACTCAGCTTTCCTGACAGCCAGTGTATCCCAGGGTTAATGGTTCAATGTGGCGTCAAACAGAACTGAATTCAAACGCTGACTCTCTGATATTTACTAGCTGTGTTACCGTGGGCACAGTTTTTCATCCTGACACTTGGCTCCTTTTAGCCGTGGTAATAAGGACTGTTACAGGTTACTGCGGATTAAGTGAGGTAACGCAGGCAGAGTGCTCTGCCCAGTGCACCCATGGCAGGTGCTCCACCAACGCGAATGCTTATTACCTTGACAACCAGCCAGGGTTCTTTCCGCCTTCCCACGCTGCTTCCCAGCAGCTTTTCCTTCCACTCCACGAAGGTCCATTCCTTGTGTGCGACTTTCGCCAAGAACCAGGGGTCTGGACAATGGTTCTGACCCCAAGCCTAACCTCGTCCTTCTACATCCCAGTGGCTCTGTCGTCAGTTTCAGGTCTAATTGATTGCTGTCATGCACACGGTGTAATGATGTGACAAACCACAAAGTCGACCCAGCGATGTTTGAAGCCAGATCACAGAATCAGAGTCCCGTCTGAGACCCCTCTAGAGAGCCGTCTCAGGACCACAGCAGCTCGGTTCTGGAACATTCTACCCACTTTTTCTAGTCGTCTGCACTCTGCAAAACTGAAGAGGACTGTGCCCAGCCAGGAGCTGGGTGTACTCACAGCCTTCTCCCTGCCTGGCACCTGTACCCGCACTTATATGCAGTGTCGTAACATGACCCCCTTCCTCCAGAGTCAGGTTTGACTGCCCGCAAGCCAGTAACCACACTTTGTACCACTCTAAAAGAAATACTTTAATAAAACATGCGGTTGGAGTATCACACCCACAGTAGAAATATTGTGGTGCTCACATATGCCATGATGCTGGCCACAACGCTGGTCAGTGACTGCCCCCGGCGGTGCTTTACTCGCCATCATGGGGAAAGGGGCTTACTGAAGACAGGCGCTCGAACGGTCCACACAAAATGAAGAAAATCATAGTTCATTCACCCATTGAACAAAATTGATTAAGCTCTTACCATGGAGCAGAGTGCTGGGGATGCAGTGGGGGACCAGAAAGACCAAACTGCTGACTTCCAGGACCTTATCTTCTTGCAGGGGGTGTAGATATAAATCACATACAGAATTACAAGCTGCAGTAAGAGTACAGGGGAGAGGGGACACGGCGATCGGGGAGCAAACTGCAGAGACCCGATCTGGTCTGCAGGTCAGAGCAGGCTGCTTGAAAGGAAAGGACTGTGCTCAGGAGGCAGAGACTATGACAGGGTGTGGGGAGAGGGGAGAGGTCTTGGCAGAGAGGAAATTGGGGTAGGGGTAATGCTGGGGTCACTCTGATGTCTAGGATAGCAGAGCTGGCTATCCAGGCCACCTTTTATACACTGTGTGTCCTGGAGAAACGGCAGAGGGGGCACTGGGATTCACGGCTGGGCTTTCAGTGCTCAGATATCAACTCTCCTAAATAAGAAAAGTGGAAAAACACTGCTCCAAACTTGGAAGAGAAACAAGTTGGGTGGGTAGGAACGCCCCCTAAGGCCAGGGTGGGGGTTGCGGAGCATGGCCACCCTGGAAGTAGCTGATATCCCACTCATAGGGCAGACTATTCAGGGTTTGGCACAGACTGGGGAGAGCTGGGCTTAGTGTCAGGAAGAAGCCATCCCTCCCCTCGCACTGATGGGGATGGCAGCTGCGGCTGAATGTCAGAAGGGCTAGGACAGTGGCCTTTCAGGCAGTCAGTGGCTACAGCAATAACACAGTGACAGCTACAGGAAGCGACAGAAGTAGGAGAGGCGAGAGTAGCGAGCAGTGTCAACCGAGCGTGAGCAAGTGGTGTGACCCAGGCCTAGGTGTGGAGTGCATCCTGACTCCCGTGCCGGGGGCCTGCCACCAGGTAGCACTGCGTACTGTCCTCTGACCTGTGCCGACCTCCAGGTTGCCAGGTTGTGAAAACATGACGACACGGTTTAAAAATGTGCAGAATTAGGAGGCGACTGTGGGCAGCATAGCTCGCGGTCCCTTGAAACAGGCGGCAGCTCTCAGGGGACATTTTCAGCAGCCGCGAAGTAACAGGCACAATAACCACCCGGCACATTCGTGATTTAAATGAGACCTGGGGCACGGAAAACATGCCGCTCTGACTCCTTGGGTGCCCGCGATTCCCTCCCTTTCGTACATCCACTCTCCACTGAGACGTGTCAAAAGAAAAGAGATGAGAATAAGGTACCTTTATGTTTATGACTACTTAAGGAAAAGTAAACACAAGCCTATTAAAATACTTCTTTAAAGCAAAATTGAAAACCCACTTTTATTGTTAAACTTTTCTTTCTTTCTTTTTCTTTTTTTTCTTTTTTTCTTTTTCTTTCTTTTAGTTTGCAATAGGGCATGTGCACTTACTGGAGAGAGACAGAGAGAGAGGGGAAGGGGGAAATTGTGTGATTTCACCACAATCCCTTCTCTTCCATTCTCCTCTCACGATTTCGGGTGTGCACACACATGCACCTGCTGTGTTTTTCAAGCCACTGGGTCTGGGACTCTAAAGATGGAGTCGGCCGTATGGAATCCAGCCATCTCAACCTCCACGCCACCTACTGACCCAAGCAGTATTTTTTTTTTATAGATTTCCTTTATTTTTTTTTGAATTATTAATTTTATTTTATTCATTATTATTGTTGTTTGTTAAAAAATTGCTATAGGGCATGTGCATCCACTAGAAAGAAACAGAGAGAAAGAGAGAGAGAGAGAAAGAGAAAGAGAGAGAAGGTGAGACAGCAAGTGGCCAGGTCTGGGACTTGACCTGTTGTTGGCCATGTGGGAGTTCAGCACCCTAACCACCCCACTACCTGCTGGACCAGCAATTAAACATTTTTAGCATTTTCAATAACTGAAACTCCACGGCAAAGCTGAGCATACAAAAGCAAGCAGAATTAGACACAGTCCCTATGCTCATGAAACGCACTGGCTAATGGTGGTGCATCCATTAAGTAACTCAGTAATAGATATGTAATTGCTCACAGACAGGAATAAAAAAAAATGCCATACAGATGAAGTGCATCCTGGTGTGCAGCTGCCACAGTACGCTGCTAAGATGCTGTGCTCTCCAGGCTGAGACCATATGAGAGGCCCAGATTCAGCTCCTGATCCAGCCTACAGTCTGGGCATGGTGGTATGTGCCTGTAATTACAGCAGCTTAGGGAGGCTGAGGCAGGAGGATCACGAGCTCAAGGCTGGTATGGACAACAAGATTCTTCTCTCTCTCTCTCTCTCTCTCTCTCTCTTTTTTTTTGAGAGGTTTTTACTATAAGGCACATGCACTAGCCAGAAAGACAGTGAGAGACAGAGACAGAAAGCGAGAAATCACCTCCCAGGGGGGATGGCCACGCTGCAATCCCTTCTCCTCCATTCTCTTCTTGGGATCCTGGGCACACACGCACACGCAACTGGTGTGAGTTTAAGCCACCAGGTCCAGAACTCTAACCGTAGCGACATAGCCATTACGCTAACTGCTGTTTCCCCAAGATTCTATCTTAAAAAATAAAGTAAAGGAGGGGCCAGCAGGTGGCAGTTGAGGCACTAGATGCCCACATCACCAACCACGGTTCGAGTCCCAGATCTAGAATTTTGCTTTCTCACTTTCCCTCTCTCTCTCTCTTTATATATCTCTCTGGACAAATGAAATAATAAATAAATAAATAGATAGATAAAATTTAATAAATACTCCATTTAAAAATAAATCAATTAATTAGCCAACAGGTGGCATGGTGGTTGAGGTGCTGGACTCCTACATGACTGCCTGTGGTTTGAGTTCCAGGCCTGGTGGCTTGTTTTCTCACTTTCTCTCTCTCTCTCTTTTTCTGGTGAGCATATGCGCCCTATAACATATTTTTAAAAATAAATTAAATAGATAAAATTAAATAAATAACTATTTTTTAAAAAACAAAAGTGCATTTCACTGTGAGAGTTTATGACAGGGTGACTGATGACTCACGGGGACTGGGAAGGCTCCCCTGAATAAATGATTATTGAGAAGATCTGAAGGATGAGAAGGAGGCAAAGTCGGGGTGGAGGCAGAAGAGGGAGAGCATTTTGGACAGAAGTAACAGCATGAGCAGAGGCCCTCAGTAGCAGGGGTAACAGAACCTGAAAGTCCCTTGTGACTTGAGAAAGTATTTTAGAAATGGAAGCTGAAGAGGAAGACATGAGATGGACCTCGCAGGGTCAATAGCTATGCTGGGTATGTGGGTCTTTATCCTTAGAGTGGAGGGGAGCTTTCGAAGGATGTAAGCAGAGTTGGTGGGAATGGGGACAACGACTATCTGGGGAGTTGGAAAGAGGCTGGGCTGGTTCTAAGGCCTGGGGGTTAAGGCAACTGGATCCCACGTGGCCAACTTCATGGTTTGAATGTCATCCCGGCTCCTTGAGAAATACGCTGTATACATGAGTGCCCAATACTTCAAAAGAGGGAGAGAAGGAGGAGAAGGGATGGCAGCATGACCATTCCCCACGGGGAGTGCTTCCTCTTCCCCTTCTCTCTCTGGCTTGTGCATATGCCTTCTGGTGAAAAAAAAAAGAAAGAAAGAAAAAAAAGAAAAGAAAGGAAGGAAGGAAGGAGGCTATTGCAGTCGTTCAGACAGATGGTGGTAGCCATCACTTCAGTCGTGGCACAGGGAAACTGCACACAAATAGAGGAAGAGACATTTTTGAGGTAGAACAGACAGGGCTGACGGCTGACTGGAGAAAAGTGTCCAGCGATCCTGTAACGAGGCCTGTGGAAGAGGATGAATGGTGGTCACGTTCGTCATGGCGGCAACAGAGCACAAAATACAAGGCTGGCTTGTTTTACTTGTCCCTTCTCCTCTTTTCTCCTTCCCCCTCCTCTCTCTTTTTCTTGGTGGAAAGCTTTAAGTTTTGGACATCTTGAATTAGAAGTACTTTCGAGACATCCAAGTGATAATGTTGATTAGCAGCTGGATACCTGAGTCTGTGACTTGGAGGGGGAGGCCTGGGCTAGAGATCCATGATTGAGGTCATTGGCTTATACGAGGGACTTTACAAAGTTAATGGAGGGACCAGCAGTTAGCGTAATGGCTATGTCGCTCGACTCCCATGTAGTCGACCGCAGTTCGCGTCCCGGGCCAGGGGGCTTAAACTCACGCCAGGCACGTGTGCGTGTGTGCCCAAGATCCTGAGAGGAGAATGGAGGAGAAGGGATTGCGGCGTGGCCATCCTCCCTGGGGGGTGATTTCTCGCTTTCTGTCTCTCTGTCTGTCTGGCAAGTGCATGCACCCTATAGCAAAAACCTCTCCAAAAAAAAAAAATGTTATTGGAGAAGTGGGTTAGCAGGGGGAGACAGAGAAGGCGGGGACTCGAGTTAAGCTGGTGGCCAGTATACACTTCAGAGTGAGCAGCTCTGTGGCTTTAGGAGGCAGCATTTGCCATGATGGCCCAGGAAGGCCTGGCGGCCAACTGAGGCCAGCACTTCAAGTGGGCCATTGAGCTGAGTGGGCCTGGAGGAGGCAGCAGGGGCCAGAATGACTGGGCAGTGGCCAGGGAGAGTCATTGTACCCAGTCGGTTACTCGGACAAGCAAGAGCCTGATACCAGCCTGCAAGAGACAGATCGGATCCTGGTGGAGAAGCACTGCTGGGATGTTGCTTGGGTCCCCTCAAACAGATTTCCATGAACCTCTTCATCATGTACACGGCGGGCAATACGATCTCTTCCCTACTGTGATGGTGTGTATGACGGCCTGGTGACCCATTCAGGCACTTCTGGCCATTTCGGCAACTTTCAAGATGCTAGAAAGTTTAAGTCAGAAGTTTCTTCACGGTTTGGTCTATTTCATTGGGAACCTGATGGGTTTGGCATTGGCTGTTTACAAGTGTCAGTCTATGGGATTGTTGCCAACACGTGCATCAGATTGGTTAGCCTGCATCGAGCCCCCTGAGAGAATGGAGTTCAGTGGTGGAGGACTGCTTTTGTGAACTGGGGCACCTAGTGCCTAAGTATTCGGGCCTCATCTATATCCCTTACGCCCAGTGGCTCCTCAGCATACTCTTAAAGTGTAGCACATATTGAAAAGAACCAATAAGCTCTCTTTTCTCCATGGTAGGCAGAGTATCCTTGTAGACAAAGATAATACGCATATTACTACAAACACAAAGAAACTATCACAACCTCTGACTGAAAATACTGTAGAAAACTTTATGTTTCCAGTACAGAGCAAAACAACAAATTAACCATAACTCTATGTAAACAAAAGAATGGTTGCTGCGAAATCAAAAACCATAGCAGCATCTTTCAATAAATTAAATGGTTGAGAATAATGCTTTTAAAAAGTTACACAATTTTCCCTTACATCTATTTTAATATTTCACTTCTATTTAGCATAAGCTCGGACAGTAAAATTCTGTTGGAGACACTTGTGGAAGAAACTAATGATGGATTCAGATTATGCATGATGAAAAAATAAACCAGACTCAAAGAGCACATTAAAAAAAATTAATGGAAAAGGGGGAATCAAAGGACCATCAGATGGCATAATGGTTATGTCACTGGACTCCCACATGGTCAGCCACGGTTCTAGTCTCAGATCTGGTGGCTTAAAACTCACGTTGGGTGTGTGTGTGTGTGTGTGTGTGTGTGTGTTTGTATGTGTGCGTGCGTGCCCAAGATCCCGAGAGGAGAATGGAGGAGAAGGGATTGTGGCCTTTCTGTCTCTCTGTCTCTTCAGCAAGCACATGTGCCTGATAGCAAAAATCTCTCTACAAAAATAAAAAAAGAAAAGTGGAACCAAAAGTTAAAAATAGGGGCCAGCAAGTGGCATGGTGGTTAAGGCACTGGACTCACATGGCCAGATGCAGTTCAGGTCCCAGTCCCATTGGCTTGAAACTCATGTCAGGCACATATTCATGCATGCTCAAAATCCCTAGACAAGAATGGAGGAGAAGGGATTGCAGCATGGCCATAGCCTCTGGGGGGTGATTTCTCACTTTCTCTCTCATTATCTCTCTGTCTCTCTGCAGTGAGCACACACATCTATGGCAAAGGGCTTTTAAAAAGAGAGAGAAAGAGGGACCAGCAGTTGGCATAATGGCTGTGTCTCTGGACTCCCATGTAGTCGACCTCAGTTCTGGTCCCAGATGCCAGGCACGTGTGCATGCGTGCCCAAGATCCCGAGAGGAGAATGGAGAAGGGATTGCAGCATGGCCATCCCCCTGGGGGGGTGATTTCTCGCTTTCTGTCTCTGTCTTCCAACTCAAACTATAGTCACCATGCGGGAATCCAGTGCCTCACCTACCGTGCCACGTCCTGGGCCCCTCATGCATAATTTTTTCATAGTGTTTATTTTCCATGAAAATTTTGACATCTCTTCATATGGTGATTAGAACATTGATTGTGAATGAGATGGCAGGAGGGAGAAAGCCTACTATAACAAGAGAAAGGGAATCGAATCATGTACCCAAGAAAAGTGTTGATGGGCCCCAATAACCAATGATGGGCCTCAATATCCAATGATCGAATGTAGGAGATGAATCCACAAGACAGAAAGAGGAGGAGGGGTCAGAGTGAGGAGGAATACCAGACGGAGGGGTGACCAGAAGGCTAGAGTAGGGGTGTGTTTCAGCAGAGTGTGGTCCACAGGGTTGAATGCTGCTGAGCGGTCAAGAACAAAGCCTGAAGATGCCTTCTGGACTGAGTGAGTCAGAGGTCACTGGCAACTATGGGGAGAGGTGTTTTTATTGAGTGACGGGAGTCAGAGTTCAGGAATAAGTATAAAGGTAGGAAATGGAGACTATGAGCATAAGTAATTTTTTTTTAAAGAATTATTTCACTTAACTTTATTTATTTATTTTAATTTGACCAGAGAGAAACAGAGTGAGAGTGAAAGTGAGAGAAAATGGGAAAGCAAGCCACCAGGTCTGGGACTTGAACCGCGGTCAGCCTTGTGGGAGTCCAGCACTCTTAATCACCAAGCCACCTGTCAACCCTGAGCATAAGTGATTCTTTGTAGAAGCTTGTTAGAACTTTTAGCATTCTGCTAGCATGTGCAATTGTGACACTGAAACCTTGCGTTAGGTTTCACTG
Source organism: Tupaia belangeri chinensis (assembly GCF_000334495.1). Taxonomy (NCBI): domain Eukaryota; kingdom Metazoa; phylum Chordata; class Mammalia; order Scandentia; family Tupaiidae; genus Tupaia; species Tupaia belangeri. Next base: position 3,059,891 of record NW_006160123.1, read on the forward strand.
ATGCAAAATTACATTTCAATGAAAGCGAGCCATCATTTGTGAATGGGAAGTCCACAGTAAAGCAGATCCGGTGTCTCGCCTCCCCACCCCGCAATGAGTCTGCAGAGCATCGATTCTGACAGGACTACATAGATCATGGCAGCAACAAGACAAGTGCTCTTCACTTTCCATATGAACCTGTAAACCTAACCAGCGTGATCTGTGTGTGCAGATGGTTTGGTAGACAATTACTGATACGGAGGTGTCTTTTAGCCTGTTGATCTCCCAGGAAGAGGAAGTGGCAGGGGAAGAGACTGATGGATGTGTACACTGGAATTCCTGACTCGGAGCGTGCATCAGCACTCGGGTCTCACCATCATTGTCCGCGACACTTCAAACAGACCGAGGTCACCTCATGACTGAGAGACAGGGTCTGCTGTGGAAACGGGGACGTGGCATGCATTCAGCTGACAAGTGAGAACTAAGAGGGAACAGGGACTCGGATCGAAACACTCCCTAAAACTCACATGATGTCAGAAACAGGCCGTAACTTCAGTCATCCTGGCTCGTAATACTTCAGCCGTTTCAACCCCTTTGAATAAATCGATGACACTCATCTGGTACTGAATAACAATCAGCACATCGTTCCGATCGGTGCTCATGGGCCCCAAGTCTCCTAACCCTAATTTCTGACACCTGAAGTGGCGGTTTTAGTAGCAGGCACCCCTCCTCCCATTTTATCCTTTTTACCTAGAAAGAAGCGGATCCTGAAAAGTTGAAATACATGTCAGGAGAATAGAGATTGTTTGAAACTTTCAAATTGGTGTTCATTAAGGCGAGTATCTCAACGGCACATCACAGTGACAGCAGAGATGCCGTGCAGGAGAGCGTCAGTACTTAAAAACGGCTCCGGGCATTCTTGAAACGTATTTATTCATAGACTGCGCATACATTAACGGGAAGGGTTTTCAGAGACAGTTATTCGACAGTGACAGTTATCTATGTTCAGACATCTGGTGCTTGCTTCTCCCCATGCGTGAGCTTGTTGATTTTAAGAAAGACACCCGGGCTGCCAAAATAGCTCATTCCTGCCACAGATTCACTTTAATAAGATCGATGTCTTTAACGTGCAGCATGGTGACTCTGGTTAACAGGGATGTATCGTATACTTGAAATGTGCTAGGAGAGTAGATCTTAAGAGTTCTTACCACAGACCCAAAAGCTAACTATGTGAAGTGATGGATACATTAATAAGGTTGACTGTGACAATTGCTTCGCAATGTAGATGCAGCTCAAAACATCACCTTGAGGGGTCAGCAGGTGGCCAGGCAGTTAAGGTGCTGGATTCCTACGTGGCTAAAATCACTTCAAGTCCTGAACCCCACAGCTTGAAAATCACGCCAGGCACAAGTGTGTGCATATCCAAAATCCCAAGAGGAGAATGGAGGAGTAGGTATTGTGGCATGGTCATCCACCCTGCAGGATCTCTCACGTGCCTTATGAAAAACAAAACCAAACAAAACAAAACCTCCTCCCGTTGAGCGTCAGAGGATGGCAGAGCAGAAGCACAATGATGGGATTGGAGGCCAGAGCCATGCAGGAAGGTCCAGGATCTGAGACTTCCCTGTACGTCCTGGGCAGGAGCACGTGCCCACCATCTGAGCTGGCTGAGGCTGGTAATGATTGTGGCATGAGGGTGCTGTTGGGTGTGCTTATCCCTCTTTTTCTATAAAAAAATGACTAGGACTAGCAGGTGGCATCAGAGTTATGTTGCTGGACTTCCATGTGGTCCACAGCTGTTCGAGTCCTAGACCCAGTGTCTTAAAACTCACGCCAGATGCGTGTGTGTGTGTGTGTGTGTGTGTGTGTGTGTGCCTAAAATTCTGAGAGGAGTGTGCAGGAGAGGGGATCACAGCACAGCCATCACTCTGGGGGATGATTTCTTCCTTTCTGACTCTCTGTCTCTGTCTCTTTGGTGAGCACACCTGCCCTATAGCAAAAAAAAAAAAAAAAAGTCTAAAAAAACCCCCAAAACCAAAACTAGTTCAAAAATTTAAAAACCTCACACTGTAAACCTTAAAAATAAACAACATTTATTTGTGGATTATACCTCGATACAGCTGGAGGGAGGGGAATACCAATGACTCTTTGTCTCTGGAATAGAGGAATGAGGCAGGTGGCCAACTGAGCATGCCTGTGTGAGGTGGGACAGATGCCTGGGGGCTCCTGGAAGAGCCACTCGTTACAGGGGGCAGATGGCAGCCTCCAGGCTGGGATGGGAACATAGAAAGGATCCCCCTTGGCCAGGAGGTGGGAACAGATGTTTCTAGAAAACTGCTTGGGCCTGAAAGAAAGTGGGAGTAGGATCCATGAGGGTAAGAACTTTGGCAAGAGGAGGGGAGGAGGGGGCCCATTAGAGCAGGCCTGGGTCTGAAAAGAAGGGAGGGGAGGAGAGACCATGAGATGAGAATGAGTTCTTTTCTTTCCTTTTTTTTTGCTATAGGGTGTGTGTGTTCCCTGAAAAGAGACAGAGAGAGAAAAAGTGGGAAATTACTCCCCAAGGGGATGACCACACTGCAATCCCTTCTCCTCCAGTCTCCTCTTGGGATTTTGAGCACACGCACCTGGTGTGATTTTCAAACCTCCAGAATCCAACACCTTATCCACCATTTCACCTGCTGGTCCCATGGAATGGATTCTTCACCCTGGGAACCTGAGCAAAATGTGGGTGCTGAGGCCTGCTCAGCTGGGTCATTGCATAATAGACAGGTAAAAGACGTGCCTCCCTTTGGCTGTTCTCTCTGCAGCCTCAGGTACTTGCTTTCAGGCTGCTTCCACCAAATTTTCATCAGTTTTGACATCTTCCATACCAATGCAGGACCTTAACATTTGTTACAAGATATGCTTTGTGGAACATAAGCTCAGGAGAAACAACCTTGTTCATCACCTTCATTCATTTTCTTTTCTTTTCTTTTCTTTTTTTTTTTTTTCAGATTAATCTCACATTTTACATAAAGTCCCCATCATGGATACTATATGTATTTGTACACATTTTCAGCAGGGAACTTTACGTTTCTCTGTCACGTCTCCCCCCCCCTTACAGCTCCCCCACCCTCCAGTACCCTCCTCTTCCATCCACTCTCCCCCTTCCCATCCCTAGCGTCCACAGCCATCTCCCCCACTCACATTCGGACCTCTCAACCTCTGCAGTGAGCGGATGGTGGTTTGAGTCTTGGACCCAGTAGCTTAAACTCATGCCGGGCACATACGAGTGTGTGCCCAAGATCCCGAGAGGAGAATGGAGGAAAAGGGATTGCTTCATGGCCATCCCCCCTGGGGGGATGATTTCTTGCTTTCTGTCTCTCTGTCTCTTTCTGTCTTTCTGGTGAGCGCACGTGCCCTATAGCAAAAAACCCTCAAAACCAAACCAAAACAAACAAACAAAAAGAACAACTTCCAACAAGAGGCAATGTGTTTAGAAGAGTAGGCCCTCCGGCCCCATAGCACACCAGTTAAGTGCTGTGCAGAAGAAGCCAGAGCCCACATGGCCAACCAGGGTTCGAGTCCTAGTCCTGCTGCTTGAAAAACAAGCCAGACACAAGCACACATGTCAAGATCTTTATAGGATTAAAAAATAGAGGAAAAAGCAATTATGGCGTGATCTGGCCCCACTGAGGGGTGCTTTCAGTTGCTGTTGTTGTTGTTATAGGGTGCGTTACCAGAGAGCGAGCGAGTGAAAGTGAGAAATCACTCCCCCAGGGGAGTTGGCCACACCGTGGTCCCTTCTCCATTTTCCTCTCAGGATTTTGGTCTTGCATACACACATGCCCAGCATGTTTTTCAAGCCACCGGGTCTGGAATTCCTGACTGGCCATGTGGGATTCAGCTGCCTTAAACACCATTCCATGGCCTGGCCCCAAGGGTGCTTTCTCTGTTTCTCTTTCTCTTTCATGTGGACTGACCCTCTGGCCTAAGAGAAAGAGTAGGCCTGCTGCCAGATGGCCAGAGACTTAAATTCCAGCTCATCTATTTGCTAGCTGTGTGACCTTGGGCAATTCCTAAACCTCTCTGTGTCTCACATTCCTCATCTGTAAAACAGGCTCGATAACTGTACCTGACTCGTGGAGTTGTTACGAAGATTGAGGTCGTATATAGAAAGCCGGGACAATGCCTGGCGCATAGTAGCCCCTAATACATGTTCCCCACTTCGGCTGGTGTTTTAGGACGTTGCCTCCCTTCCTCTCCTGCTCCCCGGGTTGCCCTCTAGTCCTCTATCTGCAAATTGGCAGCTCCAGTAATCTGCTGGTGGAGACGTGCCCTCATGAGGAAGAACACAAAGTCTGTTCTCTCAAGGTTTGCAGTGTCAATCGCTGTTGATACTCAGTGCCCAGTTCCTTGGGGGTTGCAAAATGGTGGTGTTCTGCCATGGGTTTTCCGTTTATTAACTGGGATGCTTGACGTAAAAGGCGCGTCCCTTCATCTACTGTTTGGTTAGGCCGTGGTCAAGTTTAATAGAAAGGCCAGATAAATGCTTGATTATTTCCCTTTATTTACCAGTGTTCAAGATAATGACAGTCATTTTCTGAAGAGGACTATTTTTAAAATAGCAGTGTGAACTCATAGATTTGAATGCAGGTAACGATTTCAATCAGTTACAATTATTATCCTTTTTGAAATTAAAATTGTCCCGTCTTCAGATGGTGAGAGCCTTTCAAGTTGACTCCTGAGTCTTTTAGCATGACCCCAGTGGTCTGCGAGCAGCTCCTTGCTATCTGGTAAAGCTAAAGGGAGGTGCCTGCTTCGCTTGCGCATTCCCCCCCACCCCCACCCCCTTGCTGAGTCTCTAAGAGGCTCTGCTTTCTTTCAGTAGGGAGCAGTATTTCTTTCTTTCTTCTTTTCCTCTTCTTTCTTGTTCTTGTTCTTCTTTCTTGTTTTTTAAATTGTCAAAGAGAGAGATGGAGAAAAGAAAGCACGTCCTTAATGGAGTGTGGTCATGCCACAATCTCTTCTCCCTCATTTCTCTATGCTGTAGGGATTTGGGGTGTGCACGCACATGTGTCCAGAGTGTTTTTCAAGTCACGGGGGCTGGGTTTTGAACCACTGTTGGCCATATGGGATCCAACTGCCTTAATCACGAGGCTAAAGGACTGGCCCGGAAATGGTATTTCAAGACTGCAGTTTGGGAACTATAGACACTTAGTCATTAGTCTGTTGTTATTATTGTTGTTGTTTGTTTTTGTTTTTAAGAGGTTTTTGCTATAGGGCACGTGCACATGCCAGAAAGACAGAGAGAGACAGAGAGACAGAAAGTGATAAATCACCCCCCGGGGGGGATGGCCATGCTGCAATCCCTTCTCCTCCATTCTCCTCTCCGGATCTTGGGCACGCACGCACATGCACCCGGCATGAGTTTAAGCCACCAGGTCTGGAATTCCTGACTGGCCATGGGGGATCCAGCGACAGCCATTACGTCAACTGCTGGTCTCGTCCACTTAACCTTTTCTATGTTACATCTATCTATCCTTTATTTCACTACAAGAAGCCTCATTCTCAAGGGCACAGGGAAGAATAAAATGACAATTTCACATATTAATAATCTACTTTATCCCACATCATGCACATGACAGGCTCAGAATGACATTAAACTAACACTGTCAATACAATACAGAGAGCAGTTAAAATCATTTTTCTCATAACTTCTTTTTTATTTTTTAAAAGACCCTATTTATTTAAGTTTAGTAATTATTATCATTAAATTTGTTACAGGGCACATGCACTCATGTGGGGGTGGGAAGAGCGAGAAAGCAAGTCACCAGGTCCAGAACTGTGGTCCCAAAATGATTTCTTGCACTCTCCCTCTTCTCCCCTCATTTCTACGGCTACACTACATGAGCATATGGTCTCTACGCTATCTTTTCTCTCTTTTCATCTTTGCTCAGTCTTAGCTCTTTGAGTAACTGGTCACGACTAGCCTTTTGGCTGATGTTTCTCTAATCATTTTGATTGTCTTAATTTTGAATTTTAAAGAATATCAATTGGGACCAGCAGATGGCATAATGGTTACGTGGCCGGACTCCCATGTAGTCAACTGCAGTTTGAGTCCCAGACCCAGAGGCTTAAACTCATGCCGATGCGTGCGTGTGTGCCCAAAATCTCAAGAGGAAACTGAAAGAGAAGGGATTGCAGCGTGGCCATTCCCTGGGGGGTGATTTCTCATTTTCTGACTGTCTTCGTCTGTCTCTCCAGTGAGTGCACAAAACTATAGCAAAAAACTCTCTCTGAAAAAAGTAAGAATGTCTCTTAAAGTTTGGGTCAGTGGTGGTGTGGAGGTTAAGGTGACTGGGTCCAACATGGCCTACTGTGCAGTTGGAGTCCTGGATCCAATGACTTAAAAAACATTCTAGATACATAGGAGTGTATGCCCAGAGTCCCAAGGGAAGAATAGAGAAGGAATTGCAGCATGGCCACCCCCTGGGGGGTGGTTTCTCATGCTCCTAACCCCCATCTCTCTAGTGAGTGCATATATCCTATAGGAAAAAAAAAAATGTTTGGAAAGATTTTTGCTCTAGGGCACATGCATTCGCCAGAAAGACAAAGAGAGACAGAGAGACAGAAAGTGAGAAATCACCCCCCAGGGAGGATGGCCACGCCACAATCCCTTCTCCTCCATTCTCCTCTCGGGATCTTGGGCATGCACGCACATGTGCTGGCATGAGTTTAAGCCACCAGGTTCAGGACTCGAACTGCGGTCAACTACATGGGAGTCCAGTGACATAGCCATTACGCCAACTGCTGGTCCCCTTTATTTATTTTTTTTCCCCATAGAAAAATTTTTTAAAAATCTATTAAAGTTGTATTAGTTGGGGCCAGTAGGTGGCATAGTGGTTAAGGCATTAGACTCTACATGGCCGACCACTTGGTGACTTGCTTTCTTGCTTTCTTTCTCTCTCTTTGTTGCTCTATAGTCAAATTAAAAAAAAAAAAAAAAAAAAGATGACGAATACAATTAAATAAAATAATTATTTTTTTAAAAAGTTGCAGGGACCAGCAGTTAGCATAATAGCTATGTCGCTGGACTCCCATGTAGTCTACCGTGATTTGCGTCCCGGACCCAGTGGCTTAAACTCACGCCGGGCGTGTGTGCGTGCGTGCCCAAGATCCTGAGAGGAGAACGGAGGAGAAGGGATTGCGGCGTGGCCATCCCCCCCTGGGGGTGATTTCTCGCTTTCTGTCTCTCTGTCTCTCTCTGTCTGTCTGGTGAGCGCACGCGCCCTATAGCAAAAACCTCTCAAAAAAAAAAAAAAGTTGCATTAGTCATAGTTCTCCAGAGAAACAGGACCAACAGATTGTATACATACATAGGAAGATTTGTCATAATGAGATGGCTTACACGATCAGGAGACTGAGCGGTCTTAAGATTTTAGTTGGTGAGCTGGAGACCCAGGAGAGCTGAAGGAATAGTCCCAGCTGAGTTCAAGGACCTGAGAGCCAGGAGAGCCAATGGTTTCAGACCACTCTAGTCTGAAAAGTGGCAGACTTGAGACCAAAAAGGAGCTGCTGTTTCAGTTTGAGTCTGAATGTTCCACTCCAGGCAGTCAGGCAGGAGTTACCCCTTACTCTCAGGGGATGGTTAGCAATTTAATGTTGTCTTTCTTACTCATTTTTTAAAAATCTCAATTCAGGAATTTAAATAAATAAATAAAGCTTCAGGAACTACATTTCTGCATTTCTAGAGTCAACAAACAGGATGTGCATTATAAAAGCTATGGTGCTTAGCATTAAGACAAGAGAAAAACCCAATTTTTGACAAACTGTACATACGAAATAGCAGACAAAAAATAAACGCATGGTTTAAAGAGCCATAAAACAGGAACCAGCAGGGGCCAGCAGATGGGTTGGTGGTTGAGGGCACTGGATTCCCCCATGGTCGACCATGCTTTGAGTCCCAGACCTGATGGCTTACTTTCTCACTGCCCCTCCCTTCTCTATTCCTCTCTGGCCAAGAGAGAGAGAGTTAAATAAAATAATTATTTAAGAAGAAAAAAAAATAGATGCCAGCGAGTGATGTGGTGGTTAAGGTGCTGGACTCTCACATGGCCGACTGTGCTTTGAGTTCTGAACCCAGCAGCTTAAGAATCATGCCAGGTGCATGTGTGTGCGTGCCTAAAATCTCGAGGGGGAGAATGCAGGAGAGAGGATTGCTGAGTGGCCCCTGGAGGGTAATTTCTCATTTTCCCTCTCTCTGTCTCATTAGCAAGTACATGTGCCCTATGGCAAAAAGAAAAAAAAAAAGTAATAAATAAAATATGCATGTAACCACCCACTCCCATCTTCTACCTAAATCATAACCTACTAATTGAAGACTTAGAAGTAGATAAAAATATTTAGTGCACGTGTTTATCTACAGGAGGGAGTCAAAATAACAAAGTTGGTTTAGGAGCAGATGTGAGTTTCCTAGAGATTTGTCTTTCCCAAAGTGCATTCCCAGGAACCCAGACCCGTGAAAGGCATCAGTGGTCAAATAACTTTGCAATAACCGTGTGTGCTCCACTGTCTCCATTTTTCACACAAATCTAGAAGGATGCGTTAACATATCAGGAAAGAAATACCCTGCGATAAACGTTTCAAAGCTTCTTTATTTCCTTTATGCGAAGGTGGGGAAACCCTCCATAGGGTCTTCCCAACGCCAGCCCTTTCCTCAGTTTGCAGTCAACCAGGACTATGCGTGCACACAGCTTGTTAAGACAGACCCAAGACTTGAACCCTGAGTCTTCCCACATAGTCTTCAACATGTGCCACGGTCTTCCTACTGCCCGTACCACTGTGGCCCAACCAATAATCTTTTTTTTTGGGGGGGGGAGGGGGGAGAGGTTTTTGCTATAGGGCGCATGTGCTCACCAGAAAGACAGAGAGAGACAGAAAGCAAGAAATCACCCCCCAGGGGGGATGGCCATGTCACAATCCCTTCTCCTCCATTCTCCTCTCGGGATCTTGGGCATGCACACGTGCCTGGTGTGAGTTTAAGCCACCAGGTCTAGGACTCGAACCGCGGTCGACTACATGGGAGTCCAGCCACATAGCCATTACGCCAACTGCTGGTCCCAATAATCTTCTAAATTCCACATAACTCTGGGTTTCCCCAGCATATCTGACCGCCAACATGTTTCACCAGGCTTGTCACCAGAGTGCAATTTGTGTTCCTCTGGCCACCGCAGGTACTCGTTAATGTCTGTGTCGTGCATGGATGTTTTCTTGACCAGAGATGCTAGTGACAGCACACTATGCATGAAAACTATCTCTAGAGCCCTGAGTAAAGCAGAGACTCGGGAAGGAAGGGGACAGAGCTGTAGATGCTCTAGTCAAAGGAAGGAGGAGAGGAAGGAGCCGACCCAAGATGGACAAATTTGCTTTGCTGGTCTAAGGAAACATTACCTTAATGTCTTTAGTTCAGGTAGTAGTTTTCAGAAGGAGAGAAATGCCCCAAGTTATGAAAAAATAAAGCATAAAGTCTTGTTATTTGACTTGTGCTTTATTCAGTAAGAGTCTTACTAACAACAATGACATTAGCAATTATTGAAACAAGTTTGTTGTTCTACTGGCAGCTTAAGAATACAAGCTGCGGGACCAGTAGATGGCATAATGTTTACATTGCTGGGCTCCCACATAGTCAACTGGTGGTTCGAATCCAGACTTGGCAGCTTAAAACAGGCTGGCATGTGTGCATGCGTGCCCAAAATCCCAAAAAGAAAATAGAGGAGAAGAGATTGCAGAGTCACCATCCCCCTGGGGGTTATTTCTTGCTTTCTGTCTCTCTGGTGAGAGAGCAAAAAACTCTCTTAAAAATTTTTTTGTTAAATGTATATTTCGGGGCCAGCAGATGGCATAGTGGTTATGTTGCTGGACTCCCATGTAACTGACCCGGATTGGAGTCTCAGACCCTGCAGCATGAAACTTATGCCAGGCATGTGTGCCTGCCCAAGATCCTGGAAGGAGGACATGATTTCTCACTTTCCCTCTCACTGTCTCTGTCTCTCTCTAGTAAGTGCACATGCCCTAAGGCAAAAATCTCTTGTTTTTCTTCTTCTTCTCCTCTTCTTCTTTTTAAAAAACCACCTTATTTAACTTTATTTATTTACTTATTTCTGTTTGATCAGAGAGGGACAGAGAGAGAGAGAGAGAGGAGAGAAAGCAAGCCGCCAAGACTTGAACCACAGTTGGCCATGTGAGAGTCCAGCTGGGCATGCATGCACACGTGCCTGGTGTGAGTTTAAGCCACCAGGTCTAGGACTCGAACCGCGGTCGACTACATGGGAGTCCAGCCACATAGCCATTACGCCAACTGCTGGTCCCAATAATCTTCTAAATTCCACATAACTCTGGGTTTCCCCAGCATATCTGACCGCCAACATGTTTCACCAGGCTTGTCACCAGAGTGCAATTTGTGTTCCTCTGGCCACCGCAGGTACTCGTTAATGTCTGTGTCGTGCATGGATGTTTTCTTGACCAGAGATGCTAGTGACAGCACACTATGCATGAAAACTATCTCTAGAGCCCTGAGTAAAGCAGAGACTCGGGAAGGAAGGGGACAGAGCTGTAGATGCTCTAGTCAAAGGAAGGAGGAGAGGAAGGAGCCGACCCAAGATGGACAAATTTGCTTTGCTGGTCTAAGGAAACATTACCTTAATGTCTTTAGTTCAGGTAGTAGTTTTCAGAAGGAGAGAAATGCCCCAAGTTATGAAAAAATAAAGCATAAAGTCTTGTTATTTGACTTGTGCTTTATTCAGTAAGAGTCTTACTAACAACAATGACATTAGCAATTATTGAAACAAGTTTGTTGTTCTACTGGCAGCTTAAGAATACAAGCTGCGGGACCAGTAGATGGCATAATGTTTACATTGCTGGGCTCCCACATAGTCAACTGGTGGTTCGAATCCAGACTTGGCAGCTTAAAACAGGCTGGCATGTGTGCATGCGTGCCCAAAATCCCAAAAAGAAAATAGAGGAGAAGAGATTGCAGAGTCACCATCCCCCTGGGGGTTATTTCTTGCTTTCTGTCTCTCTGGTGAGAGAGCAAAAAACTCTCTTAAAAATTTTTTTGTTAAATGTATATTTCGGGGCCAGCAGATGGCATAGTGGTTATGTTGCTGGACTCCCATGTAACTGACCCGGATTGGAGTCTCAGACCCTGCAGCATGAAACTTATGCCAGGCATGTGTGCCTGCCCAAGATCCTGGAAGGAGGACATGATTTCTCACTTTCCCTCTCACTGTCTCTGTCTCTCTCTAGTAAGTGCACATGCCCTAAGGCAAAAATCTCTTGTTTTTCTTCTTCTTCTCCTCTTCTTCTTTTTAAAAAACCACCTTATTTAACTTTATTTATTTACTTATTTCTGTTTGATCAGAGAGGGACAGAGAGAGAGAGAGAGAGGAGAGAAAGCAAGCCGCCAAGACTTGAACCACAGTTGGCCATGTGAGAGTCCAGCACACTCCACCACCACCACCACACCACCTGCCAGCCCCATCTTTTTATTTTCCTTCTAAGGATTATTTTATTTAACTTTATTCATTTATTTATTTTAATTTGACCAGAGAGGGACAGAGTGAGAGAGAGAAGGAAAGTGAGAAAGCAATCCGCCAAGTCTGGGACTTGAACCACGGACAGTCATGTGGGAGTCCAGCATCCTTAACCACCATGCCATCTCTCGGCCCCAAAAGCAAAAATCTCTCTAAAAAAAAAAAATTATCTATATATACAGGCTGCTGAGCAAAATCTAGCAGCATATTCTGAAGCTGTCCCTCACCTGCCCTTTCCCCACCAGGGAACACAGTAACAATTTCATCAGCAAACTCCCACACCTAACTGTGACGAAGGCAGGAACATTTTAAAAAGATAATGCCGGGGCCAGCAGGTGGCATAGTGGTTAAGGTGCTGGACTCCCACATGGCTGACTATGGTTCTAGTCCTGGACCTGATGGCTTTCTCTCTCTCTCTGCTGAGTACACTGCCCTATAGCAAATTAAATAACAACAGGGACCAGCAGTTGGTGTAATGGCTATGGTAGTCGACCATGGTTCGAGTCCCAGACCCAGTGGCTTAAACTCACGCCGGGCGCGTGTGCATGCGTGCCCAAGATCCCGAGAGGAGAATGGAGAAGAAGGGATTGCGGCATGGCCATCCCCCTTGGGGGGTGATTTCTCGCTTTCTGTCTATCGGTCTCTCTCTGTCTTTCTGGCAAGTGCATGTGCCCTATAGCAAAAACCTCTCTAAAAAAAAAAAGAAAGAAAGAAAAAAAGGAATAGCAACAACACTAATAATAATTAATAACATTAAATAAATAACTTTTTTTTTTTTTTAAAAAGGGACAATGTCTTGCTCCTGTGGGTCTTACAGTCAGGGATGATACACTACCAGAGACCCAAACAGAAATGGGAGGCAGGTTTTGAGAGAAGCAGAATCCATATTCATGTAAAACACTACTATTACGATAGTCAGTTAATGCTTTCTACATAACAGTCTTAGTAAGGGTACAGCTCAAGACAGAATTATTTTGGGGACTGGCAGATGGTATAATGGTTACATCGCAGGACTGCCCCATGGCAGACCACAGTTTGAGTCCTGGACCTGAAGGCTTCAGTTCTTGCTGGGCTCATGTGAGTATGTTCCCAAGATCCTGAGAGGAGAATGTAGGTGAAGGGACTGCAGCATAGCCATCTCCCCTGTGGGGTGGCTTCTTACTTTCTGTCTCTCTGGCAAGCACACACGTCCTACAGCAAAAATCTCTATTAAAAAAATAATAAGATAGCATTATTTTCTTCGTAACTGAAAAAGCCTATGTTTACAACAATATTAAGTAATGTGACAGCTTGAATGGTCCCCCAAAGTTCATGCATTGGAAACTTAATTCCTATGCAATAGTATTAAGAGGCGGGACCTTTAGAAAGTAACTAGGTAAATCAATGCCAGTATTGCTAGGGTGGGTCCCTGAGTAAGTTTGGTGCCCTCTCTGCCTTGTGTGCTCACTTGCCCACCCACCATAGAATAATTCAGCAAAAAGGCCCTCACCAAATGAGAAGCAGATGCCAGCGCCATGCCCTTGGACTTCCCAGCCTCCAGATCGATGAGAAATCAATCTCTGTTATTATAAATTTCTCAGTTTGTGATACAGATTGAACATCCTAATCTAAAGATCCAAAATCCAAAACGCCCCCAAATCCAAAACTTACTGAGTGCTGACATGATATCACAAGCGGGAAATTCCTCACCTAATCTCATGTGACAGGTCACGGTCAAAACGCTGCCATCCAGGGACCAGCAGGTGGCATGGTGGTTAAGGTGCTGGAGTCCCACATGGCCAACTGTGGTTTAGATCCTGGACCTGGTGGCTTGAAAGTCACACTGAGTGCATGTGCGTGCATGCCCCAAATCCCAACAGGAGAACAACAGAGAAGAGATTGTGGCATTGCCATCCCTTCAGGGAATGATTTCTCACTTTCTCTCTCTCTATCTCTCTTTGGTAAATCCACGCACCCTATGGCAAAAACAAACAAAACCTACAATATAAAAATATTGCATAAAATTACTTTCAGACTTGGGACCAGCAGATGGTGTAATGATTACACCGCTGGACTCCCACACAGTGGACAATGGTTTGAGTCCTGGACCTGGCAGCTTAAAATTCATGCTGGGGAGCCGGCAGATGGTGTGGTTGTTGGGGGCACTGGACTCCCATATGGCCGACTGTGGTTTGAGTCTCGGACCTGGCAGCTTGCTTTCTCGCTATCCTCCTCTCTCTCTGTATCTCTCTGGTCAAATCAATAATAATGATAATAGTAATAATAATAAAAAATAAAGTTAAATTTTAAAAATTCACTCCAGGAGCATGTGCATGCATGTCCAAAATCCTGAGAGGAGAATGGAGGAGAAGGGATTGCGGTGTGGCCATGCCCCCTTGGAGGTGATTTCTCACTTTCTGTCTCTCTGTCTTTCTCTGTCTCTGCTGAGCACATGCACTTGATAGCAAAAATCTGTAAAAAAAAAAAAATACTTTCAGGCTATGTGTCTAAGGTGTATATGAAATATAAAAGAATTTCATGTTTAGATGTGGGTCCCTTCCCTATAAAATCTCATTATGCTTATGCAAATATTCCAAAGTCGGGAAAGAGCCCAAATCAGAAACACTTCTATTCTTCAGCATTTTGGATAAGGGATATTCAGCCTATATTCTGTTATAGAAGCAGAAAATAGACTAAGACAAGTAACAATAAAGCCAAATTTGTATTCCATAAACTCTTTTGGATTTATGCCTTTCTGTTAGTCCCTCTTGCATCATGACAAATGGACTGCCCATGGCCATCACTATGAACTTGCATGGACTATGTGACCAGGAGCCTAATCTGTAGGTTCATGGGAACCTTCATACGTCTGAGCAGAGGCCAGACAAAATTGCTGAGCTGGACATAGTTTCAGGTGGCCCTCTGCAACCGAATGCAGCGCAAAGATTCTGGAACCACAGGTTAAGACGCTCTGTTGGCTGGCTCTGTAGTGCGGTGGCAACATGTTGCTCAAGAGAAGCCATATCCCACATGATGGCCACGGTTTGAATCTCCACCCATCAGCCTGAAACACACCGGGCATGCGTGCAAGTGCCCAGGATCTGAAAGGCTGGGGAATTGAGGAAGTGGATTGCAGTGTGACTAGACCCTCCAAAAGGCACTCCTCTTTTTCTCTGTCTCTCTCACATGCATACACCCATGGTCAATAACAAATAAAGAAAAATACATGTGACATAAAAAAGATACCCTGGGGACCAGCAGTTAGCGTAATGGCTATGTCTCTGGACTCCCACGTAGTCGACCGCGGTTCGTGTCCCAGACCCGGTGGCTTAAAACTCACGCCGGGCGCGTGTGCATGCGTGCCCAAGATCCAGAGAGGAGAATGGAGGAGAAGGGATTGCGGCGTGACCATCCCCCCTGGGGGGTGATTTCTCGCTTTCTGTCTCTATGTCTCTCTCTGTCTGTCTGGCGACCGCACGTGCCCTACAGTGAAAATCTCTCCAAAAAAAAAAAAAAAGAATTAAAAAGATACCCTGGGGACCAGCAGTTAGCGTAATGGCTATGTCTCTGGACTCCCATGTAGCCGACCGCAGTTTGAATCCAGGACCCGGTGGCTTAAACTCATGCCGGGCATATGTGTGTGTGCCTAAGAGCCCAAGATCCTGAGAGGAGAATGGAGAAGGGATATCGGCGTGGCCATCCCCCCTGGGAGGGTGATTTCTCGCTTTCTGTCTCTCTGTCTCTCTCTGTCTTTCTGGTGAGCGCACGCGCCCTATAGCAAAAACCTCAAAAAACAAACAAACAAACAAAAAAAACTACCCTGTTCTATCAATGGCATATTTTCAGGAACTAAAATTCATATACAATCTAAAAGGACTCTGAGCACTAACTCATGGCCTGGTGGCTAAGGGAGTTGGAGCTAACATGGAAGACCGTGCAGATTAAAACCTGGACCTAATAGCCAGTAAAGTGGTGGTTAAGGCAGCTGGATACCGCATGGCTGACTGTGGGGTTTGAGTACCAGACTCGAAGGCTTGAGAAACATGCCAGGTGTATCTGCAGGCATGCCCCCAACCCCAGAGGAGAATGAAGAAGGGATTACAGCATGGCCATCCCTCCAGGGGTTGCTTTCTCACTTTCTCTCTCTCTGTCTCCTCTCTCTATCTCTCTCCAATGAGTATACATGTCCTACAGCAAACTGAAAAAAAAAAAAAAACAGCAAAACAAAAAAAAACCATGCTGGTGCGTCTGTATATATGTTGAAAATCCCAAAAGGAGGGCGAGATGGAGGAGAAGAGATTGCAATGCGATCCTGCCTCCTGGGCAGGGTGCTTTTCCCTCTCCTCTCTTTGTCTCTCTCTGGTGCCCTCCAGCAAATTAAAAATAAATAAATAAATAAATAACAAAAAGGACTCTGAATAGCCAAAAATAATCTTGAGAAAAAGAACAAAGTCTGTGACCTCGCATTCCCTGATTTCGAAACCTATTTCAAAGAGGTAGTAATTGAAATAATATGTAACTAACATAAAGATAGACATATAGACCAGGGGAACAAAATAAAAAGCACAGCAATAAGCCCTCACATAGACAGTCAAATGACAAACGTGCCGAGACTACAGAGCAGGGAAAGGACAGTCGTTTCAACAAATGGTATTGGGAAAACTGGACCCTTAACTTACATCATAGATGAAAATGAGCTAAAAATGGATTAAAGACTTAAGTGTAGGACCCGAGACTATCATCATCCTAGAAGAATACATAGGGGAAAGCTTCATAATGTCAGAACGGGTGATAGATTATTGGCTGTAATACCAGAAGCACAGGCAACAAAAGCAAAACTAAATGAGACTATGTCAAATTCAAAATCTTACGCAGAACCAAGGAAACAATCAAGAAAAGGCAATCTATGAAATAGTAGAAAATATTTGCAAAGCATATCTTTAGCCATGGGTTTATACTCAGAATATACAAAGAACCCCTACAACGCAACAGCAAAAAAATAAATAACTCGATTAAAAAGTGGGCAATGGGGCCAACAGGTGGCATGGTGAAGGTGCTGGACTCCCACATGGTTAACTGCAGTTCAAGTCAAGAATCTGGTGGCCTGAGACTTATGCCGAGGGTGTGTGTGTGTGTGCATGCCCAAAATCTCGAGAGGAGAGTGAAGGAGAAAAGATTATGGCATGGCCATCCCCCGGGGGTGATTTCTTGCTTTCTGTCTCTCTGTCTCTCTGGTGAGCAGAAGCACCCTATAGCAAAACTCTATTAAAAAGTTAAAAAAGGATGTAAGATTTCAACATCACTGCTCATCAGGGAAATGTAAATCAAAACACAATGAAATATCACCTCACATCCATTAGGATGGCCAACTTTTTAAAGAATGATTTCCTTAATTTTATTTATTTATAAGAACTATTTTTTAATTTGACCAGAGAGAGGGGGAAAAGTGAGGAAGCAAGCTGCCAGATCCAGAACCCAAACTGCAGATAGCCAGGTGAGAGACCAGCATCCTAACCACCACATCACCTAAGTCTACATTTTTTTTTCTTTTTAAAAATTTTTGTTAGAGGGTATAGGCACTCACCGTAAAGACAGAGAGAGATAGAAAGTGAGAAAGCACCCCCAAGGGGGTATGGTCACACCACAATTCCTTCTCCTTCATTCTCCTCTCAGGATTCTGGGCGCACACACACACACAAAGGCCTGGTGCAGTTCTCAAGCTGCTGGATCCAGGACTCAAACCATGGAGTCAGTCATGTGGGAGCCAGCTGCCCCAACCACCATGCCACCAGCTGGCCCAGGTTGCAGGTTATTTGCATTTAGCACACTTTGCATTATCAACATCAGCTTTTATTTTTTGGGGCATTGGCACTACTTAAATATTACATCTGCCTCTGCTCTTTTCCTGCCTTAACCACCATGCCACCAGCTGAACCTAGCCTCTGTTCTTTTTTTTTTTTTTTAATTTTTTTAGAGGTTTTTGCTATAGGGCATGTGCGCTGGCCAGAAAGACAGAGAGAGACAGAGAGACAGCGAGAAATCACTCCCCGGGGGCGGGGGATGGGCATGCCACAATCCTTTCTCCTCCATTCTCCTCTCGAGATCTTGGCCACGCACGCACACGCACCTGGCGTGAATTTAGGCCACCAGGTCCGGGACTCAAAACTGCGGTCAACTACATGGGAATTCAATGATGTAGCCATTAAGCTAACTGCTGGTCCTGCCTCTGTTTTTTTAATCAAAATGGAAAATTCAGGTAGAGCTGCTTGGTCACATCTCTGATGTAAAGACAAACTCAGCAGCTGAGGTGGTATGGCAGCCCTCAGTTACGAAGTACTTGTTAAAGCCACTAGAAATATTATATAGTAATTTGTTTAGATTACCATCAACACTGAAAGTTCAAAACTAGAAGACCCTTCAAAACACTTCTTTGATTTAATCAAAACTTCCACGGTCTAAAACTGAGGTGCTTAACCTTTTTTCGTGCCACAGCCCTGTTGGGCTATCTGTATAGGATGCAAAGGAAACCAATGTTGAAATTGAGTTATCAGGGACCAGCAGTTGGAGTAACGGCTATGTCGCTGGACTCCCCCGTAGTCGACCACGGTTTGAGCTGGTGGCTTAAATTCACGCGGGGTGCATGTGCGTGGGTGCCCAAGATCTTGAGAGGTGAATGGAGAAGAGATTGCAGCGTAGCCATCCCCCCTGGAGGGTGATTTCTGGCTTTCTGTCTGTCTCTCTGTCTCCCTCTTGTCTTTCTGGCGAGCACATGTGCACTAGAACAAAAAACTCTCTGGGGGGAAAAAAAAAAGCAGGGGCTCGCTAGTGGTATGGTAATTAAGGTGCTACACTCCCTCTTGGCTAACCACAATTTGAGTCCTGGATGTGGTGACTTGCTTTCGCACTCTCTCACTTTCTCTCTTCCTCTCTGGTGAGCACATGTGCCTTCAGAGCAAATTAAAAAAAAAAAAAAAAAAAAGAAAAGAAAAAAAGAAAAAGAAAAAAAGAAAGAGGAATAAAATTAAATAATTCTTTGAAAAAATATTAAAAACCAAAAATATGATATAGATATGTGCTTCTTTATGAACTCTTTAAGGATCAAAGATAGGTCTGGGGGACCAGCAGTTAGCGTAATGGCTATGTCACTGGACTCCCATGTAGTCAACCACGGTTCGAGTCCTGGACCCAGTGGCTAAAACTCACGCTGGGCACGTGTGCATGCGTGCCCAAGATCCTGAGAGGAGAAAGGAGGAGAAGGGATGGCGGCCTGGCCATCCCCCCGGGGGGTGATTTCTCGCTTTCTGTCTCTCTGTCTGTCTCTGTCTGTCCCGCAAGT
>NW_006160123.1:3078958-3087276 GCF_000334495.1 Tupaia belangeri chinensis
CGTGCGCCTCTGGGGGTGATTTCTCGCTTTCTGTCTCTCTGTCTCTCTCTCTGTCTGTCTGGCGAGCACACGCGCCCTATAGCGAAAACCTTTCCAAAATAAATAAATAATTAATTAATTAAAAAATTTAAAAAGATAGGTCTAATAACTTCCATCATTTCTAAGTAGTGATGAGCATAATTAATGTTTCAACAACTATAAAGTGATATTAAAATATCTGCGATTTTGGGACCAGCAGTTGGCATAATGGCTATGTCGCTGGACTCCCGTGTAGTTGACCATGGTTCGAGTCCTGGACCTGGTCGCTTAAACTCACACCAGGCGCGTGTGCGTGCGTGCCCAAGATCCTGAGAGCATAATGGTGTGGCCATCCCCCCTGGGGGGTGATTTCTCGCTTTCTGTCTCTCTGTCTCTCTCTGTCTTTCTAGTGAGCACATGTTCCCTATAGCAAAAACCTCTCCAAAAAAAGAAAAAGAAAAAAATCTGTGATTTCTGTAAATAACAAATTCACAAATTTTACTACTATTTTATAAAACTATGAGTTTACTAATAATTTATATATAGTTAAAATATTTCATAAATTTCATAAAAGCTTAGTGGAAATAAAGGGATAATTTTTCCCCAAGCTTACTAACTCCCAGAATTTTATCCACAGATCCCTAAGGGGTCCCAAAGACCCCAGGTAAAGACACTTGAATTAAACCTTACCCAAATAAAATAAAGTAATAAATACATGGAACCAGCAGATGGCATAAGGTTATGTCACTTGACTCCCATGTAGTTGACCAAGGTTCAAGTCCCAGACCTGGCAGCTTAAAACTCATGCTGGGTGCATGTACATGCGTGCCCAAGATCCTGAGAGGAGAATGGAGGAGAAGGGATTGTGGTGTGGCCATCCCCCCCTGGGGGGTGATTTCTTACTTTCTGTCTTTCTGTCTCTTTGGTGAGTGCATGCACCCCACAACAAAAATCTCTCTTAAAAAAATAAATAAATAAAAATAAAATAACACACATATATTCAGGATGAACTGGGGCCAGCAGGTGGCATAGTGGCTAAGGTGCTAGACTCCCACATGGTCGACCAAAGTTTGAGTCCTGGACCCGATGACTTGAAACTCACACCAGGTGCATGTGTGTGCATACCCAAACTCTTGAGATGAGAATGGAGTGGCCATCTGCCCTGGGGGATGATTTCTCAGTTTTCCTCCTTCTCTCCCACATGTGCCCTGTCTCTCCCACCCGCCCTATAGCAAAAGTCTCTTAAAAAAAACAAAACAATAAAACAGATGAACTGCAGGCAGGGATGATTAGGGAGCAGCCCAAGTATATGGCCTATCCCACTCTCCCCATCACAGAAAATCTTGACCAGGACCCAAAACCAGTACCCTTGGCCAGCAAGTCTCTGAGCCTCTGGAGACCAGCCTAAGAGAAGCATAACTCTCCTGGCATGAGGAGGGTCTTACTTGGATCTTCTCATTTTATGTGTTTCTTTTCAGAGTTACTGCAGGGGGAGGTGTGCATGCGCCCCTTAGCTCTCAGGCACTCTTCCCTGGGAGGAGTTCCACATTCCATAGTTCCCAGGCCTTTGTGGCTCCTTAAAGAAACTGCTTATCCCCTGGGAAGAATAAGGTAAGTCTCTAGAGTGCAAGGACCTCCTTGGTTGTTAGGCAACTGGTCATGAAGAAGACCCCCACCCCCTCGAGTCAGAAGGACCCAGCCAGTCGTGAGGTTGCCCCTTCTACCCACCCTCTGGCTGAAAAGGGCTGAGATGTCCTAGGGTTGCTAGGCAACGGGACAGATTTCAGCGCCGACTGTACCCAGAGGACTGTACATCCTCAGTAGTGTGTGGTGTGTGTGCGTGTGTGACGTGATGCATCACTTCCCCTGGAGGGCTCGAAGGGGGTGGAAAAAGTCAAATTTCTAAAGTGGCCTAAAGGAGCTCATGACGGGTTCCAGGCAGGGCTGACCATGGAGGTGAGAGCTCACTGCAGCGAAGGTTGGAGGTATCCCCTCCCCTGGGGTACACTGCTTCTTCTCACGCCAGACCCTGTCAAAATCTGCTCTCCATTTGTGGCCAAGGTGCTAAAGCGGACTGATAAACAAATCCATCCTAAGAAGAACACGACTGATAAGACTTCACAGCTGCCGCGCCAGCATGGTCTGAGCACAGACCTGGGTCAGACTCTCAACAGCTGTGCTGAGCTGCAGCCCTCTCTGAGCCACAGCCTCCGTCTCTGTAAACGAAGTGGTGAAATCCACCAGAGTCACTATGAGGACTAAATGTTCAGGGCATCCTGAATCTAACAGGTGGAAACCTAAATCAAAAGACATTTTGCAAAATAGATGATTTGAATGCTTCAAAATGTCAATGGCATAAAAGACCAAAAAAAAAAAAAAAAAAAAGGAATTGTTTTAGGGTAAAGGTGACTAATAAGCCATGACAGTAAAATTTAGTGCATGATCCTTGATTTAGACAAGTTATAAAAGGCATTTTTCAGACAACTGGGAACATTTGCATCTAGACTTACATAATACTGTGGCATTAATGCAAAACGTCTTAGTTTTGATCACAGTATTGATTACAGACAGAACATGCTTCACCTTAGGAACTGCTCGCCGAAGTTGCTTGGGGTGGGGCACCATGATGTCCGAATCTATTTTGAGCTGGTTTTGCAAAACATGCATATACAGAGCAATCAAACAAGAGTGGGAAATGTTAACTGGTGAATCTAGGTCATGGGTGTTCATGGACTATTTTTATAATTTTATGTAAGTTTAAACATTTTCAAAATTTAAAAAAGTAGGAAAAGGTATGGGGACATCCATTAGGACATGGCACAAAGGAGAAAGTGAGCACATGGCGGCTCACTGCTGTGACTAGCTGGCTTTCGCATCCACGAAGGGACGATATCTTCCACCCAGAGAACAGTGCCGTAGAGCAGTGGGATGACAGGGCTCTGGTGAAGCCTGGAACGGGGCAGGACTTGCAGCGCCAGAGTCTCCCTCGCTCTGCCTGGCCCTTCGAGGGGTGTGAAAGTGCTCCTGCACACACAGAGAGCTCCTCCCCTCACAGTGGCAGCATCGTGTCGTGTCATGTCATGGGAGGAAGATGTGTAGCCAACCCTAGGTCATCAGCCAGGTTCAGAGTCCAGCCTTCACACTTCTCTCTGGATGCTAAGGACCTAGAGGTAGAAATGACACTGAATCCCAGGCTTTCTGGAGGCAGCCCCTTCGGTGCAGAACATGGAGAGCAGAAGGTCCCTTTGTGAGGGTGAGAAGGAGGTGCTCCTTCCTTCAGGAGACCCGGCCCCAGCCGCCCTGATTGATCCTTTCTGTGCAATATCGGCTTCTGCTTAGTGAAGTCAGGCACTTTCTGTGACTTATTGTGAAACCTCACAATCACTCTTCAAAATAAATGTTATTTTACTCATTTCATTTGTGGGGAAACAGGCTGAGAAATGGTTAGAAACATTTTTCAATTGGCCCAGCTAGCAAGTGGCTGAGCAATAGGGTGAGAGTGTGAATCCAGGGAGTCCTGTATACGAGGCAATGCCACATCCACACTCCTTCCTCCTGTGTAGGGTATTGGGCATGCACACACATGTGCCCGGTGTGAGGTTGAATAACTGATTTCTTCCATCTGCAAACTGGAGTGAGGCAGCAGCCCCAGAGTCCAGGGACACTGCTGGGCCATTGGTGGGAAGGTACCATAGGGTCCTTTCTTCTCAAGCTCCTGAGCCTCCTTGTCTGTTAGTTCCCCAAAGCCCCACCCCAAGAACAGGGTTGGCACAGGTTTCCTGCCAGAGGATTGGGGGCGGTGAGTGATCCAGCTCAGCCTTGGTCCTCCTCATACCCTCCTATGGCAAAATGAGGACCGAGTGGGTGATTCTCTTTGCCTCTGTAGGAACTTGGCAAGAGTCCTCCGTTGCAGCCAGGATAAGGAAGTAATGAGCTTCATAGAGGAATGCTACAGGAGATTTGCACACGAGGCCCTGATGCGTTCTTTGGGCGAACTCTTCCCTTTTTCATGAGGCCACCCCTGGACTATATCCTCGGAGAGGTCCATGGAACCAGCATCCAAGCTCAACCTCTGGGGGAGTCTGCTCTTCCCACCCCAGCTAAAAGGATGCAAGCCTATGAGAGAGGGAAACTAAGCAAAAGGGATCGTCAGTTTCACAAATGAACAACAAAGATACAGGCCAGAGATAATCAAAACCTGCTGCAAGTTGGGGAAACAACTCAGAAGGTATCCTGGAAATTACAGCATGGGCACTTTGCAACATATGTCTTCCTGCCCCAGTGAAGGGCAGGGCTAGCAGCTCTACTGTTAGTAAAGCCAGGGGATAGCCATGAAGTTCAGGAGCCTCCACATATCTAGAGGCCCTTGTTAGGCTAGCAGCTGTTTTCTTTTTAAAGAATTTATTTACTTTTAATTTGGTCAGAGAAGGACAGAGTGAGAGAGAGAGAGAGAGAGAGAGAGAGAGAGAAAGGGAGGGAAAGTGAGAAAGCAAGCAGCCAGGTCTGGGACTCAAACTGCGGTCAGCCATGTGGGAGTCCAGTGCCCTTAACCACATCACCTACCGGCCCCACCAGCAGCTGTTTTCTTGTTTGAAAGGTGGTTATGTGAACAGAAGTGGATGTTGGTGTCCATAAGTCAGAGGGGCAAGTCGGGTCTGTGTGGCAGAGGAAGTGCACTGTTCACTCGCCCTTTGAGAAAACCTGCTGGGAGAAGGGCTAGGAGAAGGGCCAACAGGCTGCAGCCTCTGCATGTTCTGTCTGCCTCCATGTCCATGTTGCCCCTGGCTGCTTCCAGCCAATGACTGAGCACTCCTGAAGTACCAAAACTGAACCATTTCTGCCTGCAGAGGACTCGTGTCATAGGCAATCTTTGCTGGGATTCCCCACTGGCCTGGCTCACTCAGTATTGTGAGACTCTTCCCACCCGGTCCTCCCTGCTCGTGCCTTGTGCAGGTGTAAGCTCTTCCTGCTGCTTCTACTCCCATCCTCTTTATGCTTCACAGGTGTTTTCTCCAATTAATTTTGGTGCCTCTAATTCTGTCTTTGCATCTGCTCCTCAAATACTTCAATCTGACAGTCTAATCTATTCATGGTCTAGGCCCAGCAGTACTGGAAAGCTGATCCTTGGGTGGAC
Source organism: Tupaia belangeri chinensis (assembly GCF_000334495.1). NCBI lineage: Eukaryota > Metazoa > Chordata > Mammalia > Scandentia > Tupaiidae > Tupaia > Tupaia belangeri. The sequence continues at coordinate 3,084,111 of NW_006160123.1, forward strand.
ATAGCTGGGGGATTTTAGAATAGTTGTAAACAGAATCATTTGCACAGTGTTGGGGAGGAGGAATAGGGAAGCATGCAAAAATCAGAGAAAATTAACAGAGCGTTCGCCAGCAAATGTAACGAGCTGGGTCATTTATAATGCATGTTCACTTTGGGGGAGCAAACTTTAAATGAAGTGGGGTACTTTAGACATCTATTTAGTTCATTCAAGAGAATGGGTACATGTACGAGAGAGAAAGGGGAAAATGTTCCTCCCTTTCCCAGCCAGCCCTCCAGCTCACAGGATCTTGGACACACACGCATCCCAGTGTGTTTTCAGGTCAACTCAGGGATCTGAACCATAGTCAGTCACGTGGCTTCCAGAATTGCAGTTCAATTTGCTACTGACTGCCACCAGGCCAGGCTGGAGCTGGGTTTGAATCCCAACCCCACCATCTGTTTAGGTAAGTGACTTATGCTTAAAGTCCTCATCTGTAAAATAGGAATAGTTGTACTTTCCTTGCTCAGTTGTTGTAAGAATGAAGATGATCATGCAAAGCACTGGCACAGCTGTTGTCTGGGACTCAAACTGCGGTCAGCCATGTGGGAGTCCAGTGCCCTTAACCACATCACCTACCGGCCCCACCAGCAGCTGTTTTCTTGTTTGAAAGGTGGTTATGTGAACAGAAGTGGATGTTGGTGTCCATAAGTCAGAGGGGCAAGTCGGGTCTGTGTGGCAGAGGAAGTGCACTGTTCACTCGCCCTTTGAGAAAACCTGCTGGGAGAAGGGCTAGGAGAAGGGCCAACAGGCTGCAGCCTCTGCATGTTCTGTCTGCCTCCATGTCCATGTTGCCCCTGGCTGCTTCCAGCCAATGACTGAGCACTCCTGAAGTACCAAAACTGAACCATTTCTGCCTGCAGAGGACTCGTGTCATAGGCAATCTTTGCTGGGATTCCCCACTGGCCTGGCTCACTCAGTATTGTGAGACTCTTCCCACCCGGTCCTCCCTGCTCGTGCCTTGTGCAGGTGTAAGCTCTTCCTGCTGCTTCTACTCCCATCCTCTTTATGCTTCACAGGTGTTTTCTCCAATTAATTTTGGTGCCTCTAATTCTGTCTTTGCATCTGCTCCTCAAATACTTCAATCTGACAGTCTAATCTATTCATGGTCTAGGCCCAGCAGTACTGGAAAGCTGATCCTTGGGTGGACATAGCTGGGGGATTTTAGAATAGTTGTAAACAGAATCATTTGCACAGTGTTGGGGAGGAGGAATAGGGAAGCATGCAAAAATCAGAGAAAATTAACAGAGCGTTCGCCAGCAAATGTAACGAGCTGGGTCATTTATAATGCATGTTCACTTTGGGGGAGCAAACTTTAAATGAAGTGGGGTACTTTAGACATCTATTTAGTTCATTCAAGAGAATGGGTACATGTACGAGAGAGAAAGGGGAAAATGTTCCTCCCTTTCCCAGCCAGCCCTCCAGCTCACAGGATCTTGGACACACACGCATCCCAGTGTGTTTTCAGGTCAACTCAGGGATCTGAACCATAGTCAGTCACGTGGCTTCCAGAATTGCAGTTCAATTTGCTACTGACTGCCACCAGGCCAGGCTGGAGCTGGGTTTGAATCCCAACCCCACCATCTGTTTAGGTAAGTGACTTATGCTTAAAGTCCTCATCTGTAAAATAGGAATAGTTGTACTTTCCTTGCTCAGTTGTTGTAAGAATGAAGATGATCATGCAAAGCACTGGCACAGCTGTTCTTAGTTCAGAATAGCTATTGTTAATTATTAGTATTTCCCTTTAGGAAGAGAAGGAATGTCTTCCTCTTGCTCGAAGTCGGTCAGGAGCTGGGTCAAAGAGAAATGCACTGGGGACCAGCAGTTAGCATAATGGCTACGTCGCTGGACTCCCCCGCAGTTGACTGCGGTTCATGTCCCGGACCTGGTGGCTTAAAACTCACACTGGGCGCATGTGCGTGTGTGTCCAAGATCCCAAGAGGAGAATGGAGGAGAAGGGATTGCAGCATGGCCATTCCCCCTGGGGGGTGATTTCTCGCTTTCTGTCTCTCTGTCTCTCTCTGTCCGTCTGGCGAGCACACAGGCCCTATAGCAAAAACACCTCTTCAAAAAAAAGAGAAATGCACTGGATCCATTCTGGGAAGGGGCTTGGGAAGCTGGCCCCCTCTGGGGAAGGGTCCCTGGGAAAGGTGAGGGTTCAGTGGTGGGTCAGTTGCTCCATTGGCCCTAATTACTTTCTGCAGAAGCATGTGGGGAGGACAGGGGGTAGAGGAGAGGGACAGAAGGGGTGGGAATGGACCTCAGAATTTAAGGCGGTTTCTGGGCAGAAATCTTAGGATGAGAAATGGGCCAGAACTGGAGCCTGGAAGTAGAGTCAGGGCCCAGACTTACAAATCCAGGCCCCTTTGGGCTCCTCCCCTTTTCTTCGCTCACCGCCCTCAGCAGGGAGAGAAGTTAAACAACCCCACCCTGCCCACAGGGGACCGGGGTTGTGCAGGTTGGAGTAAGTTCGAAACCGACCCCTTGTCCTCCTAGGGACCAGACACTCACATAGGCCTTGACTCTGGGGATCAGAGCAGACCCAGGGAATGGGAGGAATTCCAGGAAGGCACAGTCCAGGTATCCAGTCCTGAGAGTGCCCCCGCCCTGGTGACCCAGTCTGGTCTTGGTGCCCAGCGTCAGGCAGGTCTTACTAGAGCCAGCTGGACCCTACAGCGCTGCCACCTCCTTTACAAAGTCCATGTTCCTGAAGGGAAGGATAGAGAACAAATCAAACTCCCCAAGGGACTGACTCGGAAAAACACAATGCAGTGGGAGGCAGCTTGTCTCCCCAGTCTCCATCCTCTCCTACCTCGCCCGCCCTGCAGTGTCCAGTTCTGGCTGTCAGGATGCTCTCTGGCTGGCACCCCCCTTTCTCTGCCTGGGAGGAGAGTAGCCAGTAAACTCACCACATCAAGGGATTTCATTTGTCTCCCACTCTTCAGGGCAGGGCCTGGTAAAAGTCAGCCAGGCAGAACTGGATTCTTTGCAAGGAAGGAATGAAAGAACTGAGGAGGGAGAATGGTTGCAAAGGCCCATTTATGACCCCACCCACCTGCCTACTCCCTCACTGAACTCATTGAAATCCACCTGCCTACCCCCCCCTCCCTCTGCCTTCTACTGCCCCTCT
>NW_006160123.1:3087307-3091396 GCF_000334495.1 Tupaia belangeri chinensis
CTTTCCCTCTCCAGACCTAACTCCCTCCTGTTTGGGAGACCTGGGTTGGACACTTCTGGCAGGTGACCTACTCTCTCCGCGCCAGTTCCCACGTGTGTAAACAGATAACGATGTGTTGCTGAGCTGTTATAAGCATTATGTGAGGGCTAACTGGTGGCCTAGTGGTTATGGAAGCTAGAGCCCACGTGGCCAAACTCAGTTCGAATCTCAGCCTCAGCAGCTTGAAAAACACACTGGGCACTGGGTGTGTGTGCATGCCCCAAACCTTGACACGGTGAAGAAATGGAGAAGGGATTGTGGTCTGACGGTGCTCCCTTAGGAGTGCTGTCTTCCTCTGGTTAATACACGCACCCTCCGGCAAAATTTTTGGAGAGATTTTTGCTATAGGGTGCTTGCTGGAGAGACAGAGACAGAGAGACAGAAAGCAAGAAATCACTCACCCACATACACACACGCACACACACACACACACACACACACCCTAGGGGGAATGGCCACGCTGCAATCTCTTCTCCTCCGTTCTCCTCCTGGGATCTTGGGCACGCACGCACATGTGCTGGGCCTTGAGTTTCAAGCCACTGGGTGCTGGACTTGAATCACAGTTGGCCACTGCAAGTCCAGCAATGAAACTGCACACCATCAGCTAGCTCTCCTCTGGCAAATTTCGTAAGAAAGGATTTTATGAAACGAGGTAAATACTACAGCCAAGCCCAGCATTCAGTGGGCTCCCTGTTCTAGGTCCTTGTGAGATGGCTGATTGGCAGCTGTAGGTCTGGACTTGCTGCTATTGGGTGTGACTGGGTTGGGATGCTCTTGAGAGGCCTGAAGCTCAAAGGATCACCTTACTGATAGAGGAGGAGAATCCAGGGTCCAAAGGGGCTCCGCCCAGAGGCAAGTTGGACCTCCAGCTGGGGTAGACAGCATCTTGGCTTCTCCCCTGTCCCCTTAGGCCTCTGAAGGATTAAGTGTTGAACCAGCATCTCCAGGAAGACCCATGAATACAGGTGTTGGAATGGGCCCTTTCATTCGCTTTGTCTTTATTAATCCCTCTAGCAATCTCCATGAAGTGGGCCATATTATTGCCATCACACGTGGAGAACACAGGTTGAGAGATCTAATCTGGCAGCTAGTGAGGACTCGGGCTGGGACTTCATTAGTTCAGGTGACGTCCCCAGAGGCAAGGGCATCTGGCTCAGGGGACCAGGTAAAGCCTCTGGAAGCGACCCAACCTGCTGAGCCAGGGCAGAGAATGGCAAGTGCCTGTAGAAGTCCCCTCCCCAAACTTTAGGAATGGGGCTTGTTTTCCTCTCCAAAGCCCGGCCAGTGGCAAGGCTATTATAGGAGGCACCTTACTCCTTTGGGCCCCAACTCTCGCCGTAGCCTCAGGTCCCTGCAGCCCAACCATTTCCGGGGAGTGTACGAAGTAGGACTAAGAGAACAGCCAGCTCTGGCCTGCCACCTCTCCCCTGGCATGGCAGGCCCAGCCTCCTGATGTGCACCCCTTGGTGGAACTGGGGTCTTTGGCAAGCCAGGAGGAACAGGCCACACTGAGGCCTGGCCTCTAGCACTCTGACTATATTCCTCTCACATCGCCCATGACTTCCTCTGGACCCTGGCCAGCAAGAGCCTGCCCCTCACTCAACCTGTGTCTTCTTTCCTGTAATTCTCATCCCAGGAATAACCTCCCCTTTGTCATCTGAAAATGTACTCCTATTTAAGAGAAGGAGGAACCCATGCCTCCTACCCACCCCCTTCTCAGGGAATAACACATCGGCGTGCTCTGGACCTGGAGCCATTCCTGACCTGCCTTGCCCTTTGGTAATGTCCCAGAAAGGAAGTCTGTGGCCTCTTAGAAGGTCCTAAAGGCTCCACGGTGTGGCAGTGACCTACTGCATGGCCCAAGCAAGTTGCTAACTTGTCTTACTTTCTGTACCTTCAAACTTCCTCCCCTGACTCAAATAGACATCCAGGAGACTTGCTAGTCCCATAGATGCTCAAGGAGGAAAACACCAAAAAATGCTTTTATATACAAAACAACTTTATTAAAAATTCAGCTATTAGGAAAACAAAACCCTTATAAGGGTTCTATCAAAAAGTACGGATTTTAAATAAATGCATCAGAAAGGTGGCAGAGCCCTCTCACTCTGGCCTTGGTGCCCAGCGGCAACCTTGAAGACCTGGGGCGGGGGTGGTTAAGGAGGAGGTTCCCAGAGCCCTAGGAAGAGGCTGGGCACAGGGGTCTTTGGATGCACGCAGGGCTGGGTCCTGGAGCTACCAGGCAAGGGCCCTGAAAAACGGACAGAACCTGGCAAGTGTGGAATATCGAGTCTGGAGCAGAAAAGCACAAAAGTCACTTATAAGGCACCACTGTTCACTCCAGTTCTGAGGCACAGGAGGTGGGAGAGAGTGATCAGAACCACAGGGCCCCTGGCTTGGTCATGCTTGCTCCTGACTGGTGCCACCTCTGGGTTTGGCCACAGGTTAAATGAAGTGGACCAAGTGGATCGCATAACCCTGCAGCCAGAGCCTGGGACCAGGTTTTACATTAGATATGTCGCTTTGCTAGCAAACTGGTATCCGGTCCTGCCAGGGCATGAAGAATCACATTGGTCCCCAAGACACCCCCCCCCCGAGGAGCACAGCAGGCCTCCTGCCTAGCCCAGTTCTTTGAGCCTCTGCAGGTAACAAGGACCTTCTGAGGACAGTCCCTGCTATCTGAGCATCTGGACAAGCCCCAAGTCCCAGAGCCAGGGTTTCTCTGAATGGCAGGCAGAAGCACAAGAAGTTGGCATTGTTGAAACTAGTCCCAACAGCTGCTGGCCCCATACCCATGGTCACTGGTGACAGGCCTCCCTGGTGACATTAGGCAGTGAATAGGCAAAGAGGGAGAAGTCTAGGATATACTTAGGCAGCAGGTCCTGCAGCAGAGCCCGTGGGGCACTGCACAGGTGGTAGTGCAGGCTCTCGGGGCTAGCTGGCCGGTACCACGCTTGGCGAGCTGGGAATCTGACGTGGGGCGGTGCCCGCACCCACTCTAGCACCTGGTTGGCATCAGCCTCTAGCCTCTCATAGGAGCCCACAAAGTCGTAGCGCACAGCACACGGCTGGCACAGGTGGTACACGGGCATCCAGTGCTCATTCATGCGCTCGGGGTCCTCGTCCACCAGGTATCTCAGGAACTCAGGGAAGGTGACATCGTCCCCCGCAGGGCTGGGCCCGGCTCCAGCCCGGTACCGCCTCACGATCTCAGCCCCATAGCGCTGCTGATACTCTCGGATCTCACCAAACTTGTTTCGGTAAGCAGAGAGGAGGCGCTCCATGGGGTCCCGCACAAACAGGAACTTGAAGTAGTGCTGCAGGCGGTAGCGAATCTCCTCAGGCCTCAGATCTGCCAGAAACACCAGGTCACTGCGGTGGTCCATCTTGAGGCGAGCGTCCACGCTGTCCAGGACGCCCGCCAGTACCTTCAGCACCCGCTTCCAGTTAGAGCAGGCCACTTTGGGGACGTAGCAGTAGAGGAAGCGGTAGCGGTCACTTACGAGGATGTGGCGCAGCAGGGCGCACCGCTGCCCCACCGGCAAGTCCCAGGGGTCTCGGGGCATGCCCGGCTGTCCGCACACCGCCCTCAAGGTCCGGTTCCGGACGTCCTGCCGCACTTGTGTGTCCGAGTCTCCGGCCTGCAGGGACAGCCCCTCAGGCTTGGGGGCTGATCCGCGCCAGGCCGCGCCCTCGCGGCTGGGAGGGTGCAGGGGAAGGGGCTTCATCTCGGCCAGGATGCCCCGCTCGATCATGAGCAGCAGCCCGCTGGAGGCCACGATCACCGCGAACATGAGCATGGACGGTAGCAGCAGGGGTGGCCCCCCCAGCCCGGTCCGGCCCCTGCCCAGTGGGGCCCGCCTCAGCACCCGGCCCAGGGGCTCGGCGCCATTTGGGGACGCCAGAGGGGTCAGCGGGCGGGGGAACATAGCGCTCCCGAGGTGGGGGCCTGCGCAGGCCCGGGATCCGAGGGCTGCCTGGGTGGCGGGCTCGGGCTGGGGACCGCAGGAGGGTTTGGGGCCGGGCCCGCCGGGAAGGAATGGGGGGGGGGAG
>NW_006160123.1:3092440-3100266 GCF_000334495.1 Tupaia belangeri chinensis
AGCCCCTGCGGGGAGCGCTGGAGAGGGCGCACGCGGACCCCCGCCCCCACATACACCCCGAGAGGTCTCCCGGGCCAAAGCTGTCCCGGTGCCTTGGACTTGGGAACAAAAGCTACTGAGACCCTAACAGCAGCTAAGACCTCGGCGGTCCCCCTCTTGCTCAGCGCGAGGCCTGAGGGAGCTGGACGGGGAGGACCCGTCCTCATCAGTCTGCCACCAACTCGCCCAGCCGGGCCCTTCCTCCAACAGCGGGTCGGGAGGCCCACAGCACAGCCAGCCCAGACATGCGGGAGGCCGACCTTTCATCCCGTGTGCTCTCACCACGCCTACCCTCCTCAGCCCCTGAACACTCCAGGAAAGAGGAACGAGACTCTGAGGCGCTGAGCAATGTCTCCGCGGTGGGGCTTCGAGTATCTGGGGCCTACAAGTGCTTATCCTCTGGGTGATGCTGAAATGCCATCTCCCCTCCGACTTCCTTCTAGACCCAGAGCAGAGGGATAACTGGGACACTCTGGGGAGGGGCCAGTGACACCTGGTGCCTCAGGACCAGGACACATTTTGAAGGGGAAAGAGCTCCGGCATTGAGCACCAAAGAGCAAGCAGCCTCCTTGCCTGTAGCTGAATGTGTGCCTGGTGCCACCAGGCTGGCCACGTGGGCCACAGGCAGACCCTCCAGTGAGTGCTCTGAATGTCGTAACCAGCCCATCAAACTGTACGGCGAGTCAAGACCACGTGTTATGCGCGGGTCACCAGCAGGGTGGCAGAGTAGCAATGTGTGCACCCAGGTAGGCACCTGCTCAGTGTCCTGAAGCCTTCTCACCTTCAGTGTCAGCATCCCCACTGTGCAGCTGAAGACAGGGGCTCCGGGAAAGCTCTAAAACCTAAATTCAGGCCAGCTGGGCGTCATGGAGGTGAAGGCGGCTGGATCTACATAGTAGACTGATGGGGGCAGTTTTAGTCCCAGACAGGGTGGCTTGGAAAAGCACGCTGGGCACGTATGTCAAGTGTACATGTGTGCCCCAAATCCAAACAGAATAGACAGATAAGAGATTGTGGCAGGGCTATTCCCTCCTGGGGGATCTCTCACTCTCTCTCCCCCGTGAGCATGCACACCTTATAGCAAACAAAATTCCTACTCGGGGTCCCTCAGAAATAGTGGAGCTCACGCACACTTGGAAGGGAAAAGCAGCTGACCCCAGGCCAGGCTGTAAGAGGAGGGTGGGGAGAACTCCCAAATTTCCATTCCCCTCCTCGCTTTCCTGCTCTGCTTACTCGCCTTGGGGAAGGGCCAGCAGAATGAGCTAGCCTGACTGGAGAATCCACAAGCACTTCCCTGCGGATAAGATGAAGCTAGAGGGCAGCAGGGGAGCACACAGGCTGTGACGGGGACAAAGGGGAGCCTGGTGGTCCTCCAGCTTCCCAGAGCAGGCACCCCTCATCTCAGAATGCACAGGCCACATGCCCAGAGTTCAAAGTTGTGTAAGGTTTAGCCTTCCCCACACTGAGCCCTGCTTCCAATAACTAAAGATAGATTTCTGGTGGTGGGAATATTTTCTATAAAATCACTTTTAAAAAAATACTAGGAGAAGGAGAAATAAGACCTTGGTTAGAAGGTAAGTGTTCTGTTACCGAGCGAAGCAGTCCTACTCTGAGGGAGTCCCTGGGGTGACGTACTTCTCTGCACACCTGTCTGCTGTCTGTAAAGTGAGGAAAGGCTACCACCTGTCTCAAGGGACTCAGGGCAGCACATTGATGGCAGTGCTGTGACAAGTCTATGGTGGTGTGTGTGCCACCAATAGCCTCTTTGGAAATCTAACTGCCCTCATGCCCCAGGTATCCTTACCAAAATGAGATGTGACCATGTTCTGCCTCTCAGGTCCCCACAGCCTTATAGCTGGCCCATCTTGAGCAAGGGCATTCTGAGGCTGAGGCTGGACCAAACCAGGGGTCCAGCTAGTCAATGAACCCTTGGCTCACGATGTGGCTTTCACGCCCTCAGCCAGGAGTGCCAGTTGCAAGATACTTGGGGCCTTGACGAGTTTCTGCTGGCCAGTCCCCCAGGGCAATGGGGTGGTGACTCACCATACATCTATCTGCAGACCAGATCCCAGGTCAGTGGCAGGTATGAGATGGCAACCCAAGGATTTCACAGACACAGGCTGGCTGCTATGGCCATCATGATTCAAGTTCCCATTCCCCGTCTCCTTCTCCCCCATTTTCCTTGCTGTATTTACTTATTGGCCTCAGGGAGTGCCTGCCCTATAAGGGTTAAGAGGGACCCCTTAAATAAGAATAGTGTTGGGACCAGCAGATGGCATGCAAGTCGCTGGACTCCCACGTAGTTGACCACTGTTTGAGTCCCAGACCCAGTAGCTTAAACTCACATGGAGTGCATGTGTATGCGTGCCCAAGATCCCGAGAGGAGAATGGAGAAGGGTTTATGGCATGGCCATCTCCCTGGAAGGTGATTTCTCACTTTCTGTCTCTACCTTTCCGGCGAATTCATGCACCCTATAGCAAAAAATCTCTTAAAAAAAAAAAAAGAATAGAGCATCCCTCCACACCCACACAGCAAAAGATGACAAGAAACACAGGAAATGATCCTTTTCTAAATCAATACAATTTCTCAAATTTATTTTTTTCTTAAAGAAGTACTTCTAATCTCTGTCAAAAGGGAGGAGGAAAGGTCCTCCCCTCCCTTGTAAACACTGAAATACAGATCTGGGAAACCAGGATCGACACACACAAAAAGTGCATTTTTACAAAATATCAACTAAAATATATTTTACATGGATTATGCTTCCATTGAAATTCTACCAGCTGCATTTTCAGGTTCGAAAAAATATTTCCACATCTAAGAGATTTCAAAAGCATTTCCGTTTTGGGCAGCAGACCCTGCCTCCTGGGATCTCCTCCCTGCTGGGTGGGCAAGGACCCCGCACCAGCACCCTGGGAATGAGCAGGCTCCGAGGCTGGCTCTCCAGAGCCCCCTGCCAATCTGCCAACCTCTCCTACTGCCCTGCCCTCCCAACCTACACCTCCCTCCAAACAGCTTATCGAAAACAAGGAGACCCATGTCCCTTCCCTTCAAGTTTGGGATTGGGCTTCCCAAGCATAAATTCACTGCTGAAGCCTCCAGGCCTCACCCAAGCCCAATGACCATTCAGGAGCAACCTGTCTAAGGAACAGAACAGGACATGGGGGTTGCCAGGGTGCCATCAAGGCTCATGTCTACCTCCTTCTGCAGCCCCTGCCTGCCTCTCCTCACTCAGTGCCACCTCGTCAGCCTGCTGGGTCTGTCTGACCCTCCCTAAGAGGAACACTCAGTGCTGCCCTCCTCACTCTTGGCCCCGGGGGTATGCCCTCGTGGAAGTGCTCAGCTAGCAGGATCCCAGTGCCAAGTCCAAGCCACATGGCACTCCACTCCCTCTTCCCCCCATGCTCCTCTTTGGTACAAATAGGAAATAACCAGGCCCCTCCAGCCCCCTCACACAGAGCCCTAGGACAGGGCCAGAGTCAGGCAAAGACAACAGGGGCTGAGACTCCTAAATCTACTCTGAGCAGCATGAGGTGAGAACAGGGCCTCTGAGCAACAGGAACAAACTGCAAATGCAGGTCCTTAGCTCCCAGAGCGAGCTGCAGCTCAGCAGGTCCATGGACTGATACAGTGTTGATTCTCGCTGGGATGGAAATTAGTGCAATCTACAAAAGACTAGGGTAAGGGGTGGCAGGGCGAGGGGAGCCACAGCACTCCTTTGGTTTGATTTCAGGTGGGTGTGGCTTGAAGAGTCATGTGTGAAGTTCTGCAAGAGGTTTCCTAGAACCTCCACGTGTAAGGCAAGAGGAAAAATCTTCAACAAATCAGGTAGCAATTTTCCTTGCCCCCTGCCCCCACCCTCTCTCAGCACCCATCTGCCCTCCCAGATGTGACAAACTCCACATGGATCAGCAAGCTTTCTGGGAAGCCAGATCTGCTAGGTGGCCCAGGAAGGAGACAGACAGGAGGCTGACTCCAAGAGCCACACCCATGACTGAGGGCCGGGTCAACTTGTCCCAGCACCAGTGGCTACTGCAGGGGCAAAGGAGGAAAGCCAGGGAAAGGCCCCGAGTTCAGGAAGAGGAAGTCGATTCTGGAAGCCAGACTCTGGCTCTCCATGCCACAAAGGAACGAGCTCAGAGCTGTGCTAGAATCTGGGAGTGCCTGGTCCCAGGCTGATAGGGAAGCAGTGGGTCACAGTGGGTGAGGTAAAGCTGGCTCCCACTCCCCCCCGGAAGGCCCGGGGGAGGCTACAGAAGAGACCATTGGGTCCCTGGCTCCTGAGGGACCTTGTCCCTCCTCCCCCGCCCCCTCCCCTCTTTTAGGGCCCATGTCCCTCAGGTTTGGCCCAACCTTGGGGAAGACTGCTTCTTTGGAAGTCTCCACCCAGGGGACCACAGACAGGAACCCTGGGCCAAGCTGAGGGCTCTGATGCTTTCATTATAACCTTGGTCTCCCCTTCCCTCCCGGGGGGCCCAGAACCCATGCCCTCTCCTGCCCCCAGAGGCCACAGGCCAGCAACCTCAGGCCCCTGTGGCCCCTTAACCAAGTGCTGTGCTTCAAGCAGTGCCCCTGCCCCGAGCCCCACCTGCCCATGGGCAGCCCCAGTGTGGGCGTGAAGAGGCTACTGGGGATTCTTGAGGATGCGGCCATGGCGGAAGTCATAGACATGGCGGCAAAGGAACACCAGCTCAGGGTCCGTGTCCTCGGGCACTGTGCGATGTGGTGGGGTGGAGTAGTCTGCAGAGGGGGGCACCAGTGCTGTCTTTCGGCTGGGGAGGCCCTCGCCTCGGCGCTTGGCCATGGCACAGAATCTGCAGTGACACACCGTTTGCTGTCTTTACCACAGCACCTCTGCAGAAAGAGCAATTCCTTCCCCACCCTGCCCAGGGAGCTGGGACAGCCCCCTCCCAAACCCAAGGGGTGGTGCTGCCTCCACCCGTCCCAGGGGGGCCATGCCCACTCTGTCAAAGCCAGTCCATCTTCTGTCACTGGGGAACCACATCTGCCAGGGCCTCCTTCCCAATCACCTGCCAAGTCTCCTAGATTTTCTCCTAGAGCAGTACTGTCACCCCCCAACTCTGCTCCAACCACTCTACCTCAGTGGGGCAATAATTTTTCTTCTTTCTTCTAAAAAAATAGATAGTGGAGGCAGGTTATAAGGAAGAAAGTTCTGGGAGATCAGGCCCAGAGCAGAATGAGACCCCCTTGGGGATCCCGAGCAGCCCAAACACCCCAGGGAGTGCGGGGGGGAGAGGCCAGCCACAGGCACCACCCACCTGCAGTACTCAGCAAAGGTCAGCACATAGCACTTCTCCTCGATGCAGGCCACACTGTTCTGGTCCTGATGTCGCGACGCAAAGACTTCATTCTGCAAAGGCTCAAGGGGAGACAGGAGGCGGTTGGTGATCAGGGCTGGGAAGCACCCAACTCCAGGAGCAAGGCAGACACGCCCTGCTGCTGAGGCGGCTGATGAGGCAACTCCAGCTGGTAATTCCAGGTCGCCAGGGAGCTCCCTGGAAATGTAACCTCCACGGACTGCCCCCATCCCCCAGGCATTCCTCCTAAGTCCCTCTTCAGTCCTATCCTATGAGGGAGGCGGGAGGTGGGAGTCGGCAGAAGTGTGCAGGCACTGCTCCAGCCCCTATCACTGACCTCTTGACCCCACCCCCTGCCTAGGGGAGGAAAGGGGAACTGATCCCCATCTTCCCAGTTAGAAAAAAAGTCCCTGTAAGGGGAAACAAAACAGAGGGTAAGCCAGACCACGCCCACACGGTCACCTCCCTTAGCTTGGTGGAGAGGCCAGGGCATGCTAGGAGTCTTCTCCCCTCCTGCTCATGCTCATGCTGCCAACAACCCCAGAGACGGGGCTCAGCGGGCAGCTGCACCTCACCTTTCCCGAGACTGGGACATATTCACTTGCTCCCATTCTGGCAACCCTGCCCTCAAGGCTCTTTCTGTCCCCCTTTAACATGAAGGTTATTAGTCCTTTTGAAACATGAACTGAGGTCATGCTGGACAAGAGGTTACATAAACCCCAGGCCCTTTCCCAGATTCCCTGGAGTCCAAGGTAATGAGTACAGGGACGCGGCCACTCACGGCTGTCGTCCCCATACCATCTTAGTGCCACGACCGCCCCGTCACTCCTGCCCTTCCCGACCCATCACCAGGCAGCTCACCTCATGCATGCTGGGGCTGCGACCTCCCTGCAAGTGCTCAGGTCTGTAATACCATAGGAGGCTCATCATCAGTTCTCCTGGGGGGACAACAGAAGTGGTCATGACGTGGGCTGGCAACCCCAGAGTTACTTAAACAGGCTGGCAGGCTGCCGCCCGCCCCAGAGGCTCCTCCAACCCAATGCCTGGGCCAATCCTGCAGGCTCCGGCCACCTGTGTCTCCTTCCCCAGGTCTCATACTCAGTGGCCTGAAATGCTGTTAAGCATGGAGGGAGACGGGGGCAGAAGGCACTGACAGGTGAGGGGGAGGGGCAGAGGCCCTGTCCCTGGTGGCTGGAAAGGTTAATGAGCTGATCAAACCCAAGCCACAAGGCCTTCCGCAGCTCTCGGACAGACCTGGCTAGGTAGAAGGCAGATCCTAGGCCAGGTCCGCTCCAGGCAAAGACCAGTCTGGAGCCTGGAGTCCAGGCGACAGCAGCAGTCCCTTGGGTTCCCAGGCTGAGGGAAGGATACCTGACTCAGGGTTCTCCCAGAGGGCAGAGATCTTGGCCACGTAAGGCGTGGATGTCTTTCGCGGGCCTGACTTGAGGAGGACAGTGTCCCGGACTCGGATTGTCTCTCCATGCCGCTCCACTGCCTGGTAGCTCTTTCGGATGGCTGGTTCTGGCTCATCCTAGACAACAACCCAATGGCACAGTCAGGGTTGCAAGGTCACACTCAGCGTGAGGACAGAGAGAGGGAGGAAGTCATGTCCTTGCTACAATTTCCTCAAGGCAGGTGAACCACTTCAAGTTTGCATGTTAGGACAGGATGAGGGTGAAGGACTCCCATGGTTGGAGAAAAGATGGAAAATGGGGAAAGGAGTGAGGACGTAGTCTCAAGCTTGTGGGCTGAGCTCTCAGCACTCCTGAAGCAGGCTCTCTCGCTCCAAGCCCCCAGCGCTAGGTAAGTATTCACACTCCCTAATGGGACAGTGTGGCCTTTAACACTTAAACCACCATTGTAGTGGTATAGGCTCGGGCAAACTACTAAATCTATGGCTAAGCTTTAACGTCCTCATCTGTAAAGTGGGCATAATTAAAGGAACACTATGCAGAGCAGTAGCGAGGGTTAAAGGGGGTAAATACACACAGTGCTGAACTCAGTTCTGGCATCTAAGACGTGCTCAATAAATTTTAGCTGACATTCTTCTCATTGACAGACACAGGGACCTCACTGATCAACAGGGCCTCTATGAACACTCTCCATTTTACAGTTTAGGGTAGAAGGGACAAAGTAAACAGGGTGAACAGTGCAGACACATCAGACGGCTGCCCTGACATCAGTGACAGAGGGGGCAGCCACTGGCTGTGACTGACTGTGCATCCCCTCACTTCCCCAGGACAACTGTAAAAATGGTCAGGAGGGGTAGGGGGAACAGGCAAGGCCAGCCCAAGTGGTTCCTGGGTACAGTAACTGGAGCCCCTGGGACCTGCCTCACAACAGGTCCCAGGTCCCCAATGCCCCCCTCCCCGCCCCCATCACTAAGAGGTGGCACTTACCAAGACATATACGGCCTTCTCACAGGCAGGCCCAACGGGCCCCCAGCCGGTAGTGCGGCGGAGGCGCCCGGC
>NW_006160123.1:3100469-3101545 GCF_000334495.1 Tupaia belangeri chinensis
ACCGCTGTGCACAGGGCATCCCAGGAGGGGGTGGGCGGGTGAGGCAGGGTGGCCAGCTTCTGGGAGAGGAAATTCCAGCTGGCCCAGGGACCTGCAGCCTTCTAGGAAAGGGAGAGCAGGTCAGGGCAGGCAAGGACAAGCAGTAACCCCTCACCTATCTTACTTCTAAGCGTCCACCCAAGGGCCACTGAGGTGGTAGACGGGATCGGGGCCTTCACAGACAGGTCGTCAGGCTGTCTAAGGGGGAGGGGCATTTCTTGGCTTTGGAGACTGGCCAGCACACAGTTCTACCTCGTCCAGTGGAAAGGCAATGAGACAGAGGGTGGGTGGGTCAAAGCTTCTTTAGCTCTGCCTTAAACTTCTCGGAGGCACCCGCAGTGTTGAGGAGCAGGGGTTCTGCAGTCAGACTCTCTGGGATATGAATCCTGGACCTGCCACATGTTAGCTGTGTGACTTCAGGCCCCTCAGGGCCACATGAAGCAGTGGTTATAAACACTGTGCGCTATCTCCCTGCTGTTCTTATGAGCGTACCAGTTCATCTCATCTTTAGAGCAACTTGTGAGGTAGGTACTACTGCTGACAGTTAAGGAACCTGAGACACAGTTCCTGACTTGTCCCATGGTCAAAGAGGAGGGGTAACGTGTCCCCCAGGCTGTCTGACTTCAGTCTCTATGTGCGTGCAGCCTCCCACACTCCCTAATGGGACAGTGTGGCCTTTAACACTTAAACCACCATTGTAGTGGTATAGGCTCGGGCAAACTACTAAATCTATGGCTAAGCTTTAACGGCCTCATCTGTAAAGGAGGAACACTATGCAGAGCAGTAGCGAGGGTTAAAGGGGGTAAATACACACAGTGCTGAACTCAGTTCTGGCATCTAAGACGTGCTCAATAAATTTTAGCTGACATTCTTCTCATTGACAGACACAGGGACCTCACTGATCAACAGGGCCTCTATGAACACTCTCCATTTTACAGTTTAGGGTAGAAGGGACACAGTGAACAGGGTGAACAGTGCAGACACATCAGACGGCTGCCCTGACATCAGTGACAGAGGGGGCAGCCACTGGCTGTGGC
>NW_006160123.1:3101789-3104058 GCF_000334495.1 Tupaia belangeri chinensis
GCGGAGGGCGTGGGCGCTGGACACGCGGCTGCTTGGGGTGGCTGGGCCTGCGGGCAGCCTTGCTCCTCACGGTGTGCCTGCAGCTGGAGCCCGTGCGCAGACCTGACTTGGAGCCGCTGGGAGGCTTGGCGCTCTGAGGGCATGCGCGAGCTACTGTCTGGGGCTCTGAGGTGGGTGTCTGAAGATGGGGGACGGGCTCCGCTGCAGGTGGCACGCTGGGCACAGGGCATCCCAGGAGGGGGTGGGCGGGTGAGGCAGGGTGGCCAGCTTCTGGGAGAGGAAATTCCAGCTGGCCCAGGGACCTGCAGCCTTCTAGGAAAGGGAGAGCAGGTCAGGGCAGGCAAGGACAAGCAGTAACCCCTCACCTATCTTACTTCTAAGCGTCCACCCAAGGGCCACTGAGGTGGTAGACGGGATCGGGGCCTTCACAGACAGGTCGTCAGACTGTCTAAGGGGGAGGGGCATTTCTTGGCTTTGGAGACTGGCCAGCACACAGTTCTACCTCGTCCAGTGGAAAGGCAATGAGACAGAGGGTGGGTGGGTCAAAGCTTCTTTAGCTCTGCCTTAAACTTCTCGGAGGCACCCGCAGTGTTGAGGAGCAGGGGTTCTGCAGTCAGACTCTCTGGGATATGAATCCTGGACCTGCCACATGTTAGCTGTGTGACTTCAGGCCCCTCAGGGCCACATGAAGCAGTGGTTATAAACACTGTGCGCTATCTCCCTGCTGTTCTTATGAGCGTACCAGTTCATCTCATCTTTAGAGCAACTTGTGAGGTAGGTACTACTGCTGACAGTTAAGGAACCTGAGACACAGTTCCTGACTTGTCCCATGGTCAAAGAGGAGGGGTAACGTGTCCCCCAGGCTGTCTGACTTCAGTCTCTATGTGCGTGCAGCCTCCCCTGTGAAAAGCACTTAAGATACCGTCTGGCACATGGTGTTTTACTCGTGGCCCCATCACTAGGCCAAATGGGCAAGGGTCTTGGGTCCCATAGGTTAGGTGGCTAGATTTGGGAAGTGGCGCAAGAGAAAAAAGCTCAAGAGGTCTGTCTCATTCCTAAGAGCTCCAAATCATGCCAGAACCTGAAACAACCAGTCTGGCCAGAGCCAACTGGTCTATAAAGCTGTTTTATAGACCCCTATGAGAAGGGGTGAGGAAGGGGAGAGTCCTGGGAAGGACAGACCTACTGGCCAGGTTGGTTCTGGTCACCTCATTTCCAAGAACCAGAGAGGGAGCTTGGAGGGACAGGTATGTCTACCTATCTGCAGGAAAAGAGGGGGCTCTGAGGGTGTCTCAGCAGCTGGGGCAAGAAAACAGCCAGGTATCTGGGTCTTGCTAGGAAGGCAGACACCAAAGCGAGTCCAGGGGAGGGGGTGCTCTGGGATGGCCCAGCTCTTTTCTCCCAAGGCCTGTATGGCCAGGGCAAGGCTGTCCTACTGCAGCTGGAGCTATGCTGAGTGGGTGCTCAGCACATTTTCCATGAATGTTACACTTGCCCAGCCCCTATATGGCCTGGGATCCTAGAAAGTAAGGAAAGCTAGCTTTCCTCCCGGGGGGCAGAAGGACTACTTACTTAGAGTCTAAGAATGGCTATCCCAGTGAGGAGGGAGGACAGGCCCTCCTGCCCCATTCACGGACACAATGCTACCAAACCACAAGGCCAAGAAATACCTACACACAGCCTGGACACAACAAAGAAGGCTCGAGGGCTAAACATGGGACCCCTTTCCTGGAAATGTTCCTGGGGCACAAACCAGAGAGGTTCCCCTCATCTTCCAGGTAGGAGCGAGATCCCAGGGAGCCCCTGCCCAGAACCACAGCCCTCCTAGGGAGCCATGTTTAGAGACCCTCCAGCATATTCCACCCCATAAGGTTTACCTGCTGCAAAAGGCATTTTGTAGGGGCAGCCGCCACAGGTAGTGCCAACATGGGTGACAGACAGAGGCAGCACTCCACAGATGCTGTAGCCATTCACTCCAGTGTCCTCACTGGAGCAGTAGTGAGAGGAGCCCCAGGGAGGGTGCTGGAAAGGGGTGCCTGAGGGCACTGAGCTTGGGGCCAGAAGGAGCCCCTCGTTAGGTGCAGCCACTGGGGACAACTTGCCCTCTGGAAGCATGGGGCAGGGGGAGTAGCCCCCACACTGCAGCCCGTCCTGGCCACAGTACAGGTAGAAGCTGCCTACTGCGGTGAGCTCAGGCCCACCACACAGGCCACTGTAGTCGGCAGGGTTGCCAGGCATTGGGAGAGGGGACAACTGAGGCACAGGGAAA